>NC_059472.1:31194860-31503163 GCF_018139145.2 Gymnogyps californianus | reverse complement strand
AAACAAAGCCTTGTCTCACTGACGTATCCCTGCATTAACATTAACTTCAACAAATGAGTTTAAGTGTTTTCGGCCACCAACTGTGGAACTCCACTGTATATTCCACTGTACACTAGCCCACAACCTAATTAGCAGCACTGCAAATATTCTAGATATCTGCTAATATTATGCACAAAATGTAATTAGAAGTGTGTGTGTACACAGATACATTTGGAAAAAAGAGAACAAACGTACAGCTCCAACTGATATCTTTATTAACTCGTTCTCAGTGGCAGTATCATATACAGGGTTAGTGTGAGGTTAACGTATACCCCACACTGTGACCTTTCAGACTGAATTTAATTGCATCCCTACCAAGGATATAGAAAAATGATAAGGTGCACGCTGATTGATTTTCTTCCTTGCAGACCACAAGAGCTCATTTCAACAAAACCTTGCCATTAAATTTACAGCACAACTGAAAAAGAGTTTCAAATGATATACACCCTAATCTAATTTTTGAAACTGTTATATCAAAGACTCTCCATCATAAGCCGCAAAATCCCCATTTACCTCTTCCGTAAACCCTCTATACTGTGTACAGCATTATCCTTCAATTGCTAGCGTGCTTAAAATGTGTGTATAACACTGTCAGAGCCTTGCTGTCAAGCATTAAAGAGCACTTTCAGGCATTCTGCCCCTGTAATCTTTGGGGACTTCAGTAACTACAAGTCAGGGGAAAATCAAAGTAAAAAGAAAAGACAGGTCATCATGAACCTAAATGCAATGTAATCTCATGACAGACATTTCTACCATACATGCACAACACGTTCAGATTCTACAAGAATTTTACTGTCCTTACTTTAGTAAAGCTGGGACGAGTATCTTTATGAACATATCAGTGCACGGTGAACTACCTGAATTGGGAAATTTTGCCAGAATATTTTATACATTGTGATTGCTGTATAAAATATGATATGCCTCATTATAGAGCGTTTTATTCTAAGCTTTAGTTTCTTTTCTTTGATACCAACTTAGATTTTTTGTTAATTTTTCATTATTCTTTTAAATAAATTTGTGATATTTTCAGACATTCAATAGTAACACTATATTCTGCACTAAAAATGCCCACGGGGAACTTTGAGATATAGAATCATAGAATGGTTTGGGTTGGAAGGGACCTTAAAGATCATCTAGTTCCAACCCCCCTGACATGGGGAGGGATACCTTCCACCAGATCAGGTTGCTCAAAGCCCCATCCAACCTGGCCTTGAACACTTCCAGGGAGGGGGCTGTTCAAGCAGTTTCCACTTGTAGTGGATGAAAGTAACAGCCAGCCACACTGCGGTTTCAGTTTTTTTTAAGGAGGTGATGGCAGGCACATTTTGTTATTAATGTATAGGGGTTTCAGCTATTGCACTCATCATCACAGTCAGAACGACTCATCTGCATTAGTGAAGAGCACTGTGCGCAGCTGAACCACCACTTGGATCAGTTGCATTCAGAGGAACAGAAACTTGGATGAGCCCCAAATTATGGTAGACCTAACATCTCGTTTGCCAGCAAATAATCTGTATCAGAAATGACTTTAAATGATAATACTAAAATTAAATTTGTCCCATGTTTAACATGTCCATTAAAAAGAACTCCTTCAATGCCATTCACTGAGACTCAGATGAGGATGATCAAAACGACCATGTGGTTGGCCCCAGCCCACCCTCAGCAGTATCCCTGACTTAGACAATTTGCAAATGCTGTGGTGTCCTGGATGAACTTAACGACTCAAAAATTCACCTTTACAGCTACTCCATTTCCATGAGTGTCTGATGCACAAAGGTACTGGGAGTGCCACCAGGAGCCTCAGAAAACGAAACTCTGGGTAGACTGGGATAGTCTGACCTATGTGAGTTTTTGTTGCTTTACCAAGACTCGATGTTAATTTCACAGCAAGGCTGTACCCAAAGCAGTGCTGGAGCCTCCTGAAGCCTTTCATCACCCCTAGCTTCCCTTGGATGACCCTCAAGAAACAGAGCACAGTGGCAGCAGCAGGCTGGGATGGACCTGGGGCTGGGTGAGTTTGACAGAGCTTTGAGCAAGGAATCAGTGCTGTAACAAAGCAATCTCTCGAGAGCCCACTGTGAACCTAAATTCATAATTTCTCATTTAATTCATCAGAATGGAAGCTCAGTGTGAACAACTGCACCAAGGCAAAGACAGAATTAGCCTCATCACGCATGCGGCAGCATATGTCTCTTTCAACATGCACTGCAAAATAGATACCGAATGGAAAACAGATGATTTTTAACTTCCTATTCTGTCTACTGGTAAAGAAAACATTCTCAAAACCCCGCATATCTTTATGTAAATTACTCTATTGCAAAGATAAATATCAAAGTTATGTGAGATGCTAGATAAGTAGCAAAAAAGGCTTAAAAGAACAAGGAAGAAATAAAAACACCTACAAAATCTCCAAAGACAAAAAATAAACAACAGTTTATTTGTGTTCCCAGGAAAGCCCAAAGCCAAACATTAGCATTTTCTTTTGGAGGCAACTTTCTGCATATTGAGAGCCATCTTAAATAAATGGCTGCCTTTTCTTAGACTATTTGGGAAGTCTGCAAATTTTTTTCTCCTTTGAGAAAATAAACACAAAAACCAATGCAGGAAGAACTCCACACAGGAGTCGTGCAGGAGAAATTCAAATACCTTGTTATAATTATAAATGAGATCTTGGCCAGGCAGAAATGCATATGAAATGCTGTCAGGCAGAGTGTTTGGCAGCCATCCTTAAGGAGCAACAATCACAGAAATCCACCCTTGTCATCTCGTTGATCTCCTTTCCCCACCCCTCATGAATTTTATATGGCTTTTCATTTTATTCCCATACTTCTCTCTTAATCTTGCCTTAGCCCATCCCCTGCTAGGTCCCAGGGCTCTTCTTTTGTATCCCAAAAACCTCATTTGAGGATTTGCCGGTATCTAACATGAGAGGTTCAGGGGCTCCAGTCAACATTAAGCGGCAGTAATTTTTTCTCCTTAGTAAAGCCTGGAGGGAAAGTACTTTTCCTTCCTTGGTAGATAGTAAACATTCCTCCTCCACTGGGCAAACAAATTATCTTCTGTTATTTGCAAAGACACTCAAGTAATAGTCTTGTTTACCTTTATAAACGTCTGTGTGCTATCCGTAGTCTAGCTCAGGGAACTGAGCCGAAGGTGTTGCAGCTAACATATGGTGAACAGGAGTAAAGAGCCTCAACACTGGAGAGCAGTACCCAGAGAAATCCATGCACAGGAAAATACAGAAACAGTCACTCTGAAGTCTGAGTTCGGGCTAAGATAGCAGCAGCAAAATGGATCTCATGACAGTAAGTATCTTCGGTGAGCAACTTCATTTTACTCATCAACTCAGCAGAAACATGGTTTTCTGCCTCCAGGGAAGGGTGCAACATGTACTCATTAATGACTTTTTATACAGATCAATACTACTGCTGTATTAATTCCCCCCCCTTACATGAGGTATTTCATGATCAAAGTATTGAAATCAACACTGCCAAAGCAACTTCATTTGAGCAGTCAAGTTAAGCACATGCACGTTTGAAGGATCAGATCTTAATGAGGTTTTTGGTTGTTTTTTGGCACGAATACAACAAACACTTCAACACAAATATAACTCTGCCCATGCAAAGTGAAGGGTTCTGCTCATGTAATTAGCATCTACAAGCACAAGTATTTGTTTATAAGAATTGAACAAATCATTAAATATTTATTAGATTATTTCATAAATAGACTAATTAGTTCTGAAATAGCTGCTTTCTTAAACTACATGACCAATACGTAATCTGTTACCCTTCATTTATCAGTTTTCATTGAAATGAATCCTGTGAAGCTGATACGACTTCATTAAAACCACCAGATTGTTGGTCAAATCTTTGCAGGTGGTGCATGAAACTTAATGCATCTAAACAAAAACCAGTGTACTGCCATTCCAGTCAATAGGCTGTAGACAAACGCTTTGTATCTTTAACTTGGTCATCACAACCTCAACTGTTTGATGTGCATCAGCATATACCTTGGAGAATGTAAAGCCTGTTAACTCATAGGGTCCTTCTGAAAGTGAGAACATATCCAGTGCTCACCCGGGTTAGTTTAAATTACCAAAGCTGGCTCTAAATTTATCAAATTTGGTTTGAAACTGAAGGTGACTGTTTCGCCTTCAGCGAAAGCTGATGTTAGAAATATTTCCCAGATGTGGGTTAAGATTTCCAGATTAATAGAGAGAGCAGGAGAAAGTGGGAGATATATGTTCCTCACCAAAAGCCGCTGACTGTCTGCATTAAACAGCATTTGTCCAGGATGTGTCAGACAAGAGACCTGAGGGTGGGTTCTTGGTGCTACAGGAAAGCACCTGGCCAAAATGCAATTGGCTGCTCTGGGATGAATTTTTCTCCATATTGTTTCATCAATGTCTCCAAAAGGCCCATTTTTGCTTCTGTATGAAAAAACACAAGTTTCAAATCTAGCATTTTACACCAAAATAAATTTGGGGTTTTGACCAGTCACAGACACAAGCAACCAGGCTTCCAGTGCATCTCCTGAACTACCAATGCACAACAGAAGCTTAATATGAACTTTTCATAACATTCAATAGAAAAGCTTACCTAAGTATCTCCTTCAAACTCCTATTAGTATCCGCCATATCTCAGATTACTTTTTTCTTTTTCTGTGCATTTTCCACATTCAGAACCATTTGTAACTTACTTATGGCATCAATAAGCTACATGAGGAACAAGGCGACTGACGTGGCAAAACCAAACCCAACACAAAAGGTCTCTAATATATACCGTAATGTTGTCAGAAAACGACAATAACTACAGAAACGTCATGGAAATAATAAAGGCAATACATTCAAGCTATGTGAATATTTATTTTTATTTTCAAGACACCTCCTGAAATTACGAGATCAATTTGGCTTTGTTTTTCTCTCATCACTTACATCTTGTCAGAAGGTAGTGCAAAAACACTGCAATCAATACTCTCTTGCTAGCCTGGATTAATAGATCCATGTTAACTGCAGCCATATACATAAAAATAGTCCTTAGTATTCTTCTTTGATAGGACTTTCGCTGAGGATGAAGTTCTGAACACACAGATAAAGTAAAAATAAATGATTTTTTTTAAAAGAAAACTTACCTTGTAGCACACTGTCAGCAGATGTCACGAAGAGGTGCGATTGCTTCCTACGGCTTTGAACTTGCTATCATGCAGCGGCTCCTGATTGAAACAAGTGACCTGAGGGGGACTGGGAGGAAATGGGGATCACTGAGCTCAGAAAGGGTCTCTTCACATCAGACATGCTTTTTCATACTCTATTTACTTTCAGCCTGGACTGTGTGAAATATCAAATCTCTGCAGCTCTAGCTAATGGGATGGGAGTTATCAGCTCCTCAAAGGTTCACGCTTCTCAGCTGCAGACAGGACAGCGGGATACCGGCTCCCACCGAGACTCTGCTGATTCTGGTGGAGTGATGCTGAACTTCACCTCGGTTCTATGAGGAACACCCAACAGTGAAATAACAGAAAGGCAACTAGCAGGCATATCGCTTCAGCTTCCAGACGGGGAGAAAACTAGGAGAAGAAAAAGCCTTAGCCACTGTATGTTCTTTTTGTGGCATTTGCCATTTCTTTCAACAGCATGAACTAAGCCCTGGTAAGCATCAAGTGATGAATGAGTTGTTTGTCCTGGCTAAGTGCTGAGCTTAGATCGCGGGATAGACGCTAACAAGAAAAATCATTGAAAATGCAGGACCTGTTGACATTTTCCAATATGCACCGACCTTTCCAGTACCATTACATTTGGCTTTGCAGCACAATCATATTGTTTCAGCTCTACATATCGATAAGACCCTCATTATCTGAATCCTATCAAAATCCTTACACTTTCAGTGAGAGCAGAGAAAAAGACATTACTGAAAAAGGTCTGTCTGAAACAAGTGTCAGTTCAGTGACACCAGAAAGACCCCGACTCTGCTGCTGGGTTTAATTGTTCACACCACCGTACTGTAACCTAGCCAGGTAAGTACCGTGCAGAGACTGACGACTAACGTGAGGATGACTTCTCCTGACAGTGACAGTAGTAGGTAGCTGAAGAGCACTAAATGTGGTATTCAACGACAGAGTATAGAAAATGAACCTTGTAATCACCAGCACACCTGCAAACCAGAAATCATTTCATGATATGTGAGAAGAGCCCATGATAATTTATCACGCAGAACACAAAACCCCCTATTCTCCCTTGTTTAACTCACCTTATGAGGTTATAATGATTAGTTTTATTTCTAGCAAACCTACAAATTTGCTTTCTTTCACTTCCACTCCTCCATTTACATTTGCTTAATATGTAAAAGTAATGCAATTTATTGAAGAAATAAGGAAGATCTGCATTAAGTCACGTCTGCTTCAGCACTCAGTTGACTCCCCACCAGCTGGAATCTATTATTTGATTAAAAATGCTGTTGTGCCAGCTGCCATGCAGCACGTTTCACTACCCTGATTCCTGGTGGAATTAAATCCATACTAAAAATGTAGTCTAGCATGAATCAGCCTCTATTCAATATTAATACATACCTGGAAAATAAAAGCATTTAAAAAAGAACCCAGCTCTCCTAGACCTGGTTAATCTCTAATGCAGAAGGTGCTCAGTGGGGAAGAACTTCAAATTTCACATATTGTAAGGTAGTAATTTCATAAGGCAACGTCCTAATTATATGCTCAGGCTCGGTTTTAAGAGTGATCTCTCTTACCATAAAAACAAACCACACTCCTCTTCCAACAGAACCAGTCCTGAAATAAAAGACAGTTGCTGAGTTTAAAGAATTATAAGCTCTTGTATCTCACTGATACGGTGAAGTATTTACCAGTGAAGGATAATTATTAGGGAATGTGCCCAGAGAAAAAAATAATTTATAGTTAAGTCTGTTACTGCTAATTTAGTTAGAATGAGAGACTGCGTCAGGCAAAAAGCCCATTTAATTTGAGGGGGATTTCTGCCTGATGTGGACTGCAGGAATATATGCCAAGAGTATATGCTGTGAATAAGAACTGAAAACGTTGCTCAGCTTCTTGCAGCGCAAGAACATTAAAAGCTTTAAGATAATCATTTGCAAAGGCATGCATAAAAGGCCTCTAAGTAGAAACATAGTGATGGTATATTGATAGGACTGATTCTTCCCATTTTCTTTTTCAGTTACCTCAAAGCAAGTTGCAGACTACAGCTTCACTAGCTCTGAAAAAAGTCCATTGGTAGCTCTGAAGAAAGTTTATATTCAATGGGATGTTTGCAGCTTTCTTTGTTCAATGGATGGCCATGAAGTTAAGAAGTTAAAAGGTTTTGATGGCTTCAGACAAGATACAGTCTCTTAATATACAGACATAAGAACACACAGAGGTAAGGCTGAAAACCCAAGCCCAAATCCATTCCTGGTGGTGTCAAGGCAGAGAGTGCTCAATACTTTCTTTAGAAGAACTAGGTATGTACTATGTGGATATTTCATGGATTAAACTGATTAACAATAGTCAATCTGAATTGCCAAGTAGCAGTTAAGTTGTGCCATGTATAAAATAACTGGAAGAGGATATAGTAGGTTTTAGTCATAGTACTGAACATTATTGAGGGGTGAAGTCACTACTGAGCCAAGCTGCTACAATGTGACAGTTGCTTAAATGGAATGGATGGTCTGAGTGTGGCAGAGAGTAGCCCAGTGCCCGCACTACAGAAAGCGCCATTGTAATGGGCAGCTTTGCTGACAGTGTCTGCAGGGAGGCAAGTCCCTGCAGCTGGAGTCCTACAGGTACTGACTCCTCTTCCGCTCTGAACATGGATGTCCAGGTCAGACTCTCTGGAGAAACAAAAATAAACTAACTTTGCTGCATCTTAGAAATCTTCCTTTCAAATATATTTTAATGCAGTTTTGAAAAGCTTGACCTAATACTTCTGATTTTGTGGTTTTAAATTATTTCTATTTCCAGATCCATTATATGACTTCCTCAATAAGCAAGAAATGTATTATTACATATATTTTTAGAGACTGAGCTTTGTATATTTTAACTTTTCACTCTAGAACCTCCTTCACACCAGTAAAAAGTGTTGCAGCATAGCCCCGTCTATGTTTGTTGAAACGCATTACGCATGCACATACTGACAAACAACCCGCAAATACAGAAGATATGTAAATAATGTTTATGTACTTCTCCTATTCACTAACTTTTCTGGCAGCATATGCCAGCAACCTCAATCCACCACCATCAAATGAGACAACCTGTCATGGATGCAATCCTCTTGTCTATCATGAAAAATGGAGATACCCTCCATGCCAAAGGTGCAAAGTACCTGGACCTCCAACAGTACCTGCTTTACTGAGAGAGAGCAAAGGCTCATCACAAAGAGGATTTACACCACCGAAAAGGAAGTTTAGTTTCTCCTTGGTATATGCTACTTGTCTCAAAAGTGTCACAGACAGTGACATTTAAAATCACAATGTTTCTATACACCAAAAAAACATTGAGATTTAGCATGATTTCAGGAAGGGAACACCACCAAACCCTGTATAATAAGAGTACAATGCCCAGATTTGCCAACAGAGACATTAAAAAATAGATTCTATGGCAATTACAATATTCCTATCCCAAACGGTAGCTAAAACTTTATCCCACCCTATACTGGCATGTATTGTGTGTAGGCCCTACATTTCAATAAAAGGAAGCAAACGCTTTTAACAGCACACTGGAGAGTTTTTATGAGATATGCAATCTACAGGAAGACTATTGTCCCTCAATAAACATTTGTTGACTAAATGTGCTATTCCAATTAACATAACCCTTATTGAAATGAAAAAAGATACTGAAGTTTAACTTAAATTTTAAGAAAACTACTGAGTAGTAACAGCAGTAAGGTATTTTATGTAAAAAAAATTCATTTATATTTATATTAGAATATTTATATTTCAATAGTACTGGTGTAAAAATCCTCCACACACGTGGCGGGTGTGGAGGAGCCTTTTGTGGTCCCAGTGCAACCCCCCCCAAATCTGCCCAGGCTGATGCTCTCCCAACAGCAGCAGCCACTCGGGCTCAGCCGAGCGCTGCGGCAGCGTGTGGGGCCCGCCACTCTGCCACGCGCGCGTGCCTGCCTGCGGCAAAACACACGCTGCCCCGAAAGCAGAGCTCCTAACGCCTGCGGTCCTGCCTCAGCCTGTCCTTGCGGCCCAGGCACGCATCGTGCCCTCATATGAAGTCTACACAGCAGGGGTATATGAACAGAGGTGTAGGGGAAGGCTCCTATATTACTGATTTTCTGAGTACCGCCAGCCCATAGGATTGTGTTGCCTTTGTTCCATAATCTGGAAGGCATAAAGTCACTGTGACAGGAGACCTGAGGAGGTGTTATGATTAAACTCGTGACAGGTTCTGGCAAAGAGCTCCTATGGATGCTTGGGAAAACACTGAGCAAACGTCCCGTCCATACTCAAACCTCCCATTTCCGAAGCTCCTGATCTGCAGTAGGGCTGAACATACGCCTGCAAATGGAAGCGCTGGGAGATCTGATATTAAATACTAAGGAACACCACAAGCCCTTAAGAAAAAAGATATCTGTATTTCAGCTCAGACATTCAGAATTAATAGAAATATTTTAAGAACATTCCTTATTAAGGACATATGCCTTCATTTTTCACCTTTGCCATATGATAACAACATTCATTTTCCTTACATGCTGCTGTGAAAAAGCCTATGAAAGTTGTGAAGCACTGAGCCATCACAGTTATTTTCTCTTCCTTGCGTTACGGTAGCATTTAAAAGTCCCAGGCCAGGATACAGGCACACTGGAGGTTGTGCTCAGAGAGAACAAAAAAGATGGTTCTTGCCTTGGAGAGTCACATTTAAACATTAGAAAAGTCCAATAAGTGGATACGGATGGTTGACAAGGAAGTAGGAGGAAACAAAGAGACAGCAACAGTCAACACAAGAGGCAGTGGCTGTAACACATTGCTAATCTACTTTTTTTTTTTTTTTGGTAGGGATTATGGCAGACGAGATCTTAAGAAGGGATTTAAAAGGAGAAAATGAGGTTAAGCGTGTTGATGTCTGCCCACAGCTCATCCTTAACTTCGACAGTAGCAACGAATAAAGCCCACAGATGCTGGTTTGAATACATGGCAGGTCAGTGATAAAGCTGATGTTGCAGGTGAACTGGAGGGATGTGTGGACGGATGGGAGAGAAGGGCTTTGGATATAAAATCAGGCTGCTTCTTACTACCTTTATTATAAGAGAGTTAGACGAACATTACAGAAATGCTCACAAGAAAACGAATTTCTTTTTACAGCAGGTTTGAACAAGGTAAAAGCTACACAAGCTATATGTGGACCATGCTTGACAGTGGACTGAGGGTTGGCATTGCTCCATGACCACAGGCATCCCTAGGGCTGGCTCCTAAACACCTCTCAGTCTGCAGACATCTCTGGAGGAAGAAGCATGCCTTATCCAACATTCTTCACAGTTGATTTTTTAAGACCAGGACATCATTAGCTAAGTTGGTTGTTTTCATGAGCTACTATCTTCTAATGACTCCTAAAATACCTGTACACAACAGTTGGAAACTTCTGTGTTCCACAAATACTTTGGTCTTTTATAAATTGATCTACATATGTACTTGCTATTTAATTCTGTTAGAAAATATTTCAGATAATATTTTTTCTGCCATCTCCTTAGCTCAGCCATTTTACAAAGTTAAGAGAGCAGAGGCATCTGGGGTCCATTTGAGCTCAATAACAAACCTTGGTCTTAAAACACATTTGCCTTTCAGTAGATGACAGTCTCAACAGCAGTGCTGCCTTTTATCCAACTGACCCGTGAGATGGACTGGTATCTGCCAACCTCTTACTAAGCCTCTGAAAATATGTCTGTTTGGTGAGGCAAGGTGTTTCACCAAAGACATGTTGACATTAGGTAAATTATTGTTTAGGGAAAAAAAAGGTAAAAAAAGAAAAAGGCAACAGATATCTTCTTCCCATACTCGACCTTTTTAACAGTGGTTTCCAAATCAACCACTTTTCATCAAAAGTTCCAGCAAAGCATCAGAAGAAAGCAATGTTAGGAACACAACAACATGACAAAATTAAGGAAACTCTTTTCGCTGTACTGTATTCAGATAAACCTTAACAACGAAATGCCTGTTAAAAATATGGCTTACTTTTCATTTTTTTGCTTAGTGCTCTTCACTATGTCCTCTAAAAGCTAGTAAGAATCAACACCCAAAGGAAAACCAATAGGTAACATACTAGCTTGCTTATGTATCACTGTCCTAAATAACTGTAGGTTGGAAGAGCACACTGATAATAAGAACACTGTGTCCTGTCCAGCCTGGTCGGTCATCCGTAGCAAGCGATCCCACAGAGCAGTGCTTGGCTCAGGGAGAGCAGCACTGCTTTCCAGGCTCCACCGGCTACAGGGATGACATCTCCACTGATTTGAATGGGGATGCTGCACTCGCATGAGGACCCAGCTGCTCAGAAGTAACTCAACGTGCGTGTGTCAGCCTGCAGCTGAATTCTACCCCACAACTGGGTACCTACACTCCATTCAGACTACAGCATCCTATAAGGCTCTTACAAGATGCAACTTAACAGTACAACAAAATAAGCCTCCAAAATAAGTTAAATGGACCATGTCGTAAAAGTAGCTACTTCCCTCCCCTGACTAGAGGGGGACCTTGGGTGACCAGCTCTGGTGCAGACATCCTCTGTCTGAGTGTCCTGAAGAGCACTCCAGGCTGGTGAAGCAGAAAACGCGTGTATTCATGTTTTAGTGCTTTATCTGGGGCTGGGTATTCTGCTGCTGTCAAAAGCAGAGAGTTATGATCCTGACAACAGTAATGACAGAACTAAATTAAGAAAATAGAGTTCAGAGAGGCAGAGAGATGCAGTCAGGCTTTGGATGAACAAACCTTATTAACTGACCGGCTACTAGCTAACTAAATAGATTAAAAGAATTATTATTACAGCTCTAGTTTAACAGTTTGGAAAAGTGACATTTAAAGTCGCTACTTAACATTCAGACATCTTTAACGCTATGCAGTACATGCGTTATTTAAAACCTACTTGTAAATACATGGTAACTCTTGCGAGTTAATGGCAGCATTCAAAAGTATTGGCAAGAGCAAATCAAAATGCATCCATTTTTGAGAAATGAAGTATTTTCATGACTTCATGTTCTCATCAGATAGCAACCGTAAAAAATGTGCCCATTGCAGCATGTACAATAGCCCAGAAAAATGTCATTTTTGGTACACTTTCTTCAGATCGAGTCAAATGAAATTACATTTTCAAATCCATGAAAGACAGTCGTCTGAAAACACTGTAGTGCTTCCCCAATGTCATCTTCATATGTCAGAACACTAAATGTGAAAGTTCATGCGTTTGATTTCCTAGAAGATACCAATGAGGTATCATATTTTCCCCTTCTTTTTAAAGACCACTTCCTGGGAATAAAAATATAAATGTGTGCATGCTTCAGGCACTCTTACTTATTCTGCATGGACGCAGATTATGCTGTCCCAGTTGAGTGATTTAAAATTGCATTTATTGCGATGTTTCATGATTGAAGAGGTCAAAGCCTTCCCTGGGGAAAACAACTATAAGGTGTTCTGCAGACCAATTTAAGGAATATGTGTTAACTTCTTAGCTTCACGAGGTTAATGTGTGCCTTGGTTTCACTGTAAATAACACGACCTTCTTATTAACCAAGAGAAAGACAGCAACTTTCATGTGTATAGAGTAGAAATGAATTCTTTTCTTGCATTTCCCCTCCTCCCTCAAAACATGCAAAGCAAATTTTGAAATTCCCAACCCTATATATCAAAGAACTTTCAGGTTCAAAGTCAAGTACTAGAAAGTCAAGAAATGCCAGAACAAATTTAGTTCAGCTCCCTTATGTTTATACATTAAGATGAAATATTTAATTACATGATGATGTGTTATTTTTTTGACTGCATTATCTGTGTTTTAAATAACAAGAAACAAATTCCATAGAGACTTGATTTTGACAAGATATTCAGATGTCTATCTCATTTCAAATTTAATACTTCAACAATTAAAGTTACTTATCTTGCTGAGAGAAGTATAAGGTTAGATAAAAATTTTCATAAGAATACCTGCGAATTTGATTTTATTTTTTTTTTCAGTAGACAAAACATTTTTGGAAATAAAACATATCTTCCACCAGCAAATACTGCTTGGTAGTATGCTGTGATCTAATTTTGAATGAACAAAACCAGAACAAATCTCCTTTTGCCTAATTTTTTTCAAACAGGTCTATCACAATGACTAGCTTATCAAAATATTTCAACTCACATTCTAAAAATACCAGCTATTTATTATTTTAATCTGCTGTACAGACATCAGTCTAACACTCAATTAGAGTAAGTGGTTATGAATCATGCACATTTTAGGAATATCTGGCTCTCTGAACAACGTTCGGGTTTTAAATCTTTATTGATAAAAATATCTTACTTCCAACAGAAATCTACATAAAAATGTGCAAATTAGGGCTAGAGCAGCGAGCCTGCTTTATGGCTGAGAGGTGTCTGGGCTTGGCTAGTTGCCTTCTCTGCCTACTTCCACCTTGGCTCACATAATTGGAATAAAGATGAATGAAAATTTAGGCCTGCAGTTTTAATAGTAACTATTTGTTATTTAAATTTCCTTTTCCCACTGAACGATTGCAAGAACGTGTGCTCAGAATTAAAAGGCTGCTCTTTAGCATCAGCACATTGATTTCTTGGGGTCCTTGCAAAGCTTTTCACATTGTTTCTGGACTACAGCTCTACACCCCTCTAACTGCCTGTCAGACATCATTTCTGCTTTATGAATAAATAATATGATGCCCAGGAGAAACATTGGGCTGAGACAAAAAAATCAATATGTGTCTAGCACGTGTTAGGCAGTTGTTCAGCTGAAGTCTGTCTCAAATACGTAATTTTAATAACAAAACAAATGCTTTCTAAACTGAGCTTAAAGGAGGGTTATTAAGAAAGCACTACCACTATGTCACTGCATATCCTGTTTGAAGAATAATAATATTGTCTTCTTAAAATGTGAATAGATATTCTGATTGCAAAGTATTTGGCGAATACTTATCTACAAATTTCAAATATTCATGTTACAGAGATACAGTAGCAACTGATTTTTTACTCTGTTCCTCTTGGAGTAGTTTCAGTGCACATCTGCATAATAAAACTGTTATTACAACTGACTTATTTTTTATTTTAAAAACACCTTCTTCCAAAATTGCCTTATTATTTTTTTTGCAGAGGGCCTGGGATCAAAAGTGAAACAAAAGCAGAGTAAATTAATCATTCATGCAGCTCCGTAATCACCTTAGTCATTCCTGCAACGTTAGCCTATTTTCACAGTCAGCGCAGTTTGTTGGGTCTGACACCGTCACTGTAGCCCCGCAGACGCAAACCCACCACAGCAATATTTGAATTGCTCCACTTCTACAGGACGGGTCTATATAAAACGACCTTAACTCCTGTCACGAGGCGGTTCTTTAATTCCTTTACATTATGTCTGAGAAGGGTGGGTTTTGTTAAATGCACCATATAGTGAGCAGCATTGGTAGGAATCGCTGCTCGCTTGTTTTCCCGCACCTTATTGAAGGTACACCTGCACAAGCTTGACTCCTGCACCTCCTTCTTTCCACCTCCGTGTCCTCCAGCACCAGGAAAGCTTGGGCTGTGCCAGGCGGCAGCGCTCAGCCCCTGCCGACGGCACGCGTCACCTCCCTTCCCGGCCCACCGAGGGCCAGCAGGGCTGAAGTCTCAGGGATCCTCAGCTCCTCAAAAACGCCGCCTTCCCACCATGTTCCTCGCAAACATCGACCTCACGCTGGAAACCCGTGAAGAGGTGACTGGGTTATTTTGGGACAGGGGGCAAGCTACCGGTGCTCGCTGCCAGCAGCCGTCACAACAGCCACAGGCATCCAGGCTCAGCAGCACGGCCACGCAAATAGCAAAGGAGGAAGAAAACGAAGAGGTAAAGGCAAGACGGCAAGCTGTAGTCAGACCCACGGATGACCTGTGAGATCACTGACTCCAAGTCACCAACATCCAGCCCAGGGACATTGCGCTCCAAGGGCTTTTTTCACCACCCCCACCACCCCCCCGCTGTTATGCAGACCTTTTTTAGTGCAGATCCTCCCCTTGGGAGCATGCTGACAAGGCAGCTCCTCCTGTTACGTTCCGTGTAATGAAAAGCACAAACTTCATGTATTTATGACCCTTTCAGATTGAGGAGCCGCAGCTGAGTGCCCTTGCCCGGGGGTGCTTACTCCTGCAGGAGAGCTGGCCATCTGGAAGGGCAATCTAAAGAAAGCAGAGGGAAAACCTGACATCTCAGGGAAGGAAACCTGCAGACGTGCAGAAGCTACCACTGACGGCGGTGGAGATAACAGATGTCTTGAGGCTCACACTAGCCAACGTGATGGAACCCATCAGCATCAACACAGACAGAAAATGCTTTTACCAACTCAAAGAAAGTGAAGTGCTAAAGACAAAGAGAGGGGGCTTTCCAGAAAAAAAGAAACAAAAAAACCCACCCAACCAAAAAAACCACAAACAAACAAACAAAAACCCAAACCCACCAAAAACCCACACAAGCAAAAAGGAGAAGGCTCAGGCTGAAGCTTGTATGGTTTTTTGTTCATGCTGAATATATACAAAACCCAACCCCTGGACTGTTTGCATGTGGACGTTATTAGGGAAACAGGCAGGATGGAAACTGAAAGCAGAGCAGCTATTCCTGAATTACTTCCAACACAGGCAAGCTGTAAATTTTAAGCACCAAACCACATGTCCCGCGCACTGAAGCGGCTATGAGAGAAGTGCCTCTTCATCCCTTCTCGCTGCCTTTCTGGCGGCAGGCATGGACAGGCTCTGGACAGCGCTCCCTCAGTCTTGATGAGCGCTCAGATGTCAGCAAGCCCTCTCCTACCGGCACCTGGCTCCCCAGCTCGCACCCTTTCCTTCAGCCACACGCCTTGTGCCTCCACCATGCCAACGCCAGGCCAGACAACCCAGAGCAGAGACACAGGGAACATGGCAGACCACTGCCATGCCCAGACATGACCACCACACATGTCAAACCAGGCCTGCGCGCCCTGCAAGGGGAGGGCCTGCAAACACCTCAGCTGTCCTGCTACAGAGACCTACCCAAGAGACCCCTGCCCTGCTCTTCACCCCTCACATGTCCCTCGCCCCACAACACCTATCAAAGGAAACTGCCGTTCCTCCACTTCTAACAAAATGACTGCACAACATGTATTTCTGCCAACCTTCAGGTGACAGGACCACTTCACCTCGGACACTTCACCCACAACTACTTGACTCACACTTTCTTAAGCTTTTTATGCTATTTAAATGAATAATTATGCTTCCTAAAACTGACACTGGCTGTAACCTCTCGACCTTGACGTGGCAGAGCCATATCAACCTCGGGGGAGGAACCCCTCAGTGAAATACCCAGACCCTGGTGTGCATGCAGCACCTGGAGATGTGGTTCCACAGTGAGAGACCCTCGGGAGCCTGACTGGCTGAAAGAAGTCCTCAGTCCACCCACCTCCTTTATCACTGGCCGCACTTGCCTTCCCCACCTCCTTCTGAAGGTACTTCCTTCAGCCACTCTCTAAACCATAGCTGTAAGGTGATCCATGGCGGGGTTGTTTGTTTTTTTACACAGTCAAAAATCCCACACTGCCAGGCTCACTCAAGGCCAACTGCTTCCGGGTTGTACCATAAATGGGATCAGAGGAGTAAATCCAGATTTTTAAAAGACCCTAAAACCCCAATAAAACAATCTTTTTTTTTTTTTGCAGCTCTAAGATTCCCAACTTTTTTGAACTGGAAGGAAAACTTGCTGGACCTACAGCTGTGCTCAGATGGCACCACGTGGCTGTCTAACGCTGACGGAGGATTACATGGCATGATAACCTGTTCATAATTTCTGATTTCCCGTGCAAGAGTTCAGGTTATCCAGGTCCTTTAGACACACAGCAGAGTCATCAACACATTTTTATTGCAAACAGAATTTCCAAAATTATGAGCTGTTCAACAGGGAAGAGAGAGAGAAAAAACCCTCACCTTTCAGAGCCGTTTCATTTCCAGATCTGAGTATCTTTTACAGAGAATGAGAGTTCAGAACTAAAATGCTTCATCTCTGACAGATTTAAAGACAACTATCACAATCCTCTGGCTTCCACAAGGTAAGACTCCAGAAGCATGTGTGATATCAAATTGATTTTACATTAATTCTGTCTTTAAGGTATCTGGTCAAGCTTGTTGATTTCTATGTTCATTTTAAAGATAAATACTACCAAGAAGCAATGTTTCCATCAATCATATGTCAGTTATATTTATGCACTTCTCATGGGCTCAAGATTTGGTATTGAAGCATCTCTGTACTATGTACAGATAACAAAAAGAGGCTGAGAGAGGGACTCGGAGTATTTTCACACAAACTCGTACAACCAGTCACCGTAGCTTAGGACCTGGTCAGACAAGTTGTGGTAACTGAGTATGTTACCAGAGGTGTGCTCTCAGCTTCTGCAAAAGCAAAGTTAAACCAGTAAGCTTGCCTGAGCAAATCAACTTTCCTTTAGGAAAAGCTAGGAACATGCACTAGGTCAGTTAGTGCAACGTGGTTACCTTCAAGGTTCTTCGCTTATCTTATCAACATGTTGTAAGTGAAGACCACCTGCTTGGTATGCATTAGCAAAGCACTGATTCCACGGAAACATTCAAGGCTATCATTGCACTAAGGGCGGGCCTTGAAATCTTCCCAGTATTTCTCAACTCAGCCACAGACTGAGTGCGTTACATACAACCAAATCCAGTCTAGTACCATATCATCACTTATTAGAAACAGCCACCCAGCAAGGGCCAGGATACTTGGAATAAAAAATAACTGCAGTGTTTGAAAATTCACCATCTGCCAGGTGTTGGGAGTTGTTAATTATTTAAGTGGCAACCCAATATAAATTTGATGTTGCTCAAATCTCATCAGACCTCCAGTAAATGAATGCAAGCAGCACCAGTCTACATACTGAAGACTGGATCTCACTGGTCTCCATGCAAAGGTACCAGATATGCCTTGCAGACTGCATGCCCAGACTAACTTCCTAACCACAATATTCTTTTCTGCACCCTCCGCAGTGGGATAGCTTTGTAACTTGAACATGAAATGTGAACCCCCAGCTGTCTATTTTGTTATTTAGTTTCTGTCCATACCAGTGGAGACCTCATTTGCTACGCTTTCAAAACAGGCTTTGAAACAGGCAAATGCGATGTATAGATCTGCGGCATCTACAGCAATCGCAACAGCAGAACCAGCTTTTAAGAACTTGGCAAAGTGAGCAAAGACGGCAATTTCCAATGAGGCAGTCATCACTCTGCTCGACCAAAACAGATCCACCGACCAAAACTCCCATCACCTGGGGCAGGAAAGCCTGTGCCAGTGCTGCAGAGCACATGGTGCCTCTTGCACAGCTCCAGGAAGACAACCAGCTAGAAGACTGGGATGCTGAGGGGTAAGGAAAGGCTTTCTGAATGACCATATACAAACTCATATCCAGATGATTTTACCTTTCAGCTGGGACTGGTACTGCTGCTTTTTAAGACATGAAAACAACAACTGCATTTTCAAAATGTATCACTTCTTTATTTTATACACACACACACACACAGAGGCATCTCACACAGCACATCATGGATCATGAAGCTGTAAGCAACAGCTTCTGTAAAAGCTACTTGTAACACTGCTGCTACCCAGTTTAATTGCTTAGCACTGGCACCTTCATAAATTACAGGGGTCTTCACAAAACTGAACTAAAGCCAAGCTGACCACCACAGGAAACAAAAAGCAGTTGCATAAATAATTACCTTGGAGTCTCTGTAGAGCTTGATGTTCAAGTGATATACAGTATTGACAAACGTTTCCTCCTAGGCAAAAAAAAGAAGAATTCACAATTCTGAATTCGATTATGCCGCACTATGAGAATGTAACAGACAAGATACATTATCTCCTGTTTCTTCAAATTTAAAATCATATCCAGAGAAAAGTACTTTAGAAAAAGGTTTCCTTCCTGTATTTAAGATACCTGAGAGTAATTAATAGAGTTTTTAAACTCCTTTTTATTATTTTTGTCTGTTTACTGTCTTCTGACTTTCAAAGATCTGATAAAGCAGTTAGGCTGAGAATTAGGACATCATTATTATTCTCTCACCTATGTAATGTTGCCAATAATATGGATTTCATAGACCAAATCAGAATTAAAGGCTCCTGTATGTAAAGTTAGGGTAGTTTATACCCATACAGTGACAGTATCTTCAGAGAGATTTCTGCAACTGCTTGGGCTTTATGAGCAGAAACTCACTGCTGCTTAGTAATTGTATTGGTTTGGTATCTAAAGAAAGAGCATCCAAGTCAGCGATGAGAGATTTACTAGGAAAAGAGAGAGGCTGCAAACTTTCCATTAGCACCAGCCTTGCAACACATACTTTTAGTTACGGGATAATGGAGTGGCCATGTAGTTGCAATCAATCCTGCAATGCCGACTAATAAAAATGTTGAACTTCTCAGACTGATTTTCTTTCCATTGCCTAAGTGAAAAATTAAACTAACTTGGTTTGTAGAAGAAAGTACCTTCTTTTCCCTGGATGTTTATTTCAGATTTAAAGGGTCATACACCATTAACTTTGTAGAGAACTGCCTTGCTATAGTATTGTAAGACTAGTTTAAACCAAAGTTAGAGCATATGTACAGCAAGTGGTTGCAAGAACTTATTTAAAGGACTTTCCAAATTAATTTAGTTAAAACTGCTGTCCAACTTTTCAAATAAGTTAGGCTGTACAGTGATAACCAGTAGGATTAGGAAATCTAATTACCGCCAAAGCAAGCAGAAATAGATACAAAATAGACTATTTCTGAAGGAATATGCCATTTCTTCTACACCATTAATTTTCAGAAGAGACTCAAGTCTCTAAAGTAGCTTAAGAAATCAGGGATACTGTCAGGCTATCTGCTTTTTCAGACCACACAAGGATACACTGATTCAATTACTTCTTTTGACGTAAACCCAAATAAAATTGGTATAAGTGCATATTACAACTCAAACTTTTTGCACAAAGACAGAAGTAATTTTTTTTTTTGTAAGCCTTAACCAGTTGCTTTGCTTGTTCAGCACCACTCCCCCCGCCACTGGTGTAGTCTACTAAAAATAAAGCAGTGCAAGCTGCTGGAGAACTGTTGCTTAGCTACATTCTCAATTATCACAATGCTGGCCTTACTCATTCAGTGTCAAGGTCAAAGCAATTGTTTCTTTACTTTAATGATGAAGTATCCTGTTTATAAAAATCTTATCTGTTTCCTACTTGGTAAAATATTGCACATTTCAGTCAATCATTGCTGGCTAGTCCTCCGGAGAGACAAAGTGTGAGAACATAACCGGTAGTGTTAATTTTTGCCCTTAACAGAGAGCTTTTTTCCCAACTCCACCCAGAATGCCAACTGCCTCACACTAACACACAGGCAACCAATTACACCAGCATTTCTTTCCTTCTTTGCTGTAGCCAGGCAAGTATGGCAGAAATGCAGTAGTTGTTGTACATTTATTCGTATTCTTCCACCCATTCAAATACAAGCATAAGTAAAGCGGAAATTTTTAATTAGCGTGCACCTCTAAGCCAGAGTTGTGGGAAAGCTAAAGCAGAGAAGGAATTTCCCCATCAGTTTTAAACACGAGAAGTTTTTGGTTCCTCTTTGCCTTTGAGGGCAAGTGTTCAACTGCAAAGACTGTGATTCTCCCCAGGCTAGTCCGGGCTGCTGAATATTTCATAGCCCCTGAGAAACGCAGCTGTAATCAACTTGCAAATAATGAAATGGGCAGTGATAATAGAGCAGAGGTAAAGTGCGCCATTAGAAAGCATCAGTGCTTTGGCTGCTGCTGCTGCAGTCTTGCTGTAACAATTTAGCAGGTTATTTGATAAAATAATAATGCTATCAACTATGAAACCAAAATGAATGCTATGCCAAAAAAATCAGAAAGTGTCTCAGGTGGCCACTGTGAATAGCAAAGAGAAAAAATCAGAGAGAGTGCCAAAGGAATCACATTCAAGACCGAAACTCCATTAAATGTATTAATCACATGCCAATTACACACAGCCATGTTAGGGTATTAATAGAAAAGTAAGTTTACAAAAGTTACTTAAGGCAGGAAAAGTTTTATAAATACTAAAATAAAACAAAGAAAATATTTAAGAAGCAGTAAACATGTTCATTTTAGTCAAAGCTTGTAGAGCAACCCAGCTGCTGTCCTAAGTTCTTTGTAACAGGATCTTGAGGTTTGACATTTGGAACCTCAGATGTTTACAGTGTCCCCTCTGTATTGTTTAGTGCTGGCGAGCACCGAAAGACAGCGAAAGACCAACAGTGAGATTACTATAATGGCATTTCCTGAAGATATGACATGAGCTATGATTAAGAATTTCATGTTGAAAACCAGGATTGAGCAAGAGGTGAAATGAAACAGGCAGTGATCGGGCAGATAGCAAGATGTACCTGTGAATTATGCAGGGAAGCTCCACAGAAAGTAATTCTTCATCTCACTCCAGAAACCCCCCCAAAACCTGACTGTTCCTGACCTGCCCCAGGTTTCTGAGGAACAAAGCACTGACTGCTTGTACAAACATAAGTTAATGTCACAGATGAGGCTTCAGTAGTTACGTGGTAAAAGGGGCAAGTTCATACATAACAACCCATATGGATGGACAGTGAGACACCCTACATGAGTATTTCCCATCAACAAAGATGACCTCTGCACATCTTCATGAATTTGGACAGAGGTGTGACTCAGACCACTAACTCTCTACCCTGATCTGCCATGATAAGCATGGATAAGTTGGGAACGGCACAGTCTGCATGTAGGAAAGGGCCACCTCAAATGACTTTCTCCTAACCTCCTCCAGAGCAAGGGGAGTGGTGACTGAGGCAAATATGCTCTCACAAGCACGGCTTTTGTTAACCTCATGGTCTGCTATGTATCATTAGCACAGGTGAATTCCACAGCACAGCCAGTGTCCAGACTGTAAAATATTAGAACAGAATAGAATATTTCAGTTGGAAGGGACCTACAATGATCATCTAGTCCAACTGCCTGACCAATTCAGGGCTGACCAGAAGTTAAAGCATGTTATTAAGGACATTGTCCAAATGCCTCTTACACACTGACAGGCTTGGGGCATCTACCATCTCTCTAGGAAGCCTGTTCCAGTGTTCGACCAACCTGTCGGTAAAGAAATACTTCCTAATGTCAAGTCTGAACCTCCCTTGACACAGCTTTGAACCATTCCCATGAGTCCTGTCACTGGATACCTGGGAGAAGAGATCAGCACTTCCCTTTCCACGTCCCCTCCTCAGGAAGCTGTAGAGAGCAATGAGGTTGCCCCTCAGCCTCCTTTTCTCCAAACTACACAAGCCCAAAGTCCTCAGCCGCTCCTCACAGGACATTCCTTCCAGCCCTTTCACCAGCAAACAGCTGGTGAAAACACCTGCATTTCAAGTGACTCTACGTGACGTGCAACTGTGGGGAAAAGCAGATGAGAAACCAGCACAGGCTGAAGAACAAACATAGTGCTCCTGTCTCGCCTGTTGGAAACACAGCAATCCCCCAAAAGTGGACCCTCCTCCTATGGACCAGAATAGGCTCCAGTGCAGAAAAGGGTAGAGACTGTCTTCCCCAGCCCACATTTCCCCAAGCACCAGAGGAACCCCTGCTGAACCACAACTCCCATGGTTGCACGGTCCTTTCTCATCCTCCCTCCAAGCAAGGACTGACACTCACAGCTGCCTTCTGACAGATACACGGAGGTAACGCACTGAAGTGGTAGGCAATTCACAGAAGGCTGACGTTGGCTCCATTAGTTAACTCCTGATACTCACAAAAATAAGCTGAATGTTATTCCTAGAAATTAAAGGAAGGTCTGGATGCAGGACTTCGGGTAGGTTCACATGCAATGCTGCATGTTGCAAAGAGAAGTCTTGACAGAAATGTGAGGTTGCTCTACGGGATACTGCAAACACATATGCAAGCAGAAAGCCAACAGTAGTGGGAAATAAACACTGCTACGCTCTTTGAGAAAGAACCTCCACATTCAGGAAAGACTTCAGTTAATGTCAGCCTAATCATCTTTCACATGTTTGAAAAAGTAGTTCATTGAAACTCCAAGAATCCAAGCAGATTGTAAAAGAAATATTAATGAAGTTGATAAATACATCCTCTTCCTTCGGTCCCTTTGTACTTGCTATGTTCTCTACACGGATACTCTGTATTTTCATTTCTTTCCTCACCAGCAACAGATACAGAAGGTGGATGGGTTTAATATTGCCAAAGAAAATCTGGTGTACACATGTTCAGTGCAGCAGGGGGAAATGAGCTCTCTCTAACATCCCAGTAACAGCACCTGTCACTCTGAAAGAAAGTGGTGTCTCAGGGTGATACTGCACTGGAGTAATTCCCATGCTTTGATAATCAAAGGACTCCTCCTAGTGTTATCTTCCATCTGCCGGAGAAGAGATCACACAGATAGACCTTTCAGCCAGATGGAGTCACCAAAAATTCTCTTCATCTGTCAGAAAGCTCAGACATAACTGAGATGCACTCATTCATATTCTCCTGCTCTCCCTCCTGCAAATACCCAAAGATAAATTACTCAGACAAACTCAGATTTAGACTTTAAATGTCACAGGCAAATCTTATGCAGCTCATTTTTCCTTTCACTTTTTTTCCCAGCATGAAAGAATTATTCTTATTAACTCACTGGGGATCATGTCTTCCTTTTACTCTCTGGGAAAAAGGAAAACATGACAGACAGACTTTGTATAATATAAGGTTGGTGGAACTGTTCTCTGAGTTTACCCATTAAAAATCCAAAAATCTACTTCAACAGTTGCGAATTTTCTGCAGTATCACCAACCCTCTTCTGGATATCAGCATCCCAGCCTGACCTTTCTATAAAATGGGAAGCCTACGGTGATACAGGCTCCTGTAATTTGTGAGGCGTCTTTTATTTTTCTGATTTACGTATATAGAACTAGTCTTGGAGCAAGGATGATTAGGAGGCAGACACACACACACATGCACGCACGCACGCAGTGCTACCATCAAGGGACTCCCAAACAATGCCCAACTCCAAAGTGGGGCTCTCACTCCTCAACTAACTCTTACAAACCATCAAGGCAGGCAGCAGTTCACTGCTCATGCATCTCCTTCTCCTTGGACAACTGACTCTACTGGGAGCCTTGTAAAATCTGCAGCATCATATTAAATCTTCCCAAGACTACATATTTGCCAACGTGCTGAGAAAAAGGACTTTGGAGACTGTAATGGCGTTTCCTGATGATAAGTACCAGAGGGGAGGCTGGCAGCAGCACTGCTATTACAGCTGTCTGGCACTTCCCCCTTTCCAGAGCCATTTTCAACTGTTAAAAAATGCAGCCTCATGCTAAATGTAATTTTGGGTATCTCCATTAAAACAATGCATATTTCTGAAAATAAAGCCAAAGAAAAGTACTTTTCACTGCCCAAGTTAAAAGGTCTTGGCAGCCTTTTTCTTTGAGAAGCTCAAGTATCTCTACTCTTTGAAGCATGGACTTGACATGACCTAGGAAAAAGCTTTATGTCAGAGATGCTTTTTACTGCCTTCTGAAATGGGAAAGGCGTAATCCTGTGAAAACAGGAACAAGAGTAAGGAAATGGGAGAAGAGTAAGGAAAAGTGGGGAAAATTGGGACCGAGAAATATGTGGGGAAGATGACGGATAAGAACAGGCAAGGAAATTTGGCTGGGGAGTCAGGGAGAAAAGCAGGATGAAGGAGAGCGAGAGAGTAGGGAGGAAGGAGGGTGAGAGAGTCAGTCAATCTAGGCAAAAGCTAAGGAGAAAAAAATGGTTGAAAAAGGAGAGTGAGATCAGGAACTATTTGGATGAGAACAGGGTGAGCTGAGACCCATCCAACATGCAGCTGGTACAAGGGGAGACCGGCACTGCCTTGGCAGAGACAGGACACAGAGCTAAGGAGGCAGTAGCAGAGACCGGAGAGGTTGGATGGGAGACTGGCAACAATGGGGAGTCAAGTGAACGACAGGAAAGTAATGTAAGTCCTTTTGGGCAAAAAGAGAAAATGTACAGATTGCTAAGATGGGAAGAGTGGCTGCAGAGGCAAATACACCTAGGAGAGCTGTAAGAGTGAGGAAAAGAGGCAAGAATAAGGCTTAGGAAAAGACAAGCAACATAAAAGTAGAAACAAACAGGTCTAGTCAAAAGCAGAAGGTCAGAAGAGACCATCTTTTGGCAGAATTATGCAGAAGAGTCTGCACCACTAAAGCATATTCCCCTCCAGAGCCAAGTCCATGAAGGAGTGCAGGTATGCAGCCACAGTAAAATATACACTTTGGGGACAACTGGGCTAGAACATATCTTTTGCTTTACCTCATTTCTCAGCTGTGCTGGCACCAATAGCACAAAGCAGTAGAGTAATAAAATGGACTGATATTACAGGATTGTTCTTTCAAAATATGAAACGGTAACGCTCTGTGCCTGTTAAGGATGTGATACCAATTTACATGAGCTGTGGATTTTGTTCAAACTGTCTTCTTTAGACACGCCAATGGCTCAAGGGTCTGCCACGGGGAGTCCTTACTCCCCATGGAAAACCATACTGGCCTGCCCCGTAATCTCTCACACTCAGTGTTTGCCGGAGGCTGTGAGGAGTCAGCTACAGCTCTGCAGGGTGTTACGCCTCCCATCCTTGCACTGCCTCCAGCACAGCTAGTGCTCTCCAGGTACAACCACAGGGGTGGAATAATGACCCTCAGCATCTGCTGGACAAGACAAGGACAAGGCTGGCAAACTGCATGAGAGACAAGCCAGATCTTTTTGGTGCTTGTCACTGAGGGAGAAAAAACACCCACCTAAGTAAACAAAGGTCTGAAACCTGCGAGAAATACTCAGGCGCTCTTGTCACTACAGCCCTCCCCAGGTTTCTGGAGGTTGGCAAGTGAAGCAGGGGTGTGGGGAGCTCCCTTTGAACCCCACACCCAGGTGCTGTTCCTGCAGAAACCATGCTGCAAGGGAGGGAGACAAGAAGGGGGGACACCTGCCCCAGTCTCACCCTGATGGGTCACACGCACTGTATACCCAGATCTGAGTGCTCGTGGGTCCACTAGTCTAAGTGTGCCCTTAATTATTTCCATGGTAACTGGTAGGTACACAACCACCCCCCTTATGCTGTATTCTCTTTCTGCATTTTAATTCATGGAACTGGTGTGCAGAGCCTAGGAAAAACGACTTTGAGATTTATTTCTTTATTGAAAAAGCTGCAGAAGTGAAGCTGCTGATGGCTGCTGCTAGAGTTATAGATGCATCAGGATAAAATACTGCGCTGAAAACCTTTCCCATGACCGCGTACGGAAGTAGTTTTTAAAGCAACTCAGCAATACACTTAGATGTCTCATATCTCCAGAGACCTTTCTATAGCAATATCCCAGTAAATTCACGCCACTCCTTGCCTTGGGGCTGCACTGCTTACTTCTGAAACAAAGAAACCAATTTCAAAAGCTCTAGTAATTTTAGGAGTGTTTTATATTAACTAGGGATTAGATGATTTCCTGCAGATTCAGGAATATTGTTGCTGCAGCTTCTACCAATTTTTGCTTTTTTTCTTCTTCATCCAAAGGCTGATCTGCTACCTCAGACTGCTCCTTTGCCTACGCAGTCCCAATGTGATGGTAATAAGTATGAAAGACTAAAGGTCTCCATGTTCCTCTGTAGTAATCTCCCATACCGACCGCATTTTAGAAGAAAATAAATACTGGAAAGAACTCTCTTCATCACAGAAGGATTAGAGGGCTGCAAATTATTCCTTTAAAAATGAGATACAGCAAGATGCAACTAATAAAATGGCCAGTGGCACAACAGCCAAAGTACTCTCTTCCCCATTCGTCTAGACCCAACTGCAAGGCACCGAGGGTATGTGACATATTTAAGAATATTACCCAAACACAGTTCTCTTTACCTTCCTCCTAATGGCCCAGCACAGACCAGCGCTAAGTTGCCTGCGAACAGAGAGCACAGCAGATGATCATCGCATACTACGATCTTAGCAGACTTGCCTTTAATCAGGCAGCACAGTTCAGAGCCAGTTCAAAAAAAGGCATCTTGCTAAGAAAATACCCGGCATCTCAGCCGCAGAGAACTTGCTTCAGGAAATCTGCAGACGAAGCTGAAAAATGTAGCAATTTAAAAGGAGCAAAATTGGACAGTAAGAGCATTTACCTTTTATCTGAAAATGATTCATGAGACACCCCTACAAAGTGTCGGACAACAGCAAAGCAGTTCATCTACTACTGATAACCCAGCATTCCCAAGCCATCCATAGCCATTTGAGTACTCCTAAAGTAAATTTAGCTTCATCTTCATTATTTTCTGTATTGAAAGACTGGGGACATATTCATGGATGTTTACGCAATGGCAAGAGAGCACAGTATTGTATATTTTATTATACTACCAAAGCAGAATCTCGTTCAGACACTGCGAGTGTATAATTTCTGTCTCTCTAAAAGCTGGAAGGCAATCATTAGCATGTTGGATCTGGCAAGTTCATATTATCTATCTGGTAATTATAGAAAGATGGAGAAGACTTCAAAAAAAATACCCTTCAGCTTCTGCATTTACTACACACCTGATCAAAATACTATCACCGTTACCTAAATTAGCAGATCTTCCCCATAAACCATTATTAGAACACATTAACATTAGTATAAAAAGCATTAAATAATTATTAGAGGCCATATCGACTATATTTTATCTTCCCTTCCAACTTCAAAAATATAAAGCTATGCAATGACAATCTGAATGCAGGAAAACATTTTATTGATGGTGGTGACAAGCTAAGCTACATGGTAATTTGTTGGGCATTACTAGCCCAAATGAACACTACAATACAGCTCTAGTTTTTCAAAATATGTATACCATTAGTCAATACTATTCACACTGTGGCAGCATCAACACACTAAATGCACACCAAAAGATAATCCCGTTCTCCAGAGACTGCTGTAGAAAAGGACAGAAAGATGAGAGACAAGGGAGAGGGTGAGGGCATACATATGCATACATATACAAAGTAATTGGGACGACTGGCCTGTGTCTCATTATCTCATTTATGCATGCTTCAGGTAAAGGGGAGACAAGGAGGTGCCAGGAAGATCACAGAGCTGGGACAAGATGGCTACAAAAGGAGCTGGAAAGAGAAATCAAACAGAGCGAGGAAAGTGAGGCCAGGGAGGAGAGACCATGAATGAAGAGGTTCAGCCAAAAACAGTGATTGGGGGTAAAAAAAATACAAATGCAAGGCTAAAACTGCTGGGAGCAGAGGGGTGCAGGAAAGGTCTGTGAGGTGCTTTGGTTGCTCCTTTCTCAGGCAGGGGCTTCACACACCCTGGCATCTCACGGACCCCCAGCAAGCCCCACGTCATAGCCTGAATGACACCGACCGAAACGGCAGGGCTCCTTATCTCTCCGGCTTATGCACCATTTTAATTACACTGGTTGTCCGGGCCCTGGGTGGGTTGTCCCCATGGGGGCCAGCTGCCTGGCTCAGGACCAGCGCAGATAACCGGGGTGTCTCTGGAGAGCCCCGTTCAGCCCCTGGCTCTCGCCCCATCCCCCGCCTGAGCTGCAGCACTGCCGACCCCCATCCCAAGCCTGTTGTTTTTTTCAAAGAAGCCTTAGGATAAGGTAAGGCTACAAAGGCTGCAGTAAAAGCATGTCAGTACATGCATCCTGCTCCCCACTAATTCCCAAAACTATAGCAACAAGCAAATAGATTCAATTACCGAGGTAGACGCTAGCCCAGTTCAAGGGGATTGGTACATGCGTTATAACAAGATGCTGGAGCCGCAGCCCGATCGCATTTACATGAAGAAATCATTTCATGCAAATCTCTTATCCACGAGTGAAGGCCATACAGGAGAGGAGAAACAGCGCTGTACGGAGATTCACAATGCATGGCAGATGGGCAATTTAAGGTAAATCATACAGTTCAGTTATATAAGACATATAACCTGGGGAGAAAGTGTGTAGCTTCAAAGTCATAAATTATTTATAAATAATACAGCCTTCTCATAAAATATCCAAAAGGCCAAGCACCCGTTTTTCCCATTCTTTTTCTCCACTTTCACAAATCAGAGGGAAGCTGAAGATGAGTATCTTACCAAGAATGAACTAGTTTTGGGGGAGGATGGACTTAGATGGTCGAGTTAGTTAGGGGCTTGCAGGCAGGATGGCAGGAACTGAAGGCAGCAGGACTGCTGTGCCCATCCACCTGAGAGCAAAGCAGCAGAAGTCAAAAAGAGGGAGCTGGAGTGGGCTGAGGAGAGAAACTGTCCCCCTGGGAGCTCACACCCTCCCAGGACTGTCACTGCCAGCCTGTTCAAAATCACCACTTGCTTTCCGCCAAAAATTTCAGGGTTTTTAAAGTGAAATCCAGTGCTCAGATTCACAAATCACAGCTGCGGCATCCATGCACATGGTGTGTTTTCTGTCAGCAGCGCTGCCTCTTCAGAGCGCTGACTATGCTCTGTACAACACACGGTGACACCTCTGTATTCAATTCTCCAGCCTCCTTCAGCACTTCTGTTGTGATACCTCAGCAGTCTGACACCTTCTCATCTTCCTTACCCAACGCAGCACCTGCCCAAATTCCCCTGCAATGACCGATTCAACTAACTTCTCATTTTTCTGATGTCCTGTCTGGTGACCCTGCACGCCCACCAGTGCTCTTACAGGTATCCACCTTTTGATAGATACATACACAGCTCATAATTTATTTTTATGTTGCAGACTCTTGGCTCTTCAAAGTCCTTTTCAGATCTTCATGCTCAGTTTGCATTCAATTCAACACAGTCTGGCTGGGTTGTTTTGTTGGAATGATTAGGGGCAGATACCCATATGCTCGAGGATATCTTTGTAGTCTGAGTAACTTCTAACATTTGTGCTTTCAGCAGACCACTGTTTCTGTTTGCTTATATACAGATGCAGATGCCTTATGTGACTTTTACAATGTGTTTAAGCAGCCTCCCATGCCAAGCCTGAGGATATTCATTTTCTCCCTCCTGACTTTCTCCTGTTTTAAACTGGTCTGCTGTTGTTCAGGTGTGTGAAAGGCACTTCAGTGTCTAAAAAGCCCTAAAAGTTACAAGATAGATAAGTACACACTTAATTCAGACCTTTTCTGAAACTCTTTGTAGTCTTGGTGTGTATTTTCTTTGTATTACAAGTGGTAACTTTGCCTAAATGCAACAGGAGTGTAATTCTTGAGTTCACTGCTCATGCCACATGTGCAGTATAAGGCAAATAAAATATACAACAGAAAAACATCCCTGATTTATTTTCTTATTAGCTACAGATATTAGCATCACTGTCTCGTATCAATTAGCTGCAATAAAAAGATGGAAATACCAGACTATTTCTTCTCACTTTTAGGAGTGTCGCATTTTTTACACGAGCGAAACTAAACCCAAACATACCTCTTGTATAATAAAGAGCAAATGTAGCACCAAGTGTCACTTTATCCATGCAGTCACCTCTCTGCACCAGGGGTTTGCATGTATAATCCCTCTGAAGCCACAACAGGGTATGAACATGCAAATTCCAAAGTGATAAGAAATCTACATTTTCAGTTATCATGGAAATCTTCTCAATAACTATTGTTCACATACACTTTGGCCTGTCAACCTTTGCAACCTTTTGGTTAACAATGAGGTTTGTTTCTGAACCTTCCTAAATATTTTAAAATTAATTAAAATGCTGTATGAACTCCAATCCTCCCAAGCATTTTTTTTCCCCACACCACAGACTTTAGGTACCAAATCCAAAGAACAAAATCTCTTTTCTGTAGGAAGGAATATCTCTCTTGGTTAAACTTGTTCCTACCTAAGCCTACATCTACTTCCCAGGTCAAATTTTAAAAGAAGAAATTTTTACCCATTTTGCAGCTCACTAAAGTCTTAGCTACTGTATCACACATGCAGCTGTTTCTCTTTTGAAGTCTCTGATATTGCAAGTATATTCAAACCTTAAATGGTACCTAAGCTCTCGTGCATGCCTTTAATTGGGGAGGACCTGTGTAAAGGCTTGGATTTCATCCTCTCCTAAAATGGGAACGCTCCTTCTCCTTTGGGAAAATCAAACAACTTACGTTAAGACTGCTCCTCTTTCACCTCAAAAAACTTTATCCCTGACCGGAAAGCCTCCTACGGTCTCCAAGGATTGCACTAGAGCAATAGTATTTACACTGAGAAGGCAGCACCAGTATATCTAAGATCAGGCTCTTCGTGAATTTTAAAAATCACGAATAGGAAATAAATTTATATGAAAAATGTTTCAGTCTTTATTTTGCAAACAAAGAGTCGGGATAAAAACAAATTGGACATCAATAGTCAAACGATAACTCTACCGCTGCTGGCCTATTGACAAAGATTAAAGCTATGCCTGTAATTAATACAAAATTAGCTTGCAAGCCAAAACGAGAAGGCTAAGGTCACCAATAACGGCTCCACTGCTCCCGCGTGCACAAAAAGCAGCACATTTGGCGGGGTTTGTTTCCAGGCAGCTGTTAACTCGCCAGGAGGAGGAAACATGCAGTGGCACACCGTACCATTGTGGTTTACAACAAAAGCCCTCTCTGTAGGCTCGTGTTGATAAAAGTCTCTGGCCTTGAGTCTTGGATATGATACCGCTTAAGGCCTATTAGTACGACAGCTAAGCTCAGCACCTCGTCTGCTATTCTGCGGAGGCACGTGGGACACAACGCTAGCTACAAATGGCTTGGAAACGGAGCTAGTAAGAACAGGGCTTTAAAGGAAAGGAAATACTTAGAAAAAGCAAGACACGAGGCTTGCACAATAAGCGTTATTTGTCCAACCTTTACAGGTTCAAGTCGCTGCAAAGAATGAGATTTTTCCTTATTTTTCACATACGTGGTCAGAACAGAGATGAAATAACCACTCTTTTGCACACATCCTGCAGGAACAGGAGACAATCCCACAAAGGGCCACCAGAATGATTAAGGGACTGGAGCATCTGTCCTATGCGGAGAGGCTGAGAGAGCTGGGACTGTTCAGCCCGGAGAAGAGAAGGCTCAGGGACTCAGAGTCCCTGAGGCTCAGCGACTCAGACTCAAGAGTGGGACTCTCTCAGTATGTCCGTGTCTCTCCTGTACTGGGGAGCCCAGAACTGGACCCAGCAGTCCAGGTGTGGCCTCAGCAGTGCTGAGCAGAGGGGCAGGATCACCTCCCTCCACCTGCTGTCAATACTTTGTCTAACGCAGCCCAGGACACCGTTCATCTTCTTTGGCACAAGGGCACACTGCTGGCTCAAGTTCAACTTGGTGTCCACCAGGACCCCAGGTCCTTTTCTGCCAAGCTGCTTTCCAGCTGGTCAGCCCCCAGCACATACTGGTGCCTGGGGCTGTTCCTCCCCAGGGGCAGGACTCTGCACTTCCCCTTGCTCCTGGTACCTACCACTCACAAGTTCAAATTTTGGATGTGGGATAACTCCTAGCTGCTCTCTGTAGCAGAGCGGAAGGTGACATTCCCTGGACACAGCGCTGATCAGCTGGGGCCAGCCACAGGTACACCTGCCCCACCAGAAGCCAGACTCTTGTCAGCATGTAAGTGACCTGTGATCCTCATTCCCATGTTGGCTACATCCTCCTGCAAGCTCCACTTTACAATCTGCACTGTATCAGCATCTCCTAATTTAAAGCTCCATAGGCACCGAATTGCCAGACTATGCTTTTGAAAGTTAACCCTTTCCTGTATCAAACACCCATCACTGCCAGGACTGAGGGACAAAAATCCACTCAAGAGGATCACGCAGGAGAGCGAGAAAAAGGCAAGTTTAAATTTGCGGTGCATGCCTTCAGCTACAACGCTCCTCTACTGCTAAACCGAAACACCAGTTGCAGGAAGAGAAAGCAGCACTGCATTTCTCCCTGCCCCCGAAACCTCGCTCTTTAGCATACCGTTGACTTAATAGCACTAATTTTTTTGCAAGAGCTTGCACCTATCTGCATAAAATCAGGCTGATACAGACACATATCACAGGTACCGGAGTGTTAATAAAACCAGTTAGCTAGGTGTTTAAAAGGTATAAATCTCTCACCTCTGGTCATTTACCTACAGCAATCTTCACACTTACTTTTTCTGAATTCAATCTTTTTAAGTGCCAGCTGCTGATGAACTGCAGGGAGCATGATTTTTATGAAATGATGAACACTAACATTTCAGAGTTACACCTCAGAAAATCGATTACTACCTATTGACGGATAGCTTAAGCACAAAAATTCCTGAGGGTTTTTTGGGGTTTTTTTATTCCTCTAGACTCCAGTGGAAGAAGCCTTTTCTATTTAAAGCTGTTGCTTTTTTTAAGCATCCGTGTAGTTAATTATACAGGCTAATACTTAATACAGACAATACAACTGCTCTGTGGAGCAGGGCACACATCATGCTGGGTGGAACACAGAAACTGCAAAGACTTGGAAATTCTCCTTCCCAGGGAATTACAGCACTGCAATGTATAATTTCTGCCTAGTTCAGAAAACCAAGTGGAAACAAGTATTCTTGGTTACTGTGTTTCCTGAATAAAATATTATTTACTGCTGATTAAAACTGACAACTTGTGCTAATTTTACCATTGTCCAAGAACTAATATTTCAGTAATTCCCACAGCTGGGAGAAGCAAAGAAGTGACAAAAATCAACCAAGGGTTTCCAGGTTTCCAGACTGCAATCCATGAGGTCCAAACCTCCAGGGCTTTGGCATCCCGGGGTAGCTACAACCAGCTCCTCGAGCCACCTCGCTTCTGCACGGAGTCACGTCCCATGGTGCCAGATGACTCCAGCGCTTCCAGGCTCTGTGGTCCACAGCTGGGGATGAAATCCCCAGGTTGCCTGCCTCCAGAAAACCCCTAAGAGAAGACTCCCGCTGCTCCATGGTCTGGCACCTGCCCTACCCTGCCAACATCTCTGTAGGTGCTGGAAACCAGGACATGGCCAGGTAGGTCCGACAAGGCCACCCCCGCAGGAGTTTGGGGGCCCCATCACTTGTTTCACAGACCAGGCCTCTCCTCCCAGGCCAACTACGGATGTTGATGTGCCTGTCAGGAACAAGCTGCACCATGCTATTTGTGCACGCTATGCCTGAGCGCTGAATAAATGGGAAACACATAAATGCTGAGTTATTGGCTATCTGCCTGCTTTGCCGAATAAATAATTTAGCTAATTTCCTCATAATAATGACCTCCCATTTTGGTGGGAAATCAATCCTCTGCTTCTGGGCTAGTTTGCTTTCTCTAGTACTTCTCTAGGGCTGTTTTTAACCAAACCTGTTGAGGAGGATAACAGAAATCACCTGGAAATCAGCATCCATCGGTTCATCGTAACTGGTCAGACCCCACAGCATAACGCGCTCCCGTAACCAGACACAGACACCACTTCTTTCCCTACGATTTACCTGACTGTTAACGCTAATCAATTCCTAGTATATGTGCTTTCCAGAAATGAGATGGACTTGTTAGGCAAAATTAAAGATGGAGTCACAACTGAGTAAGGGCTTCAGGGTTCACTCACACAAATTAAAACACACAATTGATACTGAAATGTAAATCGAGAGTATGAAATTAAATCTTCATGTTAAGAACGGAAAAAAAAGATTAATTCTTCCTTTCACTTCAGTCAATATAATTGACCGGAACAACAATTTAAAAGATTTGACAGACTGTCCACCAAGATACCCTGGAAAACTGAACAGTTGTACCATACCTCTACATAAATAGCATAAAACCATTTCCCAATGCATTGGAAAATTTCATGTACTAAATTCCCAGGAATATTTTTTCCCAAATTCAGCTACACTGGCAGCACTAGACTAGATGTATGTATCCCATTTGACTACCAAGGACATAGTTAAGAAAAGAGATAAAACAAAAAGGAAAAAAATCACATAAAAAAAATTAAACTGCTTTAACAGATAATATTTGAAGTACAGATTCATTATAGGTGGTCTATAGGTAACTGTTTACCTCAGGTCCACATGCATAATGTCACATGCTACTACTCCCTTGAGTGATGAATTAATCCACACAGAAAAGCTCTGTGACAAGTCACATCACAAGAGTCATGAAATGGAGGTCACTGTGCCAGCTAGCAAATGACACATTAAAAAGGGGAAAAAAAAGGCAGAAAATGCTCTTTATACTTTCCACTTCACTATGAAAGCGAGGGATTTATTTCACTAATCCATGGCTGGCAGTGTCGGGGCTACTCGGAGCTGCAGAGATTGAGAGAAATATCCAATTTTCAAATCCCCTCCAGCTACATAAAGGTAAGAAAGAAGAGCACTTCTGCCACCACTGAGCTGTTATTGCACCACTGCCTGTATTAGGCCAACACCATTTTCTGAAAAGGGTAAATTAGAGGAAGGCACATGTCACAAACAGCTTCCTCCTGTAACTAGGACAGCCAATTAAGATGGCCAAGAGAGTGGCAAAACATACCTTTTTACGGCACTCTCATTTGTAGTTTATTTTGCCTGCCCAATTACAACGTTATATCCCTATATAGCATGAGGGCGAGCAACTGCACAAGCGACCTTGCCTATCCAAATATGAGCTTAATCAGACTATTTAAGCATTAGGTCACAATTTACCCTTCTGGGGGAAAAGCAGTGTTCTTTCTCACAAAGTGTACTGAAAATGAGGCAGTATTTGACAGTACCTCAAAGTGTGAGACAGAATACACATATCTAGTTTGGCCTTTCTGTATTTTCTTCTTCTTTTTCCTTAGGCAAGCAAATCTATAAAGCCTCTCATCTAATGTGTTAGATAGATTAATAAATGATGAAGCTACAAACAAGAGAGCCCCAACCTTCCATGATGTGTGCTCAATTATTTTGCATTTAACAAGAGTAAAGGAAAATGAAATTAATTTAATCTCTGTAATTGCCAAACTAAATGACACAATCTTGCCTATTATAACAGATCAAAACAATACATTTACATTTACCAAATCGTTGTAAAAAGTACAGTTTTTACTCTGAATAGCTTTTTGTGATGTATTAGCTTCCATCCCTGGAGAAGTACCTACCAAATGTTGCAGTAGAGATCATGCAGATCATGCTTTTCTCCGCAACTAGGCTCAGGATCAGAGCTACTTTTAAGCTAAGCTCTATGACAGCATTTCAAAAGAAAGTGAAATTATATTTTGGAATGTGCTTGGTGAATATTCCTTACTAAAGTAAGTCTGGAACTGCAGGTTTTCTTATAGTTTGCAGGCTCTAACACTCTGTATGTTGGTCTATGCACTCTACTAGAAGGAAAAGTAGCTATTATTTATTAAAGGAAGAAACTTCTGCAGGCAATGCAATTTGTTAGGACATCACCCTCAACATCATCAGCAGCAAATTCTTTAGCAATTTCTTCAGCAATTTCTTCCTGCATCTCCCTTCCACTGCAGTCTCTTAAACCAACGTGCCTGGGTGGCAGCCTGAGTGGCAGCACATAAGAGAGCGTGGTATAGGCACCAGTGCTCCTCTGCACCCCTCACTCCCAAATCTGCATGCCTCTTCCACTGCTCTCCCTAACTCCTGCTCCCGTTGCACATCTGACCTCCTCATTAACTCTCGCCCACCATGGCACAATCCCTAGAAGAGGACTTAAGGTCATCTTTCTCTGTGTACCTCTTCCACTTTGAAATCATCTTGCTTGGACGTAACAACTCACTATCAGCAGCACCCCAGGTAAGGTTTCTCTACAGCCCTGTACAGTGGCACTAGCCCTTTCATACATCTCTGGAAACAGCCTGCCTGAGGCAACCAAAGATCTTCCTTTGCTATTTTTTGTGGCCACAGCCCAGTGGTGGCTCACAGCCATGTGGCAACAAGCATATCCAGGTCTTTCTCTCCTTCAGTCACTTCCGAACAACGACTCTCTAATCCCTTTGGCTTCAGCTGCAAAATTCCCATTGATTGATAATGGATTTTCCACTGATGTAGAATCAGGCACTTTGACTATACCACTACGAATTAATGGAAGAGAGCTCTGTTAATCCTTATAAGCAAGCTTAATCTTTTGGTTTATAGAAGAAGGAGCGAAGGCACCCTTTTCTCCAATATCAGGCAGAATGTGACTATTATTTCAGAAAATCTTTCTCATTTTATTTGATTGAAATCAGTATTTTTTTGGAAGACACAAATCCAGACAACACCACAGATGCACACTTCTGCCAGGTGAAAAAGGAAGAGTTTGAGCTATGAATCCTGAAGCTGAAAGCTGGGATCAGCGCTCTGGGACTTACAGTTACTCCATAGAAAGTGCTGTCATCTGGAAACAGCAGACTGACAAAGCCTTTATAGCATTCACCTTTCAATTAAACAGGAGTAACATCTGAAACCTCACATTAAAATAGCTGTAAGATTTGTTAGGGTTCTCTCTCAATGATGTGATTTGAACATTTCCTGTACATTAGCAATAGCTAGGGCTATTAAACTGCAAGCAAGTATTAGCACCTTTAAAGACTGTTACAGAACTTGGCTAATAACTCTAAAGCAATCAAGTCATCAGAAAGATGAACTGATCTTACATTAAGACACTTTTTCCATTAAAATGAGATTTTGTTAGACCAACTCAGATACACTTTGTTAAGTCAGTGAGTAGCAGAACAGCTCTTCTTTTTTGCAGGAAAGGAAATTCATCACTATGCTTCAATGTCTGGTAAATAGGAGCTCAATCACACAAACCCTTGCTCAAATGACAAACCACTGCTCACAAAGACTTGTCCCATTGCAGTCAACAGTCTGAGCAAGGATACTTAAGAGCAGTAAAATCCTGAAAGATCAAGCCCAAATATTACAGCTGTAATTGGTACTGCACATCAAACGGTCCTTAATTTGACATCCTATCCTGCAGTGCACTAGATGCAAACATTTCATTGATTTAGTAATTCACCATAAGCACTGCTTCTATGCTAGGATGAAAAGAAGTCTTAACTACAGCAGCTAACTGGTTCCTCTAAAACACTGGAATGCCACATATCTCCATAGGAAAATAAAATGTTTATCTTTTGTCAAGCACTTCGTTGCCACTCTTTAGTTGGATGACCTTTTGAAAGGAGCAGTGGAGGCTGACGTACACCTTCATTAAAGCAGCACCTCCTTCTTCCCCCGCCTGCGAGAACAATGAGCGTGGAAGGGAAGAGGTGAGCAATCCACGGAGTAATGAAGAGATTTTGTTTCAGAGGGTTATCAATTATTTATGAGTAAATCCCCAGATGAACACATCCAAAGCTGAACAGTTTTTAATACGTTTCACTTCTGTACACATGGCACAACACAACCAGACACGAGCTAAATTGGATGTCTGACTATTCGAGGTGTCAAACAGTGAGTTGAATCTGGACTTTAGTAAATCACTGTTATGTTTTTTAAAGTACAACAGTCTCCTAGATTTAAAGCTCTTTCACAAAATTCCTCCAACACTCACAGAAATCGTTCTTTATAGTATTTCCTACTCATCAAGATCTCAGCAAAGAAAAAGCTCATACTGAAGAATTTCTGTAATTATGCTGACATAGTTGTCTAAATAGTCTAATAGTCAAACTTTTATAAGCATATTGCCAGCTTTGAATGGAATTTTATTCCACAATGGAATGAAATGGACCTGAACTTTTCCTATTAAGAAAAGATAAGACCAAGTTATGGTCTTTTTCTCCAAAACAGGGTTTATCCTTTTCAAAACAAAGCACTTGTCTTTAAAGTAAAATTGTTTTATAACTGTGCTTTGTAAAGAGAAGATCCAAAGTCTCTTTCTGTGATATGGAAAATACAAACATTACACATTGGTCTTCCTCATGAAGCAAGGACAGTGAAACCAAACAGTTGTATTTGCTAGGCACGCTTTCCACGAGAAGTCGTTAATCTATTTACAAATGCTGTCATTGAAAACAGTCATCCTGCAAGTCTCGAAATGAAACCAAATCCGCTGTCACGCAGTGAACGTCCAGAACTGCAGAAGAACTGTCTTTGAGCTCCTCTTTCCCACAGCTTCCAACCAACAAAATGCTGCCAAAGTCAACACCACCGCCATACTCATACTTCAATGACTGTGTCTACAGCAGCTGTCACGATGGCCCCAAGGCCACCTTCAACACCAAATCCAAGCACTCTGTGAACCCAGGAACCAGGCTGGGGCACTGCCAGGACGTGCCCTGCAGAGCAAGCCCCCTCAGCAGGTTAGCATCTGGCCAAGCAGTGGCACGCCACGCGCAGGCTGCCCCAGAGGCGGCTGCCAGCCGTCCCGTGCTTGGAGGGGCTCCCTCAGCACAGCCTGGGCTCAGCAACGGGGTGCTGAGCCCGGCTGCGGCCGGCGGGGAGCAGACAGCAGCCAGTGCAGGTTCCCCTGCCTCTTGAAGCCTCGTCCACAAGCTGCCTTCCAAAGGGATGAGTTCGGGGAGAAGCTCACCGGATAAGGCGTTTTAAACCACGCGTGGAATAAGCACTTTCTGCCTTTTTTGCCAAACAACTGCAGGAGAAGAGCCGGGTCTCTGGAGCACTCTCTGCCCCCTCGTGTTTAGGCCAGCATGTGCCCCAGCACCTCCACAACTCCAGGAGCAAGCTCCTCTCCCGTCCTAGCCTGGCTAGACTAAACTGCTCCAATACCAAAAAAAAAAAAGTCACTTAGAAATCCATTTTAGATTTGTTTGCATTACTTTGGAGGGTTTGTTATGTATTTGGATGAAAGAAGCCCATTAAGTACATCTATATTTACTTCATTACAGTGTGGCTCTTGAAGTTAGATGAAAAGATTTACTCTGGCCAAGTTTGTTTATTCATCAACATCAGCTAAGATATGTGTTCAAAGGCTCATCCTCATTGCATTTACATGAAAGCACACAGATTTTTTTTCAAGGGTTGTATCACATTCTGAGAGCTGGAAAAGGACAGAAGAAACTTTTGTGAAAATTACAAAATCAAGGATCAGCACAGGAACATTTCCTACCATTTCCAGTTATTTGGGGGGGGGGAACCCACTCCTTCCCACCTGGAGCATTCTTTCTCACCCTGCAGATGTATCAACAGCCACAAACTGTAAGTGGATGATCAGTCACCATGCCCCTAGCCTACATATTGGTGACTGGCACACTGCTTACCCGGGGACACCAGAAGTGAAGAGCTAACCCCACCTGAAGCACAAGAGTTTAAGTAAATGTAGTCTCCCAAGTTTCTAATTTTTTTACCTGCACTTTGACAAGAACAATTAATTTTTTTTCATAGCAGTGTTGAAGAAGAGCTCTTCATAACCACCAGCAAAGCATTACGTAGAAATACAGCCCACCACCGACCAACCCCAGCTGTACAAGTCCTCCTTATCGCTGACAGGAACTCAAACATGACTTGGTACTTGCATTCCTTTAATATCAAAATTTTATCCCCAAGTTATGTAAATATTTAAATGACATTTATGGACAGTATCTTCCCTCGTGAGTTTACACTTTCCCACGGAAGACTTTCAGAGCGATTAACAATGCTGATCTTTATCCTTCACACTGACTATTCATTCATCCTTTCTAAAACGAATACTGCTTACATACGACCCAAGAGGGCTGTAACAAGGCAGTATTTATCTGCCCTAATAATCTACCGCCAATGCTTTAATTAAAACTTGGTTATATCACATCCACGAAGCAAAGGAACACCTCCCGTCACTCATCATTTTCACCTGACAGCTGTGCTTCGTGCACCTTTGCAGGAGCAACCTTTGGAGGTCCCACCACCCGCAGCTCGCCCTCGCCAGCCCAGGTAACTGCAGGCACAGTGTTGTAAAAAACCGCTTCACCACAGAAGAAAAGCAGAGCGAAACTGCAGAGGGGTTTGCAGCTCGGGGCCTTGACTGAGTCACTGAGTACCTGCAGGTTGGTATTTACCTGGCAGGTTCATGAGCAGGGCAACGCTGCCTGCATGGCACATGGGGTTTTCGGGAGGTGAGGGGCCAGGGGGAAGGTAAGCCAGACGTGCCACACGCGCCCGTGAGAGACCTACAGAGAAGCCACAGCACACCGCGGCAATTCAGAGCGTGAGGGATACCAGGATGGAGATGGGGATCAGCAGCCAAGGACATCTCAAATCCCTTCGGTAAATTTGCAGCCAAATCTTCAGGCTTCAGCTTCCTCATCTGCGTAGCAGGATTCTACAGGGCCTCCAAGAGCCCACACAAATGCACAGTGATTTTGAAGTCCAGAGTTTATTACTAGCAGTATTACAAAAATGAGTGTGCACTGCTTGCCCTTTCCATGTTTTAATCAATGTAAGCAGTATCTGATGACACAAACGTTTAGAAACACACTATTTTCCCAAGGAAGAAGCCATCCCTTACCAGAACAGAAGTTTTTTGGCATCGTTATACCCAATAAAAGACCTGCAACTGATAGCATCCTTGGGATGCAGCGATGGGCAGCGAGCAGCCAGGGCAGCCTGCCTGCAAGCTACAGGCTGTACAACCAGGGGCTCATCCAGCACATCTTCCCTGCCGGCTCCACACGGGGCCCAGGCCAGCAGCTGCCGTTCATTCAGCAGACACTCAAACTTGGGAGGGGGCTCTCTCTGCCCCTTCACCCCGCCTGGGCTCCCTCCCAGGCTCCCTCCCGGCTGCAACACGGCCCCCAGGCTGCAATACGTCCGCCCTCCCACCACCACTCTGGGGCTGAGCTACCCTCGCACCCTGCACCCGAAATCTGCTCCGTTCTCAACACCTGGAAGCAGAGGCATCGCTATAGAAGCCTGGGTAATGTTATTTGAATGATTTATTGTTTCAATTAAGTGTTAAACAATGTTTTCAAGCCTTCTCGGTCTATTAATCTTATTCTTACACTATGTTTTGCAGTTACAAATGATAACGGTGTAGGAACTACTTTGAAAAAGCCCCTCTGTTCTCCATCCCCATCCTTACTGGAAGGAAAAAGACTGTGTCCTGTTTCAGTCTTTGAACTCTACAGCACTTTACCATCAGCATCAATGAGCTGATAAACAGATGTAACTCCTTTGTGTGTCAATGAAGCCCGCACTGCCCCAGGAAAGAGTGTTCCTTAACTAAATGCCACCACACAGCCAGTAAGGAAAACTCGATTGCATTTCTTCTGGATTCCTCAGAACAGTGCTTCTTAAAATATAAATTAGCTTTAGATTATTGAACATTTCTTATTTAGGACTTGAAATCCAGTTGCCACTTTCTGATCAATATAACTTTAATAGTAGGATAAATTTAGAGCTTCAGTTATCTAGTAGCAGTCATTTGTATACAATACATGATCTAAAGTCACATTCATGTTCAAATGCCTGGCAATGAGGCTTATGAGGAGCACTGTGCCTTAAAATGCAATGGATTACCTGTTTCTTTTCCTCATTAAAAGACATTTCATAAAAGGAACCGAACAAAAGATAGGTGAGCTTGCTGAGTGTCATATCCCACAACCTTTACTCATATGAGCAATGTGTTGCCTTCAGATCAGCTTCTCATTTGAAAGTTGCAGATCCCCATTGCTGATCCGAATATTGATTTTATGTTAATAAAATCCTGTGTTGAAATACTGGTTAAAGATAAAATTGCTCTTGCACTTCAGGCCTGCAAGATGTTGCGCATACTGTACTCACTATTTTCTCTTTCAACGAGGGCAAAAGACACTCACCACTTACAGGAGATGCTCCATAGGCTGCAGAATTTGGCCCTTGTTAACACCTGAATTAATCACTTTTTGGCCCTTGTTAACACCTGAATTAATCACTTTTCCAGTAAGGGGAGGCACTTTTGCTATAATGAAGTTGTGCACCTCACATACAGGTATATTTATCAGGGCCAAATTTTTAAAGATGTAAAATAAGAAGCCCTGGAATTTGAAATTTCTGCTTCTGTATTGTCTAAGAGAAACATATACAATGACAATGTACTTCCATTTACCTACTGGGTATCTTTAGCAGTGCTTGCTTCTGCAAATTCTCTTAACAGACACTGCTCCGATCATCATCTAACTGCAACGCAGACGGACTTCAAGAGGACTAAGGAGGATTTGCTTCTGGTTTCACGCAGCGCACTTATTTTTTTTGAAGTTTAATTTAATAACATAAGAACTCTGGAATAAAGGTAACCGAGCACGGCTGCTAGGAAGGGAGAAAATATTTTCTGCCAAAATTTTATCTTTGCCCTTTCTCCCTCTCACTCTTTTTCTGCATTTATTGCTTAATGGCTCAGTATTATTTCAAAGGCCATTCCTTTTACAAATGTAATCAACTCAAGTATTCAGCACCACAGATGATATATTACTCTCCTTAAAACCAAATCTCTGAGGGACAGATTAGAAAGAAAGGTTAAAGAGCTCTATCGTTCAAAGCATTATAGTTCAGACACCTATAAATCACCATGTTTGTTTATTTAGATAATTGGGGCCATTAGCCTATGTAACATTCAAGCTACACAACTTTCTGGTATGACCGTTTGCCAGTTTCTTCTTTCCCCTCTTAGAAGCATTAAGGGAAACAAATTCTCCAAGCAGCACACGCGGCAAATGATGTGTTACGACTAATTCGTGCTTGCAGGTCTCTTCGCAACGCTTTGAAAAGCAGCCCCTGCTCACCCCTGGTGATCCCTTCCCCTTAAAGAGTTTCCAAGACCAAGAGCAGACGCCACTGTGAAACAAACTGGAGTCTGTCACCACGTAATAGGATCTGAATGAAAATATAGTTAAGGGGCTGACTCGCAGCAGTCGGAGCCGGGAGGCGCGGAGAATCCCGCCGCCGTGGGATGCCGGCGCGCTGCGCCCGGGCAGCCGCACGGTGAGCCCAGCCGGGGGCCGGATCCTGCCCGCCTCGGACCGTGCCCCCCACCTCTGACCGCTCCCGCCCGAGTTATCCCCCAAACACCCAAATGGCCGCCGCGCCCGCACCACGGACCGCGGCCGGACAGGGGCAGCCCTGCGGTGCGCGCCGCGCCGAGCCCCGCAGCCCTGCGGCGGCCCCGCCACCAGCCTCCCGCAGCCGCGCAGCCTCCCGCAGCCGCGCAGCGACCCGCGCTCGCAGCGACAGCACACCCCCCACACACACACACCTCCCCCCAAAAAACACACACACGGCAACTTCGCGCGCCGCCCCCAACTCACCGGGAGGCGCCGGCCCCGCGGAGAGGCGCGCCCGGGGATGCTGCCTCCCGCGGAGCGCTGCCCGCGGAGCGCAGCCCGCAGGGGCCGGGCAGCGGCGCGACGAGGGGAGGGAGGAGCAGCAGCAAGTTGCGGCGCGTCTCTCTCCTCTCTCCTCCCTCCCTCCTCCTCCTCCTCCTTCTCCTCCTCCCTCCCTCCCCCTCCTCCGCCCGGCAGGAGGGTCGGGGGGAGACGGCGCAGAGGGACGGAGCGCGGCCGCGGAGCGCGGCGCGGGCAGGCGCGCGGCAGTGCGCATGTCCCCGCGCCCGGCGCCGAGAGGCGACCGATGCGGCGGCGGTGGCGGGGCCGCCGCCGGGCAGCGCAGGCCCGCCGCCCCCTGCGCGCCCCCCCCGCGCACCGCAGCGCGCTTTTGCGGAGGCTGCGCGGGGCACGGCTGTCTCCGCATCACCTTGCTCCGCAGAGGCGAGGGGGGGGACACACGGACGTGCCAGCTGGCGCCGGGCTGACCGCCTTGCAGCGCTGCCGGCGGCCCCGGGGGGGATCTCGGCCGCCCCCCGAGCAGCGGCGAGCGCAGGCGGCCCGTCGGCAGCTGGCGGAGGGCTGGGTCCGGCGGCGGGGGCTGCAGCGGCTTGCTGGAGCCGCCGCCCCCGGCTGCTGCACATGGGCGCCCCGTCTCCAGGCTGCTCGGCTGGAGGGTGCTCCGGTGGCCAGCCTGGAAAAGGAGGAAAAAAGGATGAATCCAGGCGTCCTTTTATCTTTTTTTCCCCGTTAAGTGAGCATGACTAATGAAGACAGGTATTACGACAAAAGGGACCTCCGCATAGTTATTGGTGGCTTTTTAATGTTGTACCAAGGTCTTTAAGCGAAAGAAATAACCGTATTTTACATGATACAGGGAAGTGCAAGGACTTTGAGAGAAAGCACTGTAAGAGCAAAGGCAGGAAAGGCTGCAAAGGCAAAATACCTAACTTAGATCTCTGGGGATCTTTTAGGGAAATTGCACAATTACTATAAGTTTCCACCCAGATGTAAGGACTGACCTAACACCCAGTGAGCTTCTTACTTCCTGAGAACAAGTTCAAACCCCATATTCCGTTCTGCAGTAACACAGATCTCACGTGGCTGGCTCAAGGTTTGAGCTTGAATCTGCATTTGATACTTACCAAGCAAGGATTTACCTATGCAGGGAAGTGTTGGTGTTTCTGTTTGCTTGTTTGTTTTTTAATAATCCAAATACAGCAGTACCATCAGCATTTTCATCTTCACCTAATCTTTGGCAAGATTATAGCTCAGTTTATTGTTGTCGTGGTTTAACCCCAGCCGGCAACTAAGCCCCACACAGCCGCTTGCTCGCTCCCCCACGTCGGGATAGGGGAGAGACTCAGAAGGGTAAAAGTGAGAAAACTCGTGGGTTGAGATAAAGACAGTTTAATAGGTAAAGCAAAAGCCACACACTCAAGCAAAGCAAAACAAGGAATTCATTCACTACTTCCCATCGGCAGGCAGGTGTTCAGCCGTCTCCAGGAAAGCAGGGCTCCATCACGCATAACCGTTACTTGGGAAGACAAATGCCATCACTCTGAACATCCCCCCCTTCCTCTCTTCTCCCAGCTTTATATGCTGAGCGTGACATCATATGGTATGGGATATCCCTTTGGTCAGCTGGGGTCAGCTGTCCCAGCTGTGTCCCCTCCCAGCTTCTTGTGCACCCCCAGCCTCCTTGCTGGTGGGGTGGGGTGAGAAGCAGAAAAGGCCTTGACTGTGTGTAAGCACTGCTCAGCAGTAACTAAAACATCCCTGTATTATCAACACTGTTTTCAGCACAAATCCGAAACATAGCCCCATACCAGCTACTATGAAGAAAATTAACTCTACCCCAGCCAAAACCAGCACAATTATCTCCATGCGCATCCATCCAATGAATGTCCGAGCTGATCCTTTCTTCACATCATCTTTCAGTATTGACAGCTGCTGGGTTCCTCTGTTGATTTGCTTGCATTTTTTTTTCTTCTGAGCCTTCCTTAAGCGCTTTGTCCAACATTTTCTGTCCTCACTGGGCGACATAGTCCATGTCTAGCAGGGTCCAGCCCATCTCAGTTTGTCCACATGGCTCCTGCAACAAAATGTGTATTATTCTATCATGTAGCCTGCCAGCTCTTGTAATATCCAGCTGATTATTGTCATTTTACCAACCTGGTGTTGCTTTTCTTCTCTTTTCCTAACATGCCACTATACTGGCACATTGTAGCTGACCTAATGATGTTTTTCTCAGACTTTGTTCTCTGGTTTCCTTTGCCTGTGCTTCTTGCAGAGAGTTCCCATCAAATCCTTCCATTAGTAACAAGCAGGCTTTGTCAAACCCCTAACATCTGCATCCATATCCCACATGGTGACTCTGCAATGAACCCAACTATCTGAATGACTTTAACTCTTTCCCCTCCAGTTGTGTTGGTTTCTTGTCATTGTAGTCTGTGAAGATTTGCACACATGGAGCACTTTTGTTCTACCTCTGTCCTCCGTCATTCTAGACCAGTGGTTCCCCAGCTCTACTCAAGGATCATAGAGGTCCTATAAAGCCCTGGTAGGCCATCATAGCTATTTGGTGCCTCCGTAGTGTTTTCAGTTTGAAGTATGAAATCACATTCTGATTTGTAGGAAATTTTGGAGAGTAACAGTAGTGTGTAGGTCCAAAAAGACTGGGAACCAATGTTCTAGCAGCTACTCCCCTTCAGCTGTATCTTTTGGCACAGTTTGATGTCATCAGCAAAATGCAATTTTCCTCGAGTCTTCACAAGAGATGCACAAAGCGTGCCAGGACACTGAAACCCACAGGAGCTTTCCATCTCTTTAAACCTACTGTAGACATTCCCGGTCCTCCAGATACTTGGTTTACTTGGATTTAATTGGTTGAAAAACCTTCCAAAAAACATAAGCTAAATCAAAACCATATACTTGCATTTGAACAAGAGTCACTACATATAGTATAAAAAGGGTATAACATTTTATATTCTCATCTTAACCTATACTCCTGTTCAAATGTAAACAAAGCCAAAGACATCTCCAAAGGAGAGGGGGGCTCTCCTTTGCCTCTCCCTTTCTTTTTTCCCGCCTCTCTCCCCTTTGCCCTCCAGCTCCATATACCATTTGGTTTAATTTATCTTCCTCTGTATTTAGGAAGAAAACAATTATTATATGTTTCTCTTTTAAATCTAGGGAAGTGGGGTTTGCTCATTAACTAACCTTTATTTGCAGCCCTATTCAGCACACAGGGAAAGATCAGGAAGGAAAGGGGAGATGCAGAGAATGAAGGAAAGGAGGCAGCCTGAGATCTCTTGACAAAGGGGGAAGATCAGCCATGGAGTCAAAATGGAGGGGTAGGTGGGGGGTGTAAAGGCAATGGGTAGCTGGCAGAGATGGAGGGAAAGGAACTGGGTAGGCAAGAAGCAAAGATGAAGTCCTTCAAAAAGGCTAGCAAAAATCAAGCGCTCTTAGACATGATTAATTCTGCACTCCACAAGAGTGAAACTACTCCCTCCTGTCATTTCTGTGACAGGCGCTCCCAAAGGCCCCCATCGCTGCTAGAGCTCCATTATATGAGGCATTGTGCTGATACATAAATGACGTGGGCCCTGCCACAAGGGCCTTACAGTTCAGCACGAGCCAAAATGCAACGAAGGAATGTAAAAAATAGCATAAGGGACCAGGAGAGGAAGCACAGCTGAAACCTTGCAAGCCTATGTTACGCAACTTCATGGTTATAATCTCACATGGAAATAATATAAGAATAATGTACATACATAGTAGAGACCCACGCTCCATTTAGGCACTTCCATTGCTTTTTGTCCCCATTCAAGAACCAGGAAAAATCAAGCACCCGATTTAACCTTTTGCCTGAACGGCTGTTGTTGGTGGTAGTAGTTAGGGCAGCAGGCTAACACAGGAGTAGCTGAAGCAAAAGGCGTAGGAGCTGCTGGAGGTCACAGCCCTTGGCTTGTAACACTTTGGGAGAGCAGCGGCAAGGAGCAGCTGGACACACACAAGCTTCGCTCTGACGCGAGCTGGAATAGCCTACCTCTGTCCCTTGTTCAGCCCCTGCGCTGCCCCGCTTCGTACCGGCGCCACTCTGTAAGTGAGCTGGATACGAAGTTATTTTTCTGCTGGATCAGTTCCCAGCCCAGCTCCCGGTGAAGGCATACAAATACCCTGGCCGCCTGGCCGGCCAGCATGGGAAGGAGCGGCGGGGGCAGGCAGGGGGGCAGGCAGAGGGGCAGCGGGGCTTGTACAAGCTGCTGGAGGCATTACGCTCCAGGTGCACAGTGCTGGCCTCAGCTGCACTGGTGCAAAGCAGATGGTTTTACTAAACTGCATTTTCAGATGTCTAAAGTGGATTTAGGTGCTCAAATTTAGACAGCTTAGGTTTCAGTTTCGTAGGATGGTATGCACTAAGCCAGCAGTTCACCTCCACCAAAACGAGGAGGCCCTGTTCCCAGCCGTGCGATCCCATTGACTCTCTTTTATCAGCTCTGCTACCTGCGAATGAATGAAGCCCTTCACTGACCAGTGCTGTTCACTAACCAAGCAGAAACGTGACCCAGAAAGAAACAGCTGCCTAGTTTTCTGCTGGGTCAGTGAGTTGAATCAGCTCACAGGCAAGTCAAATAAGCTCCAGAGCCACCACAAGTGAGGAGGCAGGGTCTTTGGCTGGGAAGAGGTCTGGTTTAGAGGAGAAAGAAAAGGAGGAGAAGGAACAAGGCTTCCCCCTTATGGCAAGAGCAAGCCATTGGATATGCTTAGGTGCTCATAGATGCAGCTTTAGAGGTCAATTTACACATGTTAACCCAGGAATGCATAAACTCTGCGGGAGTGGGCAGCTCTGCAGTTTGCTGCAATCCCTAAATTCATTCCTATTTTATATAATATATAGCATGGTCCTAGTTCCACATCTCTTAGCCATGTAGAAATACTCATTAAAGAAGTTTTAGTAAGTAATTTGGGAGAAATCTGAGTTCTCAGCCTGCAGGGTTCCACGGTTTGGGGAAACTGAAGTGTCTTTTGAGGATGTGTTGAGGTATATCCCCTAATTATCATTTGTGTATGGTATAGGCAAACCTATTATAAAGAGAATGCAACTTTAAACTAGACAAGTGTAAAGTTCCCATGGGTGACTAACGCAGAGAAGTACCGTGGGTTTAAACAAGCCCTTCCAGTGTCCCTCACCCATGCCACTTTGTGTGATTTCATGTGCTCTATCATCTGCCTTGCAACAGGGGAGAGGCTCATCCTCACTCAGCTCCCTCTCCCTGCACACTGAAAAAAAAAGTTGAATAGGCTGATGTGTTTCTTTCTTCACGCCAGTCCTGCCTCACTCCTAGCCTCTCATCCACCCACTCCATCTAGTGTGGACTTTGTCCTCACTTAACAGAGCGTATTATGACATTGCCTGGAGCTGCCCACAAAGATAACAATTACCCCTCTATACGTACATTGTTGGCCTGGTTTTCAAGAGGTCTGAGCAGTCCTACTTCTTTAATGAGCAAAAGGACCTGAGGGTACCATCACCTCTGGAAATCAAGCCATTAGGGATAAGAAGGGGACTTCAAAGAGAGGCGTGGGGGCTGGTAGGAAAGCATTGCTTCCGTTCAAGGAGCACATCAGTAAAAAGCTGCCACCAGCAAGGGGACAGAATAAATAATCTAACAAACAGAACTTTCTTACAGGCCAAAAAAATCCTGTGAGAGCCTGGATGGCTACATGCCACATCTCTGAAATCAATGACAAATCACATTATGGTTGAGGCGCATAAAATAGTTCTGTCAAAGGAATGGCTCCTAGCGTGGCCAATTTATCTGAGACGGTCATTGTTAGTTCTGCCTCCTGGTTAATGCTGAGGCCTTGCGGGCAAGTAAGCTACCTTCTGACAGAAGCGTTGGGCCTAGGCTTTCTCCAAAGGAGAGAAATTTATTAAATGGACAAAGTCATTCCTTGTGATGCCACCATCAGGGAAGCTCACTTCCATGCTTCTCGTCAAGGAGGAAGGAGAGAAGAACAAAGGAGCTGCTGTATCTGCTGAGCAGCGCCTGGACCCACGATCAGCCTTAGCAAATGACTAGTATTCCCCACCGTGGGGTGGGCTCCGGGAGCCCAGCAGTGGCTTCTGGCTCACTTTGCCAGCCGTGCAGTGCCTTGAGTCGGCTGCGATTACTCTGCAGCACCACAGCTACAGGGGAGCAGAGCGAGGTCTGCAGTGCATCTGCCCGGCACTTTTCCACACACAGCTTTCCACCCAGGAATCCTATTGTCATGAGACATTAGATTTTTTAGGCTCATCAATTCTGGTGACACAATCCAGCAATTTATTTTTAGAGGGAGTGAGCAGGTGTCCATGGCAGCATTTTAGCTGACAGTGCTGCAGTATTGCTCTTCAGGAGCACTTGGTTGTTCTTTGCGTCTTGACTCGTTACTGGAGAAGATGGTTATTTTTACCGCTTTACCTGTTTTTAGCTTTAGCAATGGCCTGAACAAGACAAAGGAAAACACTTGCACCCTTAAACTGACTTTCATCCATCAGACTTTCAGCATGCTGATAGGAAACTGGAGAAGTGGTACTAATGATTCATCTGCAGCATTGATTGTAGATGATGGTTGGGAAAGGGAACGAAAATAATAAATTAAAACTAATGACCGTAACTGATTGAGAAAATATTTTGGTTCAGAAAATCACATCAAAATCAGGTTTTTTTCACAAGTATTAGAAATCTGTATATGAATTATTCAGTCAGAAAATCGGTTGCTAGTATTAAAAATAATGACAATCTACATTCACAGTTACAAACTATTTTCATTAATTTTTTTTTTGTGTAACTACCTTAAATAAAATCTTTAAGACTGCTGTGATATAATCCTCCTTCAATATTTTTGAACTGCCACTCAAGAACATGTAGGATCATAGTGTTAATTTTCTAGGAGAAACAAGACAGTAAGTGAGTTTCACCCAAACCCATCTGAATGTCATTACTAGGATGGCAAACTGGCTTCTAATGATAGTCACAAGCATCATGCTTGAATCTACAAATTACTTAGTCTATCTGAGCTCCCATTCTTTGTATTAAAAATGTGATAACTACGCAATTTCAGTTTGCTGCAGCAAAGTTCAGGACATGTTGCTGACTTTGGGGAATAAAGGACCAATTTCCCATTGCTAAATATGAACAGAGATGCTGCTGCATCATGTGTAAAGAGGCTGAAACGATCCTTAAAAACACACCAAAAAACCCCATCAAGAAATCCAAGCCATTACCACAGAGGAGCCCGTTACAAATGTCTAGCCCGACCACAGAGCAAGTATTTGGAAGCAAATAAAAACCTGCCTGGGGAACTGAATAAAAAAGATTTTCTGAATTCACTAATGCTCATTTCAATTAATAGCCCACCTGCCAAGTGTAACGAACCTGAACATATTGTGGCCATTAATGCTCAAAAGTAGCTTTTTGCCAAAAAAAAGAAAGACAAATTATTGAAATGAAAATCAGTACCATTGCCACTCTGTCACACGCTGAGGTAAAAGGTTGATTCTTGCGAAGGCTAGAAAAGTTTTTTTGCCTTTAGGCTAAGAATGATTAATTATTACTCACAAAGACATCAGACAAATACGGAGAGCAGGAAGGAGAAGGGCTGAAGTCATAGTCCAGAGCGAGAGCTGGGGTGGTGCAGGAGGTGAATTACATTTCTCAAGGTGAAAATTGTCCTGCTCTGAGAATCAGAAATTAGTGGCTGAAGCACTGCAGCCCATTCCCACCCCAAATGGGAAAGTACAGGGTCTGTCTTCCTGGTTCACGGTCTGGGCAAGGGAGGGCTCAGGTCCTGGGGGGTGGAAGGAGTCCAGGCGAATGCTCAATTTGAATGACAAATGCTTCACCAATGTATGACTTCTTTTCACAGCTGACTGCATTGAGGAAGAGGTTTGAAGGATTACAGCCTAAAGCGATTGACCTTTCCCACCGCCCCTGCCAGGAAGCTGGAGGTCAAATGAAAGGTTCAGAGTTACATGGCACGCTAAATGCCGTGCGTGGGGTCAGGCTTGTGGCTGTCTGCCTTACAAGAAGCGCCATCACAAGGACTACAGGTGGGGGGAACGACCACAGGGGCATCAGCTCCTCTGAAAGCGGCAGCAGCCCAAGGGAGGTGAGCTGAGCCAGTCCTGGTGCACAGCTGTGACACTAAGGAGTCCAGCTCCCATACAGTCTTTTACTTCTGTAGTGGTTTTCCTTTCAGGCTTCTCTGGACGGCTTTGAGTTGTCAGGCAATCAGAAGAGAAGCCTGGAAGACCTGGAAAAAAAGAATAAATACATTTTGAACCACAAGAATGATTTTTATGGCTATGTATATCTCCCCTCTCTGTTGGTATCTTACAAATAAGAAAAAAGGATTTTAAAAATAACCTTAAAGTTCAGTTTTAATACAGGCATCATAATTAATTAAACCTGCAGAAATTAATTTTGAGCTAAATGCATACTTCAGGTGCCCCAAGACAGGGATGTATTTAAAATGAGAAGCAAACAAAATCCATTACATAGAGAAAAATTACAGACAGAATAAAATTTAAACAAGTCATTATTTGAAATGCAAAAATGTAATATATGTGTTTTAAAATAAGTTAGATGAAAGATTTTTCCACTTTCTTTTCCCACCTTTTCAAATCTTGTGGAAGGAAACATGCCCCAGGCAAACTCAGGAACTATTTCCTTTTTGATAAAAAAGCCTTTCTGTTTCAAAGGCTATCCATTCAGTTATATAGCTAAATCTATTTCAAATTCAGGGACAGTAAAGCTTTTGATTTAGTCCGGTGTTAATGTTAGGAAAGACATTTAATCCTCAATTTTCTGAAGTCTCTTTAAAGTACTGGCAAATGCTACCCTATATCACTATGCAACATTCACTCTCCAAAATGTCTGCTACTTTCTTTTTTTCTTTTCTTTTTTGTAACAAGGCAAGTATAAAAGAAAATAAACCAAATTAATACCTTGGTTGGAAGCATTAGCTCACTTCCAAGGGACCTGTTAGAGGTGGGTCAGTTGTCCTGTGTTGGCTGGAACAATCCTGGGATGCAAACCCTTTTTTGACATCTTCAGACACTGTTTTCTTCCAGGTCTTACAAGCTGTTGGCTGCATAACCCGCTCCTGTCTTTGCAACCTTGCACGCTCCATGGTGCGTTATCTTCTGTGATACTTCCATGGGGTGCCAGGTGGGTGTTTCAACTCCAGTAAAAGCTGATCTCCCCATCTCTAACTTATATGGTGGGGTAGTAGAAGGAAAATTCTCGCTGCTCATAAAACCAGGTGATCTGTTTGGCATCTGCCATGGTTGTCCCCCTGTGTCTCATCTGCCTAACACCTCTCCCGTGCTGGCAGATGAATTCCCATGCAGCGTTAGCCTGGACAGGGCCTGGGAATGATGGGGGGGCGGGGGGCCACAAGGGCAGAAATCCTTCCCTGCTTCACATATTTGGTAGTCCTAAGCACAGCAACGGGGACACACAGACAGAGGCTTTCCTTCTGGCCGCAGCAAGCCACAGCAGGGCAGAAGCACTCAGCTCCCTCATTCAGTGCTGTGCTGGTGCCATCACTTTTTGACCTGTCATAGCGCTTATATCAATTATCACCCAGCATTATTTATAAAAATGCAGATTACTTTAAATATTGTTCTCAATTCCTTGAACTGGTGACCAGATCTGAAGAGCTGATAAAGAAACAATATGCAATTCCCTACATATCCTTCAAGCTACAGTGTAACAGCTAATTTGCTGACTTGGGTCCCTTTTTTCTTCACCAGATCCTTTTTCTTCCTTTCGCCACTGGCTATACTGTGTAACCGTACCACAGAGATATTAATGTAATTACTGGGCAAGACAAATCAATGTGGGTTTTGAACTGCCTGGGTGTGATGTTCATGCCCTCTTTTCTGGGGCAGCCCTTGTACAGCCGGTGCAGGGAAGCAGAAACACGCTCTCTAATAACCTCACCAAATCCTCAAAAGGACTAAAGTGATGCAGGAGATCATTTTACCATTAGAGTGGTAGTGATACAGCAGTTACAATGTCTGTCCAAGCTTCTGCTATAAAATAGTATACCTCAGCAGCTCCTAACGCAGCTACAGAAAATGTTGCTCCACTTTTCACTGAGGCTGATATAAAATCAGAAGCAAATCCTTAAAGATCTTATGATAATAATCTGGTTGGGTTTAATTTATGAGAAGTCTTTCTTGCATTTGAGAGCTATTAAGGATTTCCTCCATATAAGCTCACACATCTCTGCTGGCATCAGAGTCAGGTATTCCTTTGTCTTTTTTTGAGGGTGAGAAGTCCATGTCTCCAGGCCTGGTGCTCTATACCACCTCGTTTGACAGCTTTCATCTACCGCGTGCACAACTCGAGGAGCACGAATGTGAACGGTGGCGGCAGGTGCTGAACACGCCTGTCCTGGGCTTTCACCACCTCCCTCTTGGGCTGGTAAATATTCCAACACTGCCTTCCTGAGAAACTGCCTTAGCAGGGAGTAAGAGCTATGGAGAAAGCTGATGTTATTTTAACCTCCATAATTAGTATATTCAACTGAGACAGACTGTGGTGTGCAGCATGTAGCTGGTGTAATTCTACATAGACATAAGCCTGGTTTTAGTAAAGCTGCTATTTTGCATGAAGAAAGAAAAAAAAGGGGGGGGGGGACGGACCCCAGAGTCTTCCAGTAACTTTCTTACAAAAAGGAGAAGAGCAGAAGAAGGTCATCAAAGATTATAACATCTCTGGGGACACAGAGACTGCCATTTGAGACCAGTTCCCATAGGGCACTTTAGCAGGGGCCTTCCAAGTCTGCTCGCTCCTTGGGTGTGCTCGTTATGAAAACTATCGTCCTTTTCCCAGCGTTAAGGTTCCAAATTCCATTTTGTGACTCACCTTTGCATTGTTTGCCGTTTCAGGAAGATGCTATATTCCAGTAAAACATTACAATTTTATGGTGCTGAGACACCAGAAGGGTTTGGAGTGACTTTCACCAAGCTACCTGAAAAGTAGGTCAGTGGCTATACATTTTGAAGAGAACTGCAGTGCTACAGCAGAAACTGAGTTAATCCTGATGTGTATGATGAATATACCCCCTAACCTCGCTGCAGGGGACAGTCTGAACATAAATATATCTTCACTAATCTTTTCTCAACTGATTATTTCTAAAGGGAAAGGCCTCATGACATTTTCTTTTTCATTAAATGCCATGGGGCAAAATCTGTTCAGTTTGTTTGTTTGAACAGAGGCATCTAAATCCAGATTTAGCCTGTAAACTCTCGGGATGGGAGGGTAAGATTTCATGGAAACAGAAGAATATGTAATAAAACTTAGTTTAATTTAATTTGTATCTGGAATTCCTCTTCCCAAAGTAAATCTGCAATTAGCTATACTCAGATAAAGGACAGACCTCTCAGAGTGATGGTTCAGCTAATGAAATGTATGGATTTAGGTCTATGCAGCTACACAAAGTTACTGTTAAAACCCTGCAGGAAAGCCCTGGTGTATTCTAACTTACTGAGTTTCCCTAGAGCAGTTCTTCCCTGCTGTATTTCATTTCAGCCTTGGTTTGTTGCTTTTAAATAGCTATTTTTAAAATTCTGAAATCCTTTATAGCTGGCAGGCAGAAAGCATAGGCTGCAGGCAGAGAGATGGGTAGGGAAAAGAAGAGAAGGAGGGAGAGCAAATCTGAAGTACGTCAGAACAAATGTAAACATTATGTTACATAATGTAACCTGTAAACTCTTTAAAACAATATTAAAGCCCTTTTGGACAGAGCAGACACCAGAGGACAGAGCAGGGACAAATGCGCTAACTAAGCTTACATATATTGCATAGAGGTGCTATCAGAACAGTCCCCATTGAATTATAAACCCTTGGACTAATGTGATGAAAAAAGACAAATTACGTGTCAATAACTAAAAATACAAACAGAAACATCCAAGTAACTATAGGTTGCCTAAGACGGGGATTGATGGGGGGAGATCAGGGATTGTGCAAAGGATTTAGGTGGCCTCCTAGGTGATGGGTGAACATGAGCTCCTGGTGGGACGTGTGGCTTCAGAGGACTAACAGGGGGCTTGAAGAAGCAGGAGATGGACAGGAAGAAACACGGCAGTGACAGACCCATTACCCAAACAACATCCAGGCTTTGAAGGCAGCACGTCAGAAAGGCTACAGGAAAATGGCAGCAGCAACAACCAGCACCGTTGCTGGTGCTGTTGGGGCGATGGGCAGAGCGGGCAGTGGTGAGGGCAGCGATGGTCTGATGGCCTTGAAAGGTTTTGTCCTGATGAGGAGAGGACTGTGCCAGTGAGGAGCAGCTTCTGTGCAGATCAGGAGACTCTGCTGAGAGGTAGAGGCATGAGCAAGAGGACTAAAGCTGTTCTCCAGGGCTTTTCTTTTGGTGAGAGAGAGAGAGAGAAATATCTATAAAAAAATCTAATTAGCTTGTAAATGAGGAGATTTCTGAAGTGATCTGTCACAGGCTATAAATAACATGGTTCAGAAAACAAAGTCCTACCAAAGATTCAGTGGGTGGAAGCTGAAGCTGGGTAAGTTTAAGCTAAAAATAAAATGTAGATCTTGACCAGTGAAACAGCTTATGACAGGATGTGGTTAGCTTCTCTAGCACATTAAATCTTTAAATCAGGATTAGATTTCCTTCTTTAAAAAACGCTCTCATTCAGTCAGCAGAGAGGCGTTCAGCACTGCGTTCCCGGGGTAAAGGGTAAAATCCTAGGGAGTTATGCTGAAGCCTGCAATGATGCACCCCAGACTTAAAATCTGTGACTCTAGAATAACCACCCTTGAGCAATATGTGATTAGAAGGGTTGAAAATGTGTATTAATTAACACTGAAAAGCTAATCAAAGCGGGTTGGTAAATCAGGCAACCATAAAGGACAAACTATAGAAACAAGTTAAGTTTCAGCCCTAGGAAAATATGTAGGAAAGAAAAGTGTTTCCAGAGAGTAACATTTCTCCTTCGAAACAGCCTTGTGTAGGATGATTAATTTATTGTAGGCTTTCTGTGACTAATGCATACTTAAATGTTCCTCACTTGTGCATAGGTACATAAATTGCCAAAGGTCTATGTAGTGTAGGGCTACGTAGGATTACAGAATTGCCATTAGGCTGTATATTTTGAGCACAGTCTCACACTGAAAGCAGAGATGGGACTTGGGTCCTTCCCCTGCACAGCAAGATTATTTCTCTCAGTGGAGGATGTCGGCTTCTGTGAGACACAGCTGAATGGCTCCAGCTTTGCCCAACTGAGAAAGGCTGCAGATGAATTTGCTATAGGAAAGTAAACCTTAGAAGCATGTAGATGCTTGTGAAATCCTCTCGGGATTTCACCCCTAGTGTCTTAATGTGTCTGGTTAATTGTCAAGTGCCAAGTCTACATTCATCAATTAAATGAGAATCATTACAAACTGTCTCACCCATTGTCACAGAGGCAAAGGTTCCTTTCAACTCTAATAAATTAAATTAAATTGGCTCAAACCCTGCAACCATAGACAGATTGGCTTTGTGTTGAGAGGCATTAGTTTGATTGACACCTGTCTGGTTGACCGGGAATGGTTACCAGAATTAATAGCATCAGACAAAGGGGGTTTGTGTGTTATGGGAGGGATTTTACATGTACAGTCACACCATCAGCTGGTGGATGCAGTGCCTGGGAGAAGCATCCAACCAGTTACATAGCATTACTGGCTTTAGGTTAGAATCTAGGAGTCATCTTATGGAGCTCTGAATGTGTGGCTAAATACGTGTAAATGTTATCGCTGTTTCCCTTTCATCCATCTCAATTTGAGGTATTGAGCAGGAAACTGTGTATCATCTGCATAGAGCAGCGATTCAGTAAGAAAACATAGCTCACATACGAGATTTTCTCCACATTTCTTCCCAGTTTGCAAATGCTCTGGTGACTGCCAACACCTACAGTTTACCTTTGTTGTCAGGAAGTGGATCTAGCTGATCTTTCCCTTGTTTGTGTGTTTTAAAAAAGTCTTTTTTACCATAACAGCTGCCTGCTCACCAGAGCTTCCTGTTTTTTAACAGTTTCATCAGATCACTGTCTGCAAACATAAGCCCCTACATGGCATCACTGGTAATTCACCTTTGCTAAACCTCATCTACGTTGAATATATTCTGAGCAACCGCTGCAGGCTTGCATTCGGTATGAGGAAGTTGTATTGCCACACCAACTGCAACGTGATTGTGTTCTGGCAGCCGACGGTTGCATGTGAAATAAGTAGTTGCCTGGGAGCAGTTCAGGATTGGTGCCGACAGTTTAGCTTCACAGCTGGTGCAGATCAAGGTGGTTTTACTTAAGCCATTGAGCATTCTTCCACCTGAGGCTTTGGCACATGGGATTTCTGAGAAGAATGGGAAAAGCTTGAAAGAAGATGTGCACGTTTTTAAAATTTACTGAACTATTTTAAAGGTGCCCTTTGCTAACATGTTGTGTAGTTGCATTACACAGCTGCGGCTACTTCAAAATACAGTTAAACAGGCTGCAATTTTGCAAACATTTAAAATTGAGAATAAATAGCAAGGGAACTGGATGGCTATGGTTATGTGCAAATCAATATCCTAACCGTATCAGATGATAGGCTTAATGTTCTGACTTGCTCTTATGAATTTAAGTACAAAAGAATTCAAAGTGATGGTAATCCAAAAATTGATTACTGGAGAGGAATTTACCAATAATTTCACCATGTAAATGTGACTGATTGTCAGATAAATGCATTTAGTGTTGAGTTTTCTGGGCTAGTTCTTGTAGGATACCTCATCCTGAGAAACGTTCAGTCAAATTTAATTGCAGCATTGTCTTCTGGCCTCTGTTACTAGAATCCCTAGTCTAGAAGTAGCAGTGTCGCTTCTGTCTTCCTTCCTTTTAATGCTTTTGGTGTGATTCTCATAGCAGAGACACAGGTGGGTGTAACCACAAACAAACACCTCCAGCGAAGCAACAGAAGCAGTCTGCACAGGCGGTTTCATCAGGGGTGGTGGCAGATGGGGATGATGGCTGATAATCTTGCACTTGGGAACATGGTGCTTGTGGTTTTTCTCAGCGCTCTGAAGAGAAGAGCTCTTTCTAATCTAAATGTAAAAGCAGTTGGTGCTGGAGACCCAGTGTCTGTACCATACGAGGAAGCTGTATTTTTACAGGGCTTGCAATATGCTTATGTCATGGCACCAGAAGTTTGCATCTTCCAGGGAGTGTTTCTGGACCAGGTCTAATCTGCTCCTATGGTTTGAATGCCTGTTTGTGGTTGGAGCACATTAGGTGTCTTCTGTTTTAGTTTCATCTGAAAGGAGTTAATCATCTCATGCCCTCCAAGACCACTCCAGGATGACAGCCAAACCAGCTGGCTGAGTGCAATCAGAAGATTCACTTCTAAACTGAAATGGTAATGTAGATGTGTAGACACTACCATTACAAAATACCGATCTTTCTAGTAGAGTTGTGGAGAAGGTTATTTTTAAAAGACTGAAAAAAAATTAATCTCCTTCTGGGTCTAAAAAATCTACAGTTATGGAGATGAACAGGGTACAATATTTGATCTGTTAATGAAAATGGAGATAAGTCTAGCAAGCGTAATACCACGATCCACAGCTCCTGGCACTCTTTCTCACAGGATGGGCCTTTCCAGGGACCTACCTCCTTCTTGCTTATAGAGGAGAGGAGCCTAAAAGCAATTCTTGCTTTTTGTAGAATTGGGATAGAATCCAGTGAGCTAGGAGTAACTAAGCTGCTGTCCCAAAATCTTCTTGCAGAGTTGGAAGCAGAAGAACACTGTGACGCCAGTCTGGGCCAGGCTCCTTGAGATACTGTCACATGCATGAGGTGTGCTCAAAGCCCTCAGCTGCCACTGCCCACAACAGAAATCACCTCCAGCACACTGCCGCTAGCACACCCACCCACAGATTAAGCTCAAGAGGAAATTATATAAATCAGACCCAGACTGAATGCAGTAGCGTGTATGTCAGTATCACTCTGACGATGGGGGTGGGGGAAGCTGTGTGTCTATTAGAGCCGTAGAGAAATCTGAGGAACGTGAAGTGGCTGCAGTCTTTGCACAGATTCCTGCGCAAATCTGCAGCAAACCTGGAAAAATCGTTCTGAGAAATGACCATCTCCCCAGTTCAGTGAGATATCGAGGTGTCCAGGTCAATGCTTAATTGTCAGCTTTGACAACTATTTCATTACTCATGCAAGAGACCCAAAGGAAAATCAGAGATAGGGAATTCATGCGGATGGCACTGCTGGGCCTGTGGAGAAGATTACAGAAGAGGTCAACAAAATGAATTTATAGTAGCTTTTCTAAAGAACAGAATCAGTGGATGCATCAAAAAGTTTAACATGTTAAGAAGAGTGAACACTTCTTTGGGCAAGGCAAATCATGTCTCCAAAATGTACTGGAGCATGAGAAGAAGTCAACAAGGATGTGGACAACTGATCGTGTTGATATATTCTGCTTAGACTTTAAAAAGCTATTTGAAAGAGCTTTTCAGCAAAAGCTTATGAAAAGCAAAGCTATTACGGGATGAAAAAGGTTGGTTCTCACCTGGATAAATGACTATTTTAAAGATAACAAGCAAAGGGTAGGAATAAATGGTTTGTTTTTGCAGAAGGGAGAGGTCACTCTGGGGAGATAGATAGAGCCCTAAAGAGATCTCTGTGAGAGCTTGTGCTGTTCAAGACATTCATAACTGATCTGAGTGATGAATTGCAGGGTCTCATTGTGTGATGATCCTAAGGTATTCATGTAGGAAAGGAAAAGGCCAACTCTGAATAGATACAGAATTAATAAGCTGGGTAATGAAATGGAAGATGAAATTCAATGTAGGTAAATGTAAAGTGATGAACATGGGAAAAAACAACTCTAACTTTATATACGCAATGATGGATTCTGAGTGAGTTGAACCACACAGGAATGAGATTTTAAAATAAATGATTTTCTAAAAATGTCAGCTCAATACACAGTAGTGATTGGAAAAGCAAGTGTAATGTTAGGAATTACTAGGGAAAGGAATAAAGAACAAATCAGAAATTATTATTATGCAGAATATTAATCCACATTTTGAGTGCTGTATGCAGTTCTGGTCTCCCTATCTCAATATGTATAAAGTAGAACTAAAAAAGATGTACAGAGGGAGAAAGGGAAGATAAAAAGAAAAAAGAAAGAAAGAACTGAGGGGAAACATAATGGAGTCTACAGAGTCATGAATGACACAGAGAAAGTGAATAGGGAATGATATTCTTTGTCTCAGTATAAGAAGAAGCAACAAATGCAACTAGCAGGCAGTAAATTCAAAACTAACAAAAGGAAATATTTTTCATACAGGGTAGTGTTTAAGCTATGAAATGCTTTGCCACAGGGTGAGATGCTAAAAATGTACATGGGTTAAAAAAGCAACTGGGATAAATTAATGGAAGAATAATCTGTTGAGGGCTATTAAGTACATGCTACGTATAAAGTACCTACCAGTGAGTGCATTTAATAGGCTATGAAATACCACCTCTCGCTAAGGAAGTCCCTGAGCCACAACACACTGGAAGCTGGGAGAGACTTTCAGAGAAATATCATTATGTGCTTGCCCTTCTCTCATGCCCTTCCTTTGGCATTTGCTCTTGGTCCCTGATGGAGAGAAGAAACTGGGTTGGATAGACCTTTGATCTGGCCCAACATGGTCACTCTTATGTCCAGGGTGATGTTTGGAAGATGCTACCTTCAAATTTTCCTTTTGAGGCTGAAAGATGACAAACCCAACAAAGACAGAAGTGGCTTGGGTCCAACCTACACCTCAGCAAGGAGAAGCCATGCTCTAGTGGCTGGTACGATTTTGAATGGGCAGGACACGTTTACTCTGACAAGGCCGTGTATTTTGGTATCTCTGTGTTAGGAATTCTTTTGCGGGGGGGCATAGCTCACAGAGAACTAGCGCCATTTTCACCTTCCCAGACTAAGCCATGGATAGAAACACTGAAAGAGATGCTTTCCTTATTATATTAGCAAAGGCATGGCTCTCCCACAGATGAAATAGCGTAACAACATATTAATTAATTTCGCGCACATTAAGTTTGTGCCTGCAAAGATGAAAGAATAGCTCCTGACAGTGCCACCACCTATATGCAAAGAGATGATCAAAAATATTTTTTTAATTTTCAGTATCTAGCATGCTCTACACATTGCTATTCAGTACTACGTTCCAGCTGTCATTCATAAATTACTTCAGCTATATTCCCTCTTTTAATGATAGAAGCACACTCCTTAACAAAAGCTGGCTATCAAAACAGTGTATTCCATTTTGAATCAATTAATTTTATGTGTACATCTAGACCCACAATAAAATATATGTAGAATAATTGTCTGCTGGAGAAGAGTTTATGCCTAACACCCAAAGTAATTAAAACTACATGAGGACAATTTTGACAGTGTACTTCATCATCGGGACTTATTTTCCCATCACACCCTCAGAGGGCAATTTGATGGCCATGTAAACAATTAATCACCTATGAATGAACAATGAAAGCTTTCTCAGCAGTCCAGAGATTTCATTTCCTTAGCAAGCCCATCGGTACATAGCAACAGCAGCATTAGTACCAGTGCCACAGACATCGTGTGGGAGGCGCTGGTTGGTAGAGGAGCAGAGGAATTTGGCTCCCTTTGCTCTCCAAAAAAATCCAGTCTGCTCTGCTCTGGCCATCTGAATCAAGGAGCAAAAGTGGGGAGTTACGAAGACATGTTTTTAATCTGTCAGGCCATCATTATTCGATGACATTAATGTTTGTAGTAGCTGATATGCAGCATCCGCCTTGGTATGAAGATGCATGTCCACTTGACTTGGATTCACCAAGGGAACTAGGTGGAATTCCCCTCCTCCTTGTCCTCCTGCCAGCCCCTGTCCCATGTCGCATGCTGTGCTCCTAATCCTGCAATGTGGTAGCAACCTCCTCCTCCATGTCCTCATCTGGCCCTGAATGCTGCGTGTTTTCACAAAAGGATGAAGAAAGCAGCGGCTCTTTTCAGCTGTTACACATGGTGGTTGCTCCCCAGAAGGACTTCTCTCAAGACCACATGTAGTGAGAAAGATGGGAGGAGGACAAGCTATTCAAACAAACTGAATACTAAATGCAGAGCAGGTCTCTGCTTATGGCATCCTGAAGATTCATGCTTGTAGGATCAACATACTCGTGTCTTCTATCTGCGTGGATGTTGGGAAGACACCAAATGCATTAAAGGTTAATGCATGTGAGTAAGGACACCAATGCGCTGTGGATGGAGGCTGTGCTGCGTGTCCTGTGACACACCTGCAGCATTTTGTTGTGGTGGTGGAGGAATTTCAGCACGCAATAAATCTGCCAGAGATGTAAAGCAGTATGTAGGAACCTGATCCTCCGCAGAACTTGGACAAATATGTAGGGGTCCTCCTGCTGCCATAAGGGAAGTCTCTAGTATTGCAGCCAGAGCACAGAGGCTTTGGTCTTGGATTGTCTAAACTTGATCAAAACTTGTCCTGGCTTTGGGGTAGCAAATCCCAATTCCCTCCCTTGAGTTTCTCCCATTCCTGCCACTGTCGGAGAAGCATTGCAGGGAGTAAAATAGGGAACAGGTCCCTGGAGAGCCTGGGATAAACAGAGCTGTAATGACAGAGGAAGAGTCCTTGGAGACAGCTGTGTACAAAATTCACCTTTATCCTTGAAGGTGGATACTGGACACTTGAGTAATGAGAGGAAAAAGATTGGCGAACTTTGTTTTGCTTAGAAAAATGTATTTGAGCAGAGATAAGCAGAAAGGCAGTCTTTATCATGGGAATGTAATTACCAAATATAATTATTACCTTTTCAAAAACAGAAATTAACAAAATTGTATTGGGCTTTTTTTTTTTTTAAAGTAGATGCCCAAATACCTGCATCTAAATAAATGACTGATCCTCTGAATTCCTGGGTGCTCAGCTCTGTTGACAGACCATGGACCTTCACTTTTAAAAGTTCTGACTAATTGTACTGCGGATAGTTTAAAACAGAAAGCCATGCACAAATCTGCTGAAGCAGAATTTGTAACAGGGCTTTTCGCTGCTACAGCAGCAGTTAGCAGGAGTTGAGTGAGTTTAACCCAGTCTGGCAGTGTTTCTGTGAACAGTGACTGCAATGCAGACATACTCAGAAGGAACAGGAAAAGAAGGAGTGGCTGTGGATGATGAAGAGGAGTTAGGGTCTATTCCACATGCCAGAGATTTGCTGTGATGTTAGGCAATTGCTTAAAACCCAGTATTTTCTGAGGTGTTTCCCAAAAATGTTCCTCATTTTTAAGCACTGCAGGCAGCTGGTTTTTCTGTCCCTTTCTGAGCTAGACAGCAGCAGAGGGGCTCTGGCTCGGTACAGCTTGTCCCCGCTGGGTGCATCTAATCCAGCCTGGAGAGGGGCCAAGCAGAAGTGATAGCTCAGGGCTCAGGGAGCTCGAGTGTAAAGAGTGCCACGAGTTGAGAAGGCAGGTTTCTGCGTCTGGCCAGGTCTCTGCAGGCTTCACTGCTGTTTTATTAATTGGCTGTGCAAAGGGGTGCCCTGTTTGGAAAGGCTGGAGGGAGACCTAGGGTGATCTTAGTCTGCCTTGAGAAGATGCTCAACTAGTTTAAAGTGCCTGCCTTGTAAACCACAATAAATTAGCCAAAGAGAATAGGGAAGCAAAGCCCTTCCTCTCCATCCCTGCTGATGAGGGCACTGAGGTCAGAAACTAACTGCCTGAAAGAGAACTGTACTGGACAGAGAAGTCCGAGGACTTTTATATGTATGAAAAAAAATACACTGATTATATTGTTAAAATTCTAATGTGCACAAATAAGAGATCAGGATGCTATCTAGTTGTGAAGGCTTTTTGTGTCTTTTAGGGCAGAAACCCCAGAGATTTGTTTAGAATAATAAAACAGAAAAGCAAAGAAGATCCGGAAATTAATTATTTCTTTATGAGGACTTGTTAATTAATTCTTAATTAAGATGCGGTGTAAAAAGAGTTTGCTCTGTACCCACATCATTTATTTACTGATGGCTGCTTCCCTAGTTAAAAATGGCAGAGCAAAACCATTTATATAGTCACAGTTTTATAACTCCTTATGTGTAACATGTCTTGACTGGCAAGATCGCTGTACCTTATCCAAACAATATGAAACCAGTTGTTCATCATCTCTTGGAAGATGGAGCTTCCTTTTCTTTAAAGAGAACCATTCTGAGCAGAAAAAGAAAAGCTCATTGTAATTTATAAATAAAAGCCAGATATTTTCTGCATGGATCATTGTATTTAGATGCAAATGTAGCCTTTAGATCATGCTCCATTAGATGAGCAGGGTAGTGCTTCTGAAAGGATATTGCTGATTTCTGCAATATTCAATTTATATAGTATGAACTAAAAAGACAACCCTACAACACTCAGCTAGTATTGCGGTGTTATAGGCATTTAAACTCGCTGCTAGATGTCTTCTTTTGAATTCAGTTTGTATACTCCACTGAGTCCCTAGAATGGACAGATCTACAGTATTCGTGTATAGTAGAGGCGTACTATTCACTTTGTGTAGATGTCTGATTCATAGCAGAAATTAATTTCTGACTTATTTGGAATTGTAAAGCTCAATCTCTTTGCCAGTTAATTGCTACACTAGCTTATGCTTCACACCATACGGAAACACCCTTTTAAATATGCAAAGAAAAAAAAGCTAAAAATAAATCACAGCTGCTGTTAGATGGGGGTCTAAAGATACAGCCAAGGCAGAAAAAAAAAAGGAACCGTCTTGATTTAAATACAGCTAAACCGCTTTTAATACTGAGAAGTTCTTTTTCTGTTCTCCAAATCAATATTCATTAATAGTATCCAGAACAGAGAACTTTGAGTATAAAACACTGAGATAACACCAGTAATTACAACATGCAGTTTCATAGCTGTAATATTTTCGTTCTCTCGGTTACTTTAATGATTGCTGTAATAATTTGTATTTGGCTTATAAGGACCGATCTATATCAACACATGTTTCTTACTGGTATGTTCAATTTAAGTCCAAACCATGATCTTAACTTACAACAACATAGAGCTCTGTAGGTGGAAATTAGTTTTCTCTTTGCAGCAGTAATTGTTCCTGACCAGTAGTGGTAGCTTGACCTCACCCACACAACAAGATCAAGTGAATATATTGAGCCCTGACACGTTATCTCCGATTTCCTACAGCCAGCAAAGTACAAACCTGAGAAAGACTTTACTATGTTGTGCATGTTATCCAGAACAGATCTATGATGGAAATCTCTCACTTATTGCACAGTCCCAGTCATTCTGCATAATGCCTGCCTCACCCAAAAAGCAGTATTTTTCCTGTGCCAGGTTTGTGGATACACACAGCACAGGAGTGTCAGTGAGCAAGGGAAAGGAAAACCTTTTCACTCCCACCTTCTGTCTTAAACTGCCAGAAAACTGCAATATTTTTCTCACTTGAGGGGTCTAAACCAAACATCAGCATAACCTCCATTTCACTTGTGGCCTTCGCCATGACCTCCCGTCCCTGTTTGTAAGAATGGAAAATAAGGGCTGGGCCCTGCCCGCTCCTTCCCATGGCCGGCAGCAGGGCTGGCTCAGCCCGGCACCTGCAGTCCGGTTGCTCCCCTGCTGCAAGGGAAGGGAAGGGGTGAGGACGCAGGGCTGGGCCAGGGAGAGAGGTGGCACAACTGCTGGTGACAGCAGGGCAGGCACGCGTGGGTGTGCACCGACTGCAAGGGCAGCCTCCGTCACGCTGGCAGGTAGGACAGTGTGAGCTGGTGTGGCAGAAATGGTCTCACTAGGAAAAGGTTATTTTTAATTCTGATCATTTCCCTGGTCCATCTGGCTGCCTGGTCCATCCAGACCTGTGGTGACACTGCTGAGGAGGTGGCGGGGCTGAGATTGAGAGGGAGAAGAGGGAACTGCTTACAACAGCCTCACCACGGAGAAAATGGTTTGGGACCCCATATCCTCAGTCATTCTGCTCTTCCCCATTCTCTTTCTTCAGACCCAGCTAATACTGCTGGGAAACCGAAAGCAATCCCTCACAGGCGGAAAAAGAGAGAGCTGTTGCAGTGAGAATAGTTTCTGGGAAAACATGCTCTGGAAACTATCTTAGCAGCTAAAGAGGGGCAGCAGCAAGTCCCAGATTAATGAAAAATGCATGCAAGTTTATCACGGGGACAACCTGGCAATAACAGAGCAGACTCCCATGCAAATACCTGCTTCCTGCTCTTCCTTAAGTCAGTAACAAAACTTACATCACTAGTTGCCTCCATCCAGTGTACCACCAACAGAAATTTTAAAACTTCCACTTTTACACTAGTTCAACATTTTTTGTGTGTTTGGAGCAGTCTTCAAAGTCAAATTGCCTGCTTCCAGCAGAAAGCAGTAACCGACTAGACCCACCACCACCTGAGACAGGCTGCACCTCGCAAAGCCAAGCTAGCGGAGCGGCTGGGTTACAGACCTGAAAGACTCACCTGCAAAAAATGTCAGATATATTACTGAAATGATAAAAGATTGCTGGTTAGTAGAGTCCTCCAGGATGCAAATCTGATTGTCAGACGAGGAAGCTGAAGCAGGAGTGCGTGAAAAAAATTTGCTGTCCTCAGTATCAGACTTGCTTCTCATACTGAAGAGCAGTATGAGGTGCTTGGGCAGTATTTTGTCCCTTGTGAACAGACACCTATGACTAAGGCCGGCTGCCCGCTGAGTTCACTGCTTCAAAACCTTCATGTTTTCAGCCAGATTGCAATGAATGATTTTCCAAAGTAGTCTCTATCCTGTTGTGTTGGGTTTGTGTAGCGGGGAAGGGGCTACAGGGCTGGCTCCTGTGAGAAGCTGCTAGAAACTTCCCTGGCTCCAAACTCGGACCCGCCTCTGGCCAAGGCCGAGCCCATCAGCAACGGTGGTAGCGCCTCTGTGATGACAGCATATTTAAGAAGGGGAAAAGGCTGCTGAAGGAGAGAGTAAAAGGGTGGAGGAAGATGGAGGAAGAAGAGCTACAGTAAAAAGAGAAGGAGAGGAAGAAGAAGACGGAAGAAGAAGAAGAGGAGCTACAGTGAGGAGAGGAGTGGGATGTGAGAGAAACAGCCATGCAGACAGTGAGGTCAGTGAGGAAGGAGAGGGAGGAGGTTCGCCGGAGCAGAGATTCCCCTGCAGCCTGTGGTGAGACAGCAGGCTGTCCCCCTGCAGCCCATGGAGGGTTAACGGTGGAGCAGAGATTCCCCTGCAGCCCGTGGAGGACCCCACGCTGGAGCCGGTGGCTGGGCCCGGAGAAGGCTGTGACTCTGTGGGAGAGCCCATGCTGGAGCAGTTTGTGGAGGACTGCAGTGCATGGGAAGGACTTGAGTTGGAGAAACTCATGGAGGACTGACCCTCGTGAGAGGGACCCCATGCTGGAGTGGGGGGAAGCGTGTGAGGAGCCCTACCCCTGAGGAGGAAGGAGCGGCAGAGACAATGTGGGACGAACTGACTGCAACCCCCATTTCCGTCCCCCTGCGCCGCTGTGAGGGGAGGAGGTAGAGGAATCGGGAGCAAAGCTGAGCCTGGGAAGAAAGGAGGGGTGGGGGGAAGGTGTGTTTTTAAGATAAGGTTCTATTTCTCATCATCCTACTCTGATTTGATTGGTAACAAATTAAATTGGTTTATTTTTCCCCCAAAATCGAGTCTGTTTTGCCTGTGACCATAATTAGTGAGTGATCCCTCCCCATCCTTGTCTCGACTCATGAGCTTTTTGCTGTATTTTCTCCTTCGCATCCTGCCGGGGGGAAGGAGTGAGCGAGCAGCTGCGTGGTGCTTTGTTGCCGGCTGGGCCTAAACCACAACACCTATATTCCTCCTTACTTAGCAAGTACTTAGCAAGTCTCATCTCTTTGCAGTGAGGAGTGGGATTATTTTGGATCATTGCATCCCCCATTGCAGAAGGTGATCCCATGTCACCCTATGTCACTTCACACTTCACTCCCAAGTCCCTTACCGATTCTTGTCACAAAACAGGGCTGCAGGCAAGTGCTGTCCTGGAGATAGGAACTGAGTGTTACACTGTCTGTAACACTGCCCGGCTGGCTGGTCTGTCACCCCCAGCTCTCTGCTCCCGGGCAGTGCCACTGTGGACACTGCCCTCCAGAAAGGCCTGTGTCGCTATCAGTTTGAGAGGGTTTCAGAAAATGCACCCCTGATTCTGCTGCTAGAGCTCTTCGCATCCTTCCCAGCCAGAACTGGCATCAGTTACCAACTATGATGGTTGCTCATTTCAGATCCGTACTAGTACCACAAAATGAATGATAAAAGCCCTGCTCTGGCAGGCATCAAGCAGAGCTAGAAAGCATATGTGCAGCTTGTTCCAGAGACTCCTCCACAACTACAGCAAATGGTTTTATTCTGTCTTTAAGGATTTTCTTCATCCAAGGCACTGTGCAAGCTGTGACAAATAAGTCACTCCTTAACAAACAATTTGTATCAATTAATGATGATACTTCATACTGGCAAGACTCAGGGCTTTGCTAGTTATATGATGTTTTTTAATTATGCCTTCAGACATACTCAGTCTTTTCTGATGGGAGAGATGACCACCGGGACAGGTGGTTTTCCCACTTGCTTTTCTTGTAGTGATTCCACCCAATGCCAGCATGAGCCCAGCTGCCAGCAGAGTCTCCTTCCAGCTTTTATGTAGGATCTTCCCCGGTCCCTGCAGCCAAATTACCCAAGCAGCCTGCAAGAGTCCCTACTCCTCACCATAACCAGCCCTCATGTCCAAGCTGGTGCTACTGTAATGCAGGGCAGGCATGTCAGATTTTGGGGATTATATTCTGGTGTCCCTACTCCCATGGTGCACATCGCACTCGGTGCAGTTTGTCTGTTACTTTTTAGCCCTCTGACATGGCAAACTAATGTACTCCGGCTATGCAGTCTCCTCACTGCTGTCCCTTTCCACCACTGAATTTAATAATATGGGGCAGTAAATTGAAAATTTTCTTGTCAATTATGTAAATATGGATGCAAATGAAGGATATGAAACTTGGGAAAAGATCCTTAGAGGACAGCAGAAGCTGGGGCAGGCTGTGACATGGAGACCATCCAGGAGAGTGCGTGGAGACAGCTAATGCAGGCTGCAGCCTCTCTGGATACTCTCTGCGCTCCCCAGGTCGTGGGGACAAGGACATACGTAAGCACAGACTGCTGCTTTTTTATTGTAGGACAAAAGGACTGCAGTGGAAATATGGATTGCCAGGCCCTGTTCCCTGCCCTCACAGGTGAGCATGTCATGCTGTTCTTCTTTTGAACTGTCGTGGTTTAACCCCAGTCAGCAACTCAGCACCATGCAGCCGCTTCCCCCTCTGCCCTCTCAGTGGGGTGAGGAGGAGGAAAGGGAAAAAAAAAGTAAAACTCAAGGGTTGAGATAAGAACAGTTTAATAACCAAAGTAAAATATAATACTAACAATAGTAATAATGAAATATAATAATAATAATAATAGTAATGAAAAGGAATATAACAAAAAAAGGAAGGGGGGGGGAGAAAAAAAAACCAGTGATGCACAATGCAATTGCTCACCACCCACTGACCGATGCCCAGTTAGTTCCCGAGCCGCGATCCGCGCCTCCCGGCCAACTCCCCCCTGTTTATATACTGGGCATGACATTCCATGGTATGGAATATCCCTTTGGCTAGTTCAGGTCAGCTGCCCCGGCTATGCTCCCTCCCAGCTTCTTGCACACCTGCTTGCTGGCAGAGCACGGGAAACTGAAAAGTCCTTGGCTTAAGATAAGCACTACTTAGCAACAACTAAAACATCAGCGTGTTATCAGCATTATTCTCACACTAAATCCAAAACCCAGCACTGTACCAGCTACTAAGAAGGGAGTTAATTCTGTCCCAGCCGAAACCAGGACATGAACTTAATAAGCACCGCCTAAAAATCTCTTCCTTTATGTCATCCTTGCTCTGCTTGAATAGCTGCTCCAGAGAGGCCTGGTTTAGAGAAGAGGAACATCTTTTAATTCCCAGCCTAACTGTATTTATATATATCTAGCATGCAAACGTTAGCTTGTGCCAACGTTGTCCTTTCTCTGAAGTGTTCCTGCTCTACCTCCATTGTACAATTATAGGCAACAAGTGTACTCCCCCTCCTACCCTCCCGTTATTAGGATGGCCAAGTTAAGAGTCACCAGCCTTCTCTCATAAAAGAGACTGCCCATTCCCCTGCCCCCTCCTGCCTGTTTCACTTACTCTCACGACCAGCGATCCATCAGTAGGCAAGGCTCTTCATAAGGCCCCCTCCCTGCAAACACTTCCTGCAACCTCATTTGCTTTTTATATGATTGCCTCCCATGGTGGTTCATAGTCATTCTCTGGTCACTTGGCAATATCACATGCCTTCCTCTCTGGCTGGCAACAAGAAGGTCCTTGTTGTCACATGGCTTTTGTTATTCTCAAATATGTAGTCTTTCATTTTATTGAAATTCATCCCGTCTCTACTACTGCAGTCCTGAAGTTCATCTGCTAATTCCAATAGGATATCCAAGCCTCCTCTCTTTTCATGTTACCACCCAGCTTCACGGCATTAACAAATCTCACCAACACTGCTGTTATTTATTGTGCTGAAATCACTAATGTAAATATTAAAGATGGGTCTTAAGATTGAGGAATTTCCATTATTAACATCTCCCTGATTTCATCTTTTGCAGTCACCCCTTCTCCGTTTATTCTGCAGACTCTAGATTGCAAGGACTGACTGAAGAGCTTGTGCACCCAGAGCAGATCTTCATGGAGCTGTGCAAAGAAGGCAGCACCAGCCCAGGCAGACTGCAATTGAGGTCTGGTAGGCAGTGACTTTGTTACAAGCCAGGGTCAAGTCAGTCTGATGCCAACCAGTGAACGATTGGTATAGTGGTGGTGGAAGTTTGTGAGGTGATTACCAATGTGTTGTAGCTGCAAAATGGTTGATTTTCCTATCATCACCCCTGCAGTGACAGCCAGCTTGAGGAGAGGACAGTCGCAAAGTGCCACTGATGACATTCGTAAATGTTCCTTTCCTGTACGCACAGCGGTTGTGCTACAGAGACTCTGTGGACACATCAGTGTGAAAGAGTAATACCATTGAGGATGGCTTATTTGACCAGGAGGGCAAATTCGGCTGCTTCTGTGCTAGCAGATTCAAGCGTGCCCAGCATGCTGCCGTGTATCTATTCTAGTAAACCATTAGACCGATCCCTGGCCTGGGCCTGGCCCATCGCAGCGAGCACACTTCCTGAGTAATGCCTGGGCACAGTCGGAGCAGTGTAGGTGGTTTGCGTGCAGCAACCCTGCTTTGGAGGATGAGACAATTTATTAGTATAGATGTAAGCCATTCAATGCCAGTTGGCCTCAGCACCTGGGAGCGTTCCTAGGCACGTCTAATTTATTATTATAGACACAGCCTTTGTCAATACCACTGTGGGATATCTTGGCAGTGTGCATGGTGCTATGTGGCCCAGATCTATTTGCATATGAAAGCATCTTTTCGCCTTTAAGAAATATGAGTACGTGCTGTTATTTCAGGAGAGTTCAGTGTACCCTTTACTAGCCTGGCTGATGAGGCCATTCCCTGCTATGAGAGCACCTGGCAGGAGATGCCTCAGTTGTGAACTGAGCTGCTGCTTAATGGACGCAGAACCAGTACTAGGCAAACTGAAAGCGAAATGGCACTGACTGTAACCCAGCTGAGGTGCCAGGAAGCCCAGTGTTCTTCAAAGTAGTGGGGTGGGAGGTAAATGGCACAACATTTACAAGGATAATGCAAAGAGCTTTCACCAGCGTGGGCTTAGGACAACATCAGTTTGCAGGCCTGGCACAGGCAACTAAAAAGCTCATCTGTCATCATTGGGAGCGGTCCAGAAGAGGTAGGCATTGCAAGGGCTTTGTGTGCCTGGAGCTTTGTGTGGCGAGTGGTGGTGCGCAGGGAAATAGGGTGAGGAAATGTGATGCTGCGTTACTTTGTCACATCCATGCCAACTGGCAACTGCTTTATGTAATTTTGAAATCTATTAAAAGTTTGGATCAGCCTGCCTGTTTCTTGTGTTTCCTTAACTACTTATCTGCCAATGGAGTGTGGAACTAAGGTCTTTATTAAAGCAGCTAAAAGATGTTTAAAAAGAATAAATATAGCTTTGTTAAGAACTAAGTGAACAGTAAGCAAAGTTTGCAAATGGCAGCAAAATGCCTGCCATGCTACCTGTGGAGAGGATCCCCACCCCATGCAATGTCACCTCCCCAGTGATGGGGTTACATGTTATCAGTATTTCCGCTCTTCTCCCCACTGTTGGCATAGGCAGAAGAGGCCCAAGCCCCTGCCGGTGCCAACGTCCTGACCGACCCCCTGCCCACCACAGCGTTTTCCAGGGGGTTTCTCAGCTCGAGAGTGCAGCAGTACAGAAATGGTGCTGGAGCTGGAGAGATCTGCTGCAGAGTCCCCTCTGCTCATGCTTCCTCACACTCTGATACCACCTTACCCTCGCTGGCCATCAGCTGTCCCTGTCTCCTCTAGCTCCTTGCTCACGGAGGTGGCTGAGCTCAGGCTCAACCTGTACATCATTGTAGTTTCTTTTTCTTCCTCCTCTCCCCTGGTGGATGAAGTTCCCTTCCCCAAAGCCCTCAGTGGCTGTTGTAGTCTAGAAAAAGTGCAAGTCCTGATATACAACAATGATGGAATCACAATATTTTCTTTGTCCTGGGAAAGTAATAAAAGAAAATACCTTTTCATATTCTTTCCTATAGCAAGGTCACAGCTAGATACCTCTGACAGTTCACTAAGCCTTTATTTCTTCTTTCAATGTGTGTCCACCAGAAGTGTTTGCCTCCTGGGTTATTAGCTTGCAGAAACAATAGCAATGGCTTAAGATTTCAGTTATTGTTATAAAAATCAAGAAAATAATTTTTAGCTTGGCGGAAGGCCTGGGCAAACTTCAAACATGACCTTTTTTACCAGTTACGGTCTTCATATCATAGTCCATCCATGTTAATTTATTGCAGATGCTAACTTGGAGAAGGCACTATTTTCTCAGCTCTCACATAAAAGTGTTTCTGTGCTAAAAAGCCTTTTGTCACTTGGTGGCGGAGCAGCAAATCAATGGATGAAGAAGGACTGCAAGTTACAAGAGGGAGTAAGAATTGCGGTGACATCAGGCTTCATCAGCCAAGAATCAAAAAATGCAAGCAAACATAAACAAGATACTGAACGGTGATACAGAAGCCCGTTCACAAAAGATCTGTCTTCCTGTTTCACCCCCCATGCTCAGGGAGCACATGGAGGGACCAGGTACCTCTCTAGTGACTTTTCCAGTCAACACAGCCAACAGAGTTCATAACAGAGGCCGCCCAGGACACTGCCTGAATGCTAGCATTAGTGTCCTAAATTCAGTATATGCTACGCATAGATAGATAGAATACAAATATACAGTCACTTCTGTTAAGGCTGCCATTTTAAATACTTAAAAAGCAGTATTCAGTTAAACCCTGGTGGAAAAAATCCTTAGCTGCAGTCTTAGATATTAGCTCTCCATCTGGGATTGCACGTGCTCATGATGGCAGAGGAACACATTGCTTCTTCCCTTGACTGAGACAAAAGTGATCCCATAGCAAATAGTAGCCACCAAAATAATTTCGATCACTGGTTATGAGAGTACATGGAATATTTCTCCAGGCAACATCAGCTTGGCATCAGCTGTGACTCCAGTGCTGATGATGTTCCTTCCTTCTCTGGTTTGTTCTTAAGTTTTATCCAAACAGCCCTGCAGACGCTTGCTTGCATGCTTGTTTCTATGATCCACCCTGGGGCTGGGGTCTGATCCTGCTTCCTCTGCTTTCAGAGCTTTCTCTAAGACTGCTACTAGTCTCATCCTTGGTTAAAAATGCATTTGGTAGGCTACAGTAGCCATCAAATATGGCTGTGGGACCAATGCTAGGTGAAGCCCTTGTCAACCTTGTATTAGGGAAATTATCACTGATGTCTTAGCTTGCAGCCAGGGTCCAAACCAGCAATCATCTGGAACAAAGTTTATGTTTGTGGACACATGGTGTGGTGCAGTGTGGGTAAAAGCCAAACAAAAGCCCGTGTTAACACTACAAATAACCCAACGTGGACAGGGAAGCTTCAGTCAAAACTCTTGCACAAGTTTTTAGGTCTATTTTCCCACATAGCATCCCTCTGTATTGCAGCCCTTCTGGGCCTGCCACACCAGTGCAGTAAGGTGTGGGGCTCTGAGGAAGGCTTGTGTTGCGGGGAGTGAAAGACATCTGCAGAGCTCCTTACATCATGCACGCGCACAAATGCCTGTTGTTCAACAGGCTGTTTCTGCCACAGGGAGAGGGGAACAAGGTGCTTACTTAGACTCCTGTGCAAATCAATGAAATCATTGAGCACAGGAAAAGGGGCGTCTTTCTCAGTGGGACATGGGGAGCAGTGACAGCAGAGTTTTAAGGATACTGATAGGAACTTATTGTAGGATACATAAGCATCAAGCTTATCATGCCCTGTGCAGCACGTTTTGTCCTTACGTGGCTAGGAGACCAAGGTCAGCCTTGTAATGCCATAGTAACATCACTGGGTTTTATGGGCTTTCGTTAAAGTAGGGGGAACTTAACTGCTAGTATGGATGAAATGGGTCTGATTTTCCTCTCCCTGTCTAAACTTAGGTAAGAAGCTCTTCTTTGGGGAAAAAACAGGATTGCACTAGTAGGTGTGAGAGCTTAAGAATCAGACTTGTAGGGCTTGGCGCCATGGGGCGTTGGCTGTGGTAGTACAGTGGTACAATCAGTAATGATTGTAAGCTGGTATATGAGCACAGACCACACTGGCATTTCAAGCACGAGGACAGATGAACAAGCTTCATACCAGGATTTCTCAATTTGCCTAGGAGAACTTCTACATTGCCATTTTGACCAGTGTGTATCATTGCAATGCCGTAAGTATGCCAGCATAGCTCTGTGCATGCTTAGCATTCCAGAGCAAAACTGGCTTTGCTTCTATGCAATGAGTATGTTTCCCTGATCAATTTACACCTAAGCATGGAAAATCAAGAGAAGTGGTAATACTAGTCTTTTTCTGGCTGGTTGCAGCTAACGCCGCCTCTGCTTTTCACTTATGGCCTGGGAGGAATGGTTTTACTACCATTGAACCATAAGGGGAAGAGAGGAAAAGTAAAGAACAGCTGGGTTTAATGAGCTGGAACAGATGTAGGTATTAAAGCCGTGTGTACACTTGTCATGCAAGTGCCTACTTGTATATAGTACCTACATGTATATAAATCACAAGCAATTTAAATCAAGACTTCAGTTACAGAGTTTACAATGGGCATTATACTCTGAAAAAGGTTCAAAACTTGGTGTCTTAAATTATTTGCCACAAACAAGTCCAAAGCAACTTAATATATGGGGGCGTGAACTATCAGTCTGTATTTTCATATGTAATGGACTTTTCATTCTGGACTATATCATGGTTTCCTTTTACAGCTGTCTGTTCCTCTTCTCTCACATTTTATGTCAGGCTATATGGGTGTTTCCAAGGCAAATTCCTAGAATGCCGGTTGAGCAATCATTTATTCTTTTGAAGACTACTCCAGAGGTGATGCATCAACAGTTTTGAGTCTTTATGCAGTGCTTATGTGTAGCTGGAAAGGAAAAAGCTTAAATCCATTGAAGAGAAATGTGATAGTTTTATAATTTCAGTGAAAGCATTAAAAATAAATCGTATGTTAAGAGGATCTCCATACTTCAACACCAATGCAATCTTAAGTGACAGGATCTGGTATTGGGAATACAGAATTTTCGCTGTGGGATTAAAGATGTCAATTTATATTTATGCAGATAAATTTAACTGCTTAATTTTATACTGAGATTAACTATTTTTCATGCTGGTAGCTTGACAGTTTCCAGTATTTAAGCGAGACTGGGATGAAATCATGATGGAAAAACTTTTAATCGGTAATTTATTCTTTAAATCAATGCTAATAGTTAGTCCTAGGGCTAGAAATACAATAAAAACATAATGATTATTAAAGATGGCTTAGACGAACTTGAATGCCCCAAAAAGGTGTTGCTTTTGCAATAATGACAGTATCTGTGTTTAAAATTCAAAACAGCTTTTCCTAATTACCCATGAAAAATTACTATTTCACTTTTATGGATTCAGTCCATAAAAGTCTTCCCCTACCTTCAGACAGCCACCTGGAGACACGCAGGCAGCAAGCATAACTAGCAGCTGCCCCCAGGTCGATGAAATCACGCGTCTCCAGAGGGGATTCAGCCTGCGAGAATTTGGATGGTCCACTTTGTCAAGGGGCTGGTGCTTGGCAGGCGTTTGTAAGGTGCCTCCTGCCAAGAGCTCTTTCCAGCAGACGGTAACAGCTGGGTTATGCCCGACTTCCGAAAAGTACAGAAGGAGCCCTTATGAAGGGCCCATTGTGTGTTCCCAATGGCTTTTTCTTGCGAGTGGGCTTTTGTTGTACCAGGGCATAATTTACTCAGGCTGTTGGGGAGAACACGCGTTGAGGGATCTGCCTTGGTACAGCAGAATATTGGTCTGGGTCCTGCATTACAGGAGAAGTCCCAGTAACTCCAATGGAATCTGACCTTTGTGAATGTGTGTCCTGGTTTCGGCTGGGATAGAGTTAACTCTCTTCTTAGTAGCTGGTACAGTGCTGGGTTTTGGATTTAGTGTGAGAATAATGCTGATAACACGCTGATGTTTTAGTTGTTGCTAAGTAGCACTTATCCTAAGCCAAGGACTTTTCAGTTTCCCATGCTCTGCCAGTAAGCAGGTGTGCAAGAAGCTGGGAGGGAGCAGAGCCGGGGCAGCTGACCTGAACTAGCCAAAGGGTATTCCATACCATGGAATGTCATGCCCAGTATATAAACGGGGGGAGTTGGCCGGGAGGCGCGGATCGCGGCTCTGGCATCGGTCAGTGGGTGGTGAGCAATTGCATTGTGCATCACTTGTCTTTTCTTGGGTGTTATTTCTTTTTGTTGTTGTTATATTCCTTTTCATTACAATTATTCTTATTCTTAGTTAGTAGTGTATTTTATTTTTACTTTAGTTATTAAACTGTTCTTATCTCAACCCATGAGTTTTATTTTTTTTCCTTTCCTCCTCCCCACCCCACTGGGAGGGCGGAGGGGGAAGCAGCTGCGTGGTGCTTAGTTGCTGGCTGGGGTTAAACGATGACAATGATGTGAAATATATTCCTTAAAGTAACAGAGGTCTCTTCTTACTGCTGATGTTGAAAATACTTGTGGTACTGGATATTTTTAATTACTCTAAGAGTGGCCATTCGGACACTGTAAGGCTATTTAAGGAAAAGTAGAAGAGTGCATCGGCTCTCTGTGGCAGTCTTTTTATTAATGGGTGGACCTATGCCACACAATGCTCTATACAACAGATGACTACGTAAATTACTTATCTCACTCCATATGTATATTATAAATAATCAGTTTATGCTAAAATCGTACAAAAATATGTGTTTTGATTAGGTGTATCAATAAATCATATTTCATTGTTTCGCTTTTCTAGCAATAGTTTTATTTTAGTCATATTATGCTGTCAAATCATTCTTTGAGGCTGCTCTGGAATAGCCAGGAGCCTAATTAGCAGGCCTGTAATGGCTCAGCAAGCTGTATTTTCAAATCCTGGTTGACATCCAATACTCAAGAATCCAAATTTCATTCAAAGAATTTTTTCCTGACTGCACCTCTAGCACATGTCAGAGCTGTAACACGTGCCAGTTTCCACACAGTTTAAAAAATGCCAGTAAAAGGAGTTGCCTGCAACTTTTCACCTTTATTCAAAGGCAAATTACTGCACACTAAATCACGGTTGATTAAAACAGACAAGGAAGAGGAAGGTTCTGCAGGCACAGAGATTTGTGGTATCTCATGTTAACATCAGCATAGGGAGTGTCTGGCCTGTGGTCAGATCCTGAATTTTTGGGGCAGTTCTGGTGCTTACACACGACAGCCAAAATGCAGTTCTTGTTAGGTGACATTTTTAACTCGCTTTCATTTAGAAACGAGGTTCTGGTGCCCCTGCTGTCTTCATGTGGGGTCTGTCTGCCTGTAATCCCCCATCTTTTTGTTTTGAATATAGTGTCCAATTGGAAGCACACTTGACAGATAATGATTTAAATCCATATGAGTTTCATGGAGATAAGCAGCTGGATGGAAGGTACAAACTGTTCTTAGCCTTACTGTGGGAATGACTTGAACATGAAGAGTGTAACTATATTGCTTATTTGGAGAGTCCACACAAAGCAGAGGCATTACGTCTGCCTCAAGTGCAGAAAATACTTGGACAGGTATTTTTATATCTTCTTAAAGATGAGGGAATCCTCTGGAAATTAATACCATTAGTCCTGCTGCTCAAAGAACTACGTGCTTAGATGTGCCTAATACAAAAAATTAACCAGTCCAACCTATCAGTGACTGAGACAAATTCTTCGTATTGCTTGGTGCTTGTGCTCATGTCTGTGAAACACCAGGCAAAGATCTGCCTCTAAAACCAAGACCTTCAGGTGTCAATGTGAGACCTGATTTTCACCGTTCAGCCCGAGAACAATATTGTCACATCTCACAGAAGGACACAGCTTTTCTTCGGCAGTAAGCCTCTTGCTAAAAACCTCAAATCAAAGTCCAAAATGCATTAGATAACTAGAGGGAAAAGATAGGTGCAGATTTTGCTGTAGTCTATACTAATGTAAATCGGGAGGAACACCTTTCGTATGCAGTGGGATTAAACTAGATTTCCAGCAGTGTTACCAAACGGATACGGGCTTGGGGTCTTGAGGTGCCCTGACACAGTGATTTATTTAGCTGTGGGCATTTTCATCAGATAATTGCACAACAGACTGCTTGTGGCTGCACAGAGGAATAACACAATCATCTTTACTTTATTACTGTTCCACTAATACTAACATCTGCCAATTAGTGCTTTGTTACTGTCCAGATCCCAAGTGGACTCTGCCCAGTACAGCCCCACCGCGGTCCCAGCAGGTCCCGAATTCAGCCGTGGCCAGGCAGCTGCTCCAAGCAGCTCCCACACCAGAAGATATGCCATTGGTTGAAGTCTGGCTCAAGTACTGCAGCCCTCCTAATCACGCTTTTGAGTTGTTTTTATCTCTGGTTGTTTATATCTCCCTGCATGTTGTCTTTGGCTGTGTCCAGAAGAAAATATAAGAAAATATGTTTTTGCAAAATGCAAATCAACTTCTGGTTTCGTGGCTGGTGCCGTCATGAGGGTTTGGCTTTCATGACAACAGGACATTCTTTGATGACTATAGCTTGTTAGGGAGGGGTGGGATCCACCTGTCTAGAAGAGGCAAGGGAATCTTTGGCAGCAGGCTGGCCAACTTGGTGAGGCAGGCTTTAAACTGAAGGACTCGTGGGGTCCAAAGTGGCAATGCTTATGCCCTTGCAACCAACTGGGGAATAAGCCAGGCCAACCAGAGCAGCGACAAATGTTCTTTAACTGCCTCCCAAGATGAGAACCAGAAGACCAACCACCTCAAGTGTATGTATACCAATGCACGCAGCCTGGGGAACAAATAGGAGGAACTGGAGCTCCATGCCCAGTCAGAAAGTTATGATATCATAGGAATAACTAAAACATGGTGGGACAACTCACATGACTGGAGGGTCGCAAAGGATGGCTACAGGCTGTTTCGTAAAGACAGGCAGGGAAGAAGAGGAGGCGTCGTGCTCTATATTACGGAGAACCTTGAATGTATAGAAGTCAGCTATGTCGATTGTGGAAGCCCTATCAAATGCCTCTGGATCAAGATCAGAGTGGTTGTCTCCAAGGGGGATCTTACAGTAGGCATCTGCTACTGACCTCCAAACCAAGATGATAAGGCCAACAAAGCAATATTGGATCACTTAAGCTTCAGGTCAACAGAACCTGGTTCTTATGGGTGACTTCAACTACCTAGACATTAGTTGGAAGAACAATACAACAGCTCACATGTCATCCATCAAGTTCCTGGAATACATAAAGGACTGCTTCCTCATACAAATGTTAGATGTGCAAACCAGGAATGAGGCACTGCTGGACTTGCTACTCACAAACCAAGAAGACCTGCTTTGTAATATCTTGGTTAGTGATAGCCTTGGCTGCAGTGACCACAATATTGTGGAGTTTGGGATCCTGCTGAGCACGCTGAAGGTTAGTACTAAGACAAAGATTTTAGAAGAGCAAACTTCAGCTCGCTCAGAGCTCAGTTGGGAGGGATTCCATGGGAAGCTTCCATGGAAGATAAAGGAGCTAGTGAGTGCTGGGAGTTTTTCAAGAACGCTCTCCTGGAAGCACAAACACAAGTCATCCCCTTTAAAGGTAAGGGAAGTAAACGGAGCAAGAGACCCCCTTGGCTTAACTGCGAGCTTCTGAGTCTGCTCAAAACCAAAAGAGAAGTGTACCAGAGATGGAAAAGCAGATGAATACCCATTGAGAACTACAAGGGCATTGCCAGGGTGTGCAGAGATGCATTTAGAAAAGCAAAAGCTCAGCTCGAATTGAAATTGGCCAGAGATGTCAAAAACTACAAGAAAGGGTTCTTCAGGTACATAAACAACAAGCAGAAACAGAAGGAAAATATTGGCTCGTTGTTAAACAGGAGAGCTGAATTAGTCACCAACAACGCTGAAAAGGCAGAGGTTCTCAATACTTTCTTCACCTCTGTCTTTACCAGCACTGTTAGGCCCCAGGCCTTGGGAACAAAAATCCAGGTTGATGCAAACACAGATGCACCGTCAGTGAAGGAGGAGTTGGTATGTGAACTGTTACAGGAGCTTGACCCCTACAAATCAATGGGCCCTGACATTATCCACCCAAGGGTGTGAAGAGAGCTGGCTGACATCATTGCAAGGCCGCTTTCCATAATCTTTGAGAAGTCGTGGAGATCGGGGGACATCCCAGAAGACTGGAAGAAGGCTAATGTCACCCCCATCTACAAGAAGGGCTTAAAGGAGGATCCAGAAAATTATAAGCCCATCAGTCTTACTTCAGTCCCTGGGAAAGTTATGGAACGAATCCTCCTGGGGGCTATCACAAGTCAAATGAAGCACATGATTGGGAAAAGTCAGCATGGATTCACCAAGGGCAAATCGTCCTTGACAAACCTGATTGCCTTCTATGACAAAGTAACCTGCTCGGTTGATGTGGGGCGAGTGGTGGACACATTTTCGATGTGGTTTCCCACAGCGTCCTCCTGGAGAAACTGATGAGTTAGTCCAGCCAAGTGGTCTGTGCGGTGGGTGGGGAACTGGCTGGCAGGCCGCACCCAGAGGGTGCTGGTAAATAGCTCCTTTTCAAACTGGCAACCTGTCACAAGTGGGGTCCTCCAGGGATCGATATTGGGCCCAACGCTGTTTAATATCTTCATAAGTGATCTGGATGATGGGATCAAGTGTACCCTGATGAAGTTTGGTGATGATACCAAACTGAGTGGGGAAGTGGACACTTCGGAAGGGAGAGCCACCCTGCGGGAAGACCTGGATAGGCTGGAAGAGTGGGCTGACAAGAACCTTATGAAGTTCAACAAGGACAAGTGTAAGGTCTTGCACCTGGGAAAACATAATCCAGGAGTGCAGCACAGGCTGGGATCTACCCGGCCAGGGAGCAGCTCTGTGGAAAGGGACCTGGGGGTCCTGACGGACCAGAAGCTCGATATGAGCGAAGTGTGCTGCTGTGGCAAAGCAAGCCAACAGGATGCTGGGCTGCACCAACAAGGGCATCACCAGCAGAGAGAAAGAAGTCATCATCCCACTCTACTCAGCACTTGTCAGGCCATGCCTGGAATACTGTGTTCAGTTTTGGTCCCCGCTATGCAAAAAAGATGTGGACAGGCTGGAGAGGGTCCAGAGAAGGGCCACAAAGATGATCAAAGGACTGGGAAGTCTGGCCATATGAGGAAAGGCTGAGAGAACTGGGTATGTTCAGCCTTGAGAAAAGAAGGCTTAGGGGAGACCTTATCACCATGTTCCAGTATTTAAAGGGTGGCTACAAAGAAGATGGAGACTCCCTTTTTACAAGGAGTCACGTGGAAAAGATGAGGAGTAATGTGTACAAGTTACTCCTGGGGAGATTCCGATTGGACACAAGAGGACAATTTTTCACCATGAGAACAATCAGCCATTGCAATAATCTCCCCAGGGAAGCAGTGGATTGCCCAACATTGGACACTTCTAAGATTCAGCTGGACAAGGTGCTGGGCCATCTTGTCTAGACCGTGCTTTTGCCAAGAAAAGTTGGACCAGATGATCCTTGAGGTCCCTTCCAACCTGGTGTTCTATGATTCTATGATCCTGTGAAATATAAGGAAGCCACAAATATTGAGGGATCCCTCTTGTGCACTCCTTCATTCCAGGAATCCAGGGGTTTAGGGAGCTGAGCTGAAGTGGAGCTGCTGTGCTTAACAGCGCCTGATAAACCTATTCTTCATGATTTTTTCTAATCCCATTTTTAAGCCATTTATACTTTTAAGCCCACTTTTATGTTTTCTTCCTGTGAAACTTTGAAAAAAGCCCCATATATATCTATCTGGCTGGCAGAGATGTTTGGAGAGTGTGTTTCAAAGCTGTTGGGACAAGCATGTATGTAACTGAAAATTTGCATTCATACCTAATCACCCAGCCAGGGGATACCTTAGGACAAATCTGATCAATTACCACAAAATCTTATCACTCAAATTTTAACAGTTCAGCAGTAAAGTCCATGTCACATAATTTAAGGAAATATGGTCACATAATTTAAGGAAATATGAACACTCCATGAACAGAAGATGATAGCCAATTAGATTCAGCCAAAGTCACTTGGGTTTCTTTAGACGTCTTCCATCTAAATATTGATCAATCTGTTAAAGTTTTTCTTATGGGAGCTGGAAAGATTAAAACCATGTATTTTTACCTTTGTGTACAGAAACTTCTCCCTCCAATCCCTCCAGGCAGTACCAGTACACCACTATTGTCACTCTGATTTTAAATACTGACAAGGAACCAATAAAAACTATTCCTGTTCTGTGTGTCCCTTGCAGCACAAATTTCTATTTCATATAATCTAAGGTCTTCCAGATTTGTTTCAGTGTTTCACCTTTACCTTTGTGTTGAACCTAGCTGCCTGTTAGTGTACAGGAAATGATAAATTACACTAGTTTCAAGTGGAGAACATCTTTCTTTGTTTCCTGGGGGAAAGCAAAGCTGATACTATTTCCTTCTCTGTGTGAAGCTGCTGTGCGCTGCTTCCAAACAGCTGAAGGAGCCACTGGAGTGATCCACATTTAAGTAGCCTGGGAGTCTAATTATCTAAGGAACATTCATTTGAGCATATTAAAGGAAAAAAGAAAAATTGCCAGGCAAATTATTATTATTATTATTATTATTATTACTATTACAGTGCACTGTGCAGTGGAAAAAACATACTGTTTCCACCTACAGTGCTTCATCAAATTATCTGATTGTTTAGCTAAATCCAAAGAGCACAAAAGCCCTTTGTTATAACAACAACAAAAACCTGCTGGATAAGAGCTGAATGAAGGCGGCTACAAACTGTGAAGCTGCAAATGTGGACACATATTTTAGGACAGAAGTTGCTCCGCTCTGGTTAAGAGCTGCCATCCCAGGGCAGGGCAGCACTTCCCAGGCACATCAGAACATTTCTACACCTTTGACCCAAGATGACGACTTCTCGTGGTGGCAGCCAACAACACTGAAATCTTGCTGGGAGGAGTCCAAAGGGGAAAGATGTGATTCTTCTCTCTATACTCTTCAAGCCTGTTCATTACTACTAGTGCAATTAAACTACATTGGATTTGTTGTGTTGCTAGACCTGAAAGGCCAAAAGAGTCCATCTGAAGTGTGCTGCTTATGATGGGGTAGTTAACTCCGGTTATTTCCCTGCTCAGGAGATGTTGAATCCATACCACAATTTCTTCTTTCCTAACACCCATGTTACTTCTTCATATCTCACAATTACGTTTTTTGATGCCACATGATAACGAAACACCATGCAGTTGAAGTTCTCCTCTGAAAAATTCTAAACTGCCGTGAGTTGAAATATTTATAGCTTTTACTCAGCAGATCAAAACCATACCTGGTACAGTAAAGCCCTGTAGTAACTCTTAGGGCAAGCCACAAGAGGAGTCTTTAGCTAGGAGTTGTCTTGCAGGTGAAGCCCACTCTGCTCTAGAGCTGCACAAAATTCTTACCTTAGCGAGTTGTTTGTGCATAGCAATGGCCAGACTGGTCAACTGGGCTGGCTCATGGGAAAAAAAAACCCAACAGGTTAAAGATAGGTTCTTGTTCGTTGTGCTTGGGAGCTGGAGAGATCTTACTTTCTCATAACAGTGTATGAAATTCATCCAGGCAGGCAAGAAGGAATGAATAGATTTTATATCTAACTGGGAAGGCATGGCAGACAAGCTGTAAACTGAGGTAATTTGGTGACACTGTTGACAGCATGTTCAGCCATTCCGACATCATCTAGCGGCTAAGTTCTACCAACAGAGTTAGGTTGACTTGTCAACAACTATCTTCACTAAAATCTAACTCACAGGCTGATGCCATTTGTTTACTTTCATTCTGCTTGTTAGATTGGGGCATGAAGAAGAAAATCATATTCCCAGAAAATCCTCCAAATCTAGCTGCATTCCTCACTTGAAATTATTTATCGCTGACCTTTCCTTCTCACATATAAGAGAATATTTTACAAGCTATCAGTTCTTTTCTGACCTGCCATAACAATAATAACACTAATACATATTCTATCCCCCTTTATTTTTATTATTGGATATGCTGATCTCTACTCATGAACCAACTGCACACTCCAAAGAAAGATTGAAAAATACACAAAAAATTAAAAATATTCATTCATTTCCTCTTTTGTAGATCTTGGCAGATAGACTTTTAATGAGACTGAATTCTGTTTCGTTTCCTAATACCAGAATCTTATGTTGTAAAAACCTTACTGAAGAGAGCTATGATTTTTGCGAGATCAGTCCAAATTTATTCCCATCTCCAATTAATTAAATTACAATATTTGCTATGCTTACAAGATCCAGCTATGTAAGTGCACTTTTCAAGACATCCTTTGGAGGTACTTTGGGATATCCAAGTCATCTGCACGGGCTGGCAGACACGACATGGGACTTATGGGAAGAGCTGCACCTTCCCATAAGGTGGGCAGCTGGAGGCCAGGCAGGATGCATCCATGGTCTAAAATAACAGTAAGCACCCATGCACAAACAGCTGAATCCTGTCCAGAAGTGGAGCACTGTACCACTTCTTTTTTCACTTGGATCCTTTTGAATCTCTGCATTAGTTCAGCAGAAGGAGAGATGAACCCATTCTTAAAAACAAAAGGCAGAGAGGGGGATGTCACTGTGGCCAGCAAGAGTTTTCTCCTGCCATCATTCTTCATCTTCCACCAAAGAAATCCAAAGTCAGCAGTCTAGTCAAGAATGTTTCCAGGCTGCTGTAAGGAACAGGGAAGTTAGGAGGCAGTAGGGAAGTCCTGCATCCTTTAAACACACAGCACTGGCTGTAACTAGCTTGCCGCATTTCAGTCATAGAATACTTTCTGGAGTTCTGGTGATCAATGTTCCCCCAAAGCAAAACAGCCAGCACCCAGTAGAAGCAAGAAGTACAGCAAAGAAAAAAATGTGGGGTTCCTTTTACCTTACATTTGCTTATCTTTGTCACACATGTTTAGGACACTAGGAAAAGAAATCAGGGTAGCACAAGTCTTACAAACAGGATGATAATGTAGAAAAAAACCAGAGACACTTGGGTGGACAGGACCAATTAGGCAATCTATACCTGCAAGGAAAGGAATATCCTTGCAACAGCAATGATTGCAATAAAAGCACACAAAAGACTGATTCTTTCTTCTTCAAATGCAAATAAGACTTGGAGCACATTGTGGCATGTGGCACGCATGTCAGGGAAATGAAAGGCATCTGATATTTGCTTAGCTTCCAACAAAAGAGTAGCATTTTGGCACAGCCTAAGTGGCATAGAAAAGCAGGTGTGAGGTATGAATTTCACATTACCTGCTTCTATTGCCAGCATTACATGCTCTGTTACTTTAGTTGGAATCTCACATTTAGAGGGCCAAAAAATGACATTGTGAAACATCCAAGAGAAGAATTACACAAGCTCTGGTTGTTCAGCTGAGTGCCAGTTTAAGAAAATGCTTTCTGGGAAAATCCATTAAAGCAAATCTGATATGACTTGTCTAGCTGCAAAATACAAGTGAGCTCCACATAGTGTTGGCACAATTAGACACAGTCATCATTTCTTTGGCACTCAGCGTTTTTTAAGGAATTCATACTAAATTGGTATTAGTTAGAAGGCTATTCTGGCATTAAAGAGTTTTTATTTAGTTGTATCCAAAAATTTCAACAAGCATTTTGAACTAATGTCACCCGGATAAATTTAATGGCAACTACCCATTGACTCTAAATGAGCACAGGTTTTGTAGTTGACCAGTGCCATCCCAGAAACAAGCACAGAGAGACAGGTTAACATGCCTAAACATGTTTAATATGCAGGGGAGGTTTTGGATGAATCTCTCCCTTGTCTGCACACTCCCTGAGCACAGGAAAGCAGGAGGGGAAGGGACCCAAATGCACTTGCTGAACAAAACTCTGACCCTATGAAGTCAGCTCCCATGGCCTCAAAGAGGCTCACCCAGGGAGTCACCGATCCCTGGGCTACCTCAGGAAGGGCTGCATTTTGTCACAGAACACCAGTGGATTCAATCGATGTACACCAGCATAAGCCTGGGTCCCTGTTGCAATGAAATATTAGCGATGGAAAGCATCAGATCCTTCTGCACGAACTCTGGTGCAATATACAGGTAGGTGCCCATGGCCACCTGATGCATTTCCAAGGCACCATCAGCCTGATGTATTTCCAAGGTTGGTGTGTGTCTTTCATTATCAAACTGCTGAAAATCATATAACATGACATTGGCTAATTATTGGGGCTTTTTTGTTCCTACTCTATTGGTTACCTGACTTCAGTAGTTTCTAGATCACAACTCAATAATTAGGTTGGCAGTTTATCCCATTTCACTCTTCTGCGCCAGTATTAACCTTTGCCATTAATCAGCAGTTTTCAAGCAACTTACTTCTTCATTTTGATACTGTAATTGATACAATATGTAAAGGCTTTAAAGCGTACCTATTTAACTGAGACATCTCTTTACTGAATGTCACCTGGAATAAAATGTCTTTTTCAGCTCACTGCATCCAGTATTTCTCTGGAACGGTAACCCTACATGAAGGTAAAATAAAGCATCAGCCTTTTCAGCCAAGGTTTCAAGCACTGGCTGAGCAGTGCTGCTCGGATCACATCAGGCGCCCAAAGGGTCAGAGCAATCCCTTCAACATATTGATACCAGCCAAAGGAATTGATAACACTTTTGTATTTCATCTAGATGTTATGTATTTTCATGCATACTCTTGTGCTGTGTGAATCCTACAGAAAAAGTGCATTTGTGAAAGCAGACTAAGACTGCTTCACGTGTGACTACTTTTCCTAATAGAAAAGTTTCATAAATACATAAAACATGTTACCATTCCCATGGCACTTCTCTTCATATAGCTTCCTGATTTTTGCTCCGAGAACTTGATCATTCTCAAGTAATGTGGAGCCAGTTACGCATATATTTAAACCTGATGTTGATAGAAAGAGCAATTTTATGCAAGAGTGTGCAGTGTCACTCAAAAATTAGCAGTTTTAGTAAAGTTGGTGGTGGCTTCAGCAAGTTGCTTATGAGGATCAGAATCCTGATCAGCCATTTGTCTTCTTTGTAAAATGAAATTTTAGCAACACAGAGAATGGACAATGGTTTAGACTTGTATTTCTTTGAGTACAGCTTCTTTCTGGCTCCATCTGTCTTTGAGACTCCTTTCGGCATAGTTCCCTCCTCTGTCTTGCCTTCCCCACATTTCTAGGATGAGAAGGCAGCAGCCTAATTTCTTTAGATAGAGAAAATGATAAATGTTTGTAGTTACTAGCTGCTACTAACAACAAATTTGGAAACTGCTGGCTGCTGTTAGATGGTGGGTGGTAGTTTTGGGGCTCTTTAGCCACCTGCAGCTCTCAAGCTGTTCAAGTGTGATTTGTTATGCTGGGGCTGCATCCATGAGCAGAGGGAGGCTGCGCTAACATGGGGCCGACTGGTTAATATGAATATGTAGCAGCAGGAGATCCAGGAGAGACTGCTGAAGCCAGCATCGCTGGCTTGCAAAGGAGCAATGGGATGCCCTGGGAACCTACTGTCATCTCATGCCCACAATTCCTTGACACTTTGAAGTATGTGGACTCTTTGAAGTATTGTAGGGTTAGGAAGCTGGGTAGCTGTTCCTTCACTTGTATTTTTCTTTTATGACCCCCTTTAAGCCTCTTGGAGGTGCTCCAAGAGGGAGAAAGAGGATGAGTCGTAACCCAGTTTCCAGAAACCTTAGCAACACAACACAGTCAGAACCACAGGTGTGATAAGGACAGTGGAAAAAAAACCCAACAGCTATGATATTCCTAAAGATAATTGGTCTTTACTGAGGAATTGTACCATTAAAGAGTAAAAAATTGCATTATTGACATAAGTACAGTGAAAAATATGGTAGAGAAGCAATATCTGAAAGCAATATAAGTGATTTCCCCAGAACCTGATCTTCTAGAAGAAAGATTTTACTCATTAAGCTATTGCAGTGATCTATAAACAGATGAGAATACTCTTACAGCGAATAAGGAAGGTGTATAACGTAAAGCAAAAATCCCCTAGTAAGTCCTGTGACATGCTTGAGTACACTCCCCAGGGGCATACAATGTATCAGTGAGACAACACCGATGTTAAAGGTCAGAAATTGTGAACACAAATCACAAAAGGGAATAAAGAAATCTCCCCTCGTGAAGGACATTAATGAGATGAAACTTCCTGTCATATCTTTAGAGTTTATAGGTATTGACTATGTTCTGAAAGCCCCCAGAGGGGGGGAGGCAAGAGTGGCTTATTAAGAGAGTGAGAAGCACAGAGGATTTAAAACTTAAATGCGTCACTACCAAATAGCACAAATCAATAACTGAAATAGATGATATATATTTGTATAAGACTGGGAGAAGAAATCTGTTCCTCTGAGCTGATTACCTCTGCTCAATCACAGACAGTTGGGTGAAAGCCCCACAAAAGGCAGAGCTGGGTTGTCGGCTACTGCAGGCAGCGCAGGGTAAGGCGGCAGAGACCTTTGGCTCATCACAACTATTCCACGGGAGCTGTCTGCTGTCGTAAACGTATTTTGTGAGATGCCACAGGCAGTTGCCTCTTTGCTGTGCACTGCTGCCTTTCTCAGATGGTGTGCTCCTTTTTGTGCAGTCACGGCAAGAGCATCACTCTTACTAGTTTGGACAACGGAGTGTCTGCGGAGACAAACCTGTTTTGTGCCTGTAGCATGGGAGTGGACTACGAAGAGTCAGACATCACCTTAATTCTAGTATTGCCAGTAAACCCAGCTACCACTGTACAAGGGACACATATACAAGGACAGCTTGTGTCCCCCAAACCTCACATTGTTACCGTACCTGGAGTCAACATGGTACTGATGCATTTTGCAAGAAAAAGCCTCTTTGGAAAACGCTGTTTTACTGTTTCTTTGGTGATATGGACTTGTTGGGAGGGACTGCAGTAGAGAGTAAATGAATGGACTCCCTCACTGAAGGCATGATGGAGATGATTGACTAAATGTGGCTAAGTTCAGAGTTTCTCTGCCTTCGTTTTGAAGTGGTTATCCCTTGAGTATTTGCTGGAATATCTGTAGAGCTACTTTCGTATGGTAATACCTGGTCACAAACATTTGATTTTCACTAAGTTTCTCAATGAGGCTTTGATAAGCAAAGACAAACTTGCTTACTGCTAGAAATGATCTTTGGAAAATAAATTATATTTACAATTCTTAATCTCTTATCTTTATACATTGCTAATTAATTCATTAAAAAATGGGAAAACAGCATAAAAATAAATGTATTGCAAACATTTCTAGTTTTATAGTGTTGATTCATCTGGATAATTTTTATCAATCAATACTAGAGAGGGAAATATGACTGACCCAAGTGAAATTTGATCCAGCAATTTCAATATGTGAACAAAAGCATTATACGCACAAAACTAAACACAAGTGTTTGAAATCTCTGACTCATACATTCTCTGTTTAATATGTATATACTTCACACAAGAAAGTGAATAAAGGTAAGAATTGAACTCGTTATCCTGAGGGCCCTGAGATGTTTAACTTAGCTAATGTAGTTAAAGAGGGATGAAATGCAGATATGCTGTCAGTAATTCAAGACCAAGCAAAAATTGCCATGATTTCTTCTGGTTTGAGTGATACAGAGAAGAATCTTTGATATTTTTAAAACATGAAGAAATCCTGTCTGGAAAATCTAACCATTTGGAACTAGCCTAGTATCCAACACTCTGCTATCTCATATTGTCGGGGCTGAACAGTGACCACTTACACCATGGTGATTAATCTTTACTGATCTGTGGATCCTCACAATTTTCAAGTGGAGATTGAGACTCCTTGATCCTGACTGGAAGTCTACCAACAGTAAGAATTATATTTTTAAAATAATCCTTCATGAACCCACTACAAATAGTCCACAGATGACTAAGGGTCCACAGGTTGAAAACCACTGCTTTAAGAAATGATACTTGCTTCATTCCTGTATTAACTGGCAATATATGCTTAATTAAAATTCACCAGTTTTGCTGTTTATATGGCATTCCATATTCCTAATTTCATCTGTGTAACGTAAATTCCCTGGGAATACCTATCTAAATTGTTATCTGCTGCCTATTGTTTATATAATGTAGCTTCTGTATGTGTAACAACTCCTGCATTATCTTATTTGTTCTCCTCTACCTTCTGACATGCTTACTTCAATTAGTACAGAATAATGTAATTATTACACTATTATTATAATCACATAAGGAGATATCTGACAAATACTTCAAAATAGCTCAGATCTTTATTCTGCTAATTGCTGCAGTAAGTCTGTGTATATCATTGACTGCATTGCATCTGGAATTCTTGAGTGACACCAGCTGAATCATACTCTTCCTGTGCTATGCAGGCTTTTAACCAAACATACCTCCGTTATTCTAATATAATGTAAGATCAACAGATTCATGATCCAGTTGCTAGGGGTTTTGGTGTGGTTTTTTTTTGTAACTGAGCATGGGACTGCAAACATAGAATGAGCTTCATGTGAAGGATGTTGTGGCATATTTAAATTTACAATAGAGAATATTTTTATCACGGCCTCTCAGTAATGCAAACTACCTTTATATTGGAATTACAATACTAAATTTAGTAGCATGTCACTGATGTCAATATGTTTTCAAGTTTAAAGAAATATGGTCTTCTAGTCACATAGGTGGTAAGAATTCTTTACAATGACTCTCTTGAGGATACCTTTTACTTATGTTAATAAATAGATAAAATGACATGAAACTAGTTACAGAAAATGGTTAGATAAAAATCCCCTATTTTGATATCTAGTTCCTTTGTGTCTGCTGACTAGACACTTCATGTTTCAACTTTTATCTGTGTTAAGTAGGTACTCTATGGCTTACATGTATGTAATACCTAGATACCTTCTTGAAGTCTATAAAAATAGAAGTTAAAACTGGTGCATAAATAAGCTTGTAGAATATCAGGTGAAAGTTCTTGCCATGGAAAGAATTAAAGTATATAGAGAGACTATCTTGGCTGGTCACCACGTTCAATTGAGCAATATTATTATAGTTTGCTGACAATACTAATAACTTAAGACATCAATCTATAGGCATGGCTATTCTTAGCAGAAGATAATGAAAACAAACTGCTTTGCTTACAATGTTCGCAACACCGAAGTATGCCCTTAGCAGAGCAGTACAAATGTCAATATGCTGCTGAGCTCCTCAAAATCCGTAACAAGTTATCCAAAGCACAGACAAACCTTCAGGAAGTCTTTGAAAATATAGATCAAATTCCAATACAACTGCTTTCTCCAAATTCTGCACTTCTGGAAACCTGTTCCCTCTTAGATTATGACAATGTCTCTGTTAGAGTTAGGTCTGTCAAATGGGAACGTACCTGTGACCCGTGAGTCACTGTGTGCAAGGACCTTTAAACTAAAACTATACACATTTAATCTACCTGGAGTTTCAAGCACAGATTCCAGACCCCAGGGACTCAGGTGCTAACCTTGGGTTGTTGCCATTCACTTAATCTCATCTTTGTGCCTTGTGCTATTATGATAATGGACTTTCTTTGCTGGAAGCAACTGCGTATTTTAAATCAACATAAAAATCCAAATGATAGCTGCAGGTATTCAATGTAGCATTTATTAGGCAGGGAAGAAAAACAGATGAAGTAAAGCTTTTGCTCTATCTCATATGAAGGTGTAGCTTGAAAAACTTCAGTATTATCCTCGAGAAATTAAGTTACAAAACTCAGGAACTGGCACAGTATGTTCTCAGCCAGTTAAATGCTGCATATTATTTTAGCAAACATTTCTGCTGGCAGTTGTTAACCTCAGGCAATAGAAATACATGTTTGCAGAGGAGTAAAGAGCAACTAGGGAATCTCTTTATTCACTCCCATAAAAGCTTTTCTTAACTTATATGCAGAGTTACTATTTCAGAATTAGTTATAAACCAAGCTCATTTTAAGTGGCACCTTTGCTAGTTGAGTTTAGTTTTATTTCTGAAAACCACATTAACAGCATACAACTATTAGTTGATTTATAAATTATATGCAAAATTGCTAGTATTATTACTATAAAACTATGCCTGACTTCTACAATTTTCAGAGAATAAAGGACCTTTAGGAGCTCTTCTCTTTGGGGAAATATTTAAAAAATTCAGTAACTGACATATGGTGTAAGAATATTCAGTTCAAAGGAAGAAACAAAACCAGACAGAAAACACAGATTGGTTTATATTTTTATGACTATAAGCAGAGTTCCTCCAGTATGGTAGGGGATTCATCCCAACATGTCCTTCAATGTGGCTCTAGTATTTTATAATGGCTTCCTACAAGTCCTTTGTGATCTTGACTGTCTCTGTCCGTGGCTCTTAGGAAGATGGGCTCCATGATACTGCACTTGTCAGAGTGTTTTTCTGTTTCCAGAAATAATTTGTTTCTACTGTCAGGCCCAGCACACTGTCTTTCTCAAAGAGCCTCTTCTGGGTGGCCATCTGGAAGCATCACCTCAGTGCAAAACAGGCAGGCTGCTGGATTTGTCTTGGCTCACTTCTCCTCAGTACTGGCCACTGCCCTGAAGGCAGCATTACATTTTATTCCTGGACTACACAGCATTATAACTAGATTTGCAAACATGACATTTTGATTGCTGAATTCTGGGCCTATTGACGTTTGTGACAAGACTCAGAGAAAGACCCAGGAAAAAAAGGATAAAGATGCAGAGGAAGGAATCAGCTGAGGACAAGCAGAGGTAATGATCCAAGACTTCAGAACCAAGTAAGTGCACAGAGGTGTAATACCGTACCTGAAATGCAGCATTGAGAGCCCTCTCTCATGCAGTGTTTTGGAAGAAGAATGGGAAAGACCACCAGATTTTAAAGGAAGAAATGAGCTGAAGAGCAATCAAAAGCCAGAGCCAAGGTACTAAAACCAGATACGGCCAAACTATGGAGAAATTAGATTTCAAAAGCTCTGAAATATGGGCCTTTCTATAGTCATAAAACGTTACAGAAAATGAAAGTAATAAGTAAGAAACAGGGGTAAAAGCGGAAGAATCCTCCCTGGATCTAAGAGAGCTGGAGGATCAATGAGAAAAGAGGAAAACTGACTTACTTTAATTAATATTACAGTCTTTTTCTGCCTGTCTTCATAATTAAAATGTAAAACATGGCTGCATTTTTTCCTTGCCATGTATGGTGCTTAGATATAAATCATCCATGGGCTCGTGACTACACTTCAGTGAAACTAATGACATGAAAGTCTGTAGACTTGGGATGAGGCAGCATTTATAATAAAAAAAGATCAACCTGGTGAAAGGAATACTAAAATTGTTTCTATTACAACATTATAACTTTTATGCTTCTTCATGTTACCATGCTTTAGGAATATGTATAATTATCACTAGGTATAAGAATCATGAATCATTCAGTTTCCCAAGTACATCCCCAGAGAACAGTCTCAAATGCAGACATTTGAGAGTTCCCAGATTACCTGCTGGAGCTGGAGAGACTGATTCAAGGTCTTTCACAGAAAAATTATCGTCAGCTTTCCTGAAATGGCATTTAAATATTGTGCTTCAGAGGTCAGCTGGAGTTACTCTGGTGTAAATCGAGGGTAGTCCAACGCACTGGGGTTAACCACCACCTGGGTTTAAAGGCAGATGAAGAAATGTTTGGGGTTTTTTAAATAGCTGTGTCACTTTGCTGTTTATCTATCTAATTTAGTAACTGTAAAAGTTAGCATTCTCACCAGAATTATCATCAGCTAAAACTATTGCATCTAGAGTAAGTGTTGAGAAAGACTTGGTCGTCCACAAGCAAGGTAGCATCCAAGGATGGGATATTCCTACTCATGGGATGAGTAGGAACCCTTGGTTTCATTTCACAGATAAAGTCTATTCTTTGAAGGGAGGAAGAGAACACAGGGCCTTTCAGTTACCAGATTCCTGTTTTTTTCATGTTATTGCGAATCTCTCTGACTTCAAAAAATTAAAAATTAGTTTGAAAAAGCAGAGGTCGTTCTCGATTATTCCAAACAGATGGCTTAAGGGGAAAGATGCAACTTTTACTGCTGACAATAAATGTTAAAAAGTTAACCAATCTGAGCATGGAAAGGAGTAAACAAAATTTTCTCTTCATTTAATTGTGCAATGTAAGCTAAACATTCTTCATGAAATAACTATCAAAATGCAATAAGAGCAAATATAAAACTGTTTTTGCCATGCATAAGTAAGTCAGTAAGGCCATCGTACTAACAGTGTAGAGAATGGAGCCCTTCCTTAGAAAAATCAGTGATCATTCTTTCTTCCCCAGTCCTTTGCTGATGTTATTCCTTCAGTGCTGCCATAGAAGCTAATGGAAATTTTGCTACAGATTTTAAATGGACTACATCAAGCTCTTCGTGTAATAATGAAGAAAGGTATGTTGAAATTTTGTAAGTTACTTTTGCCTTCTAAATGTAAAATACTCTATTTACCTGGTCCTGTATCTGGTCCTATTAAATAGGAAAAATTCCTATTTAAATCAGCCATTTATTGGTTACAGTGGAGTCTTTCAAAAGATATCTCACAGAAATGTATTTTTCCCCATAAGGGAAGACTATGATATATATAAAAAAAGATAATAAAAACATTAAAACTGTATTGACTCCACTGTGTTTAGTTCTGCTATGTAATTTCTCTTGGCTAAATCTCAGCGAAGAGGATGATTTTTCCCAATGACTATGATTTTTTAAAAAAAGAGGACTTCCAATAAACAAGCTTCTAAAAATAGGTTACCCATTACGAGGGATGCTTGATTTTTAATGCAGTTCTTGTAGATCCGAAGCGAGGGTCTGTACTGACTATTCCACAGAAACACACAACGTGTGTTTAAATGCCATCGCTACCGGGTTTGTTCCATCCCATCCCCAGCCCTCGCTGAGATCTCGGTGCTGTCGGCAGGGCGCAGCGAGCAGACCGCTGCAGCAATTTATCAGGGAGGTTTCTGCCACCTAGTGGGAAACACACACCTGACACCGACCACGCCAACATCCAGACCCCTTTGTTTAAAGGCTAGGTGTGCAACCGCTGTGCCTAACCCGTCAGGAAAAAAAACAAAAACCAAAAAACAACCGTATTCACTTCCAGTAGCATTGCCTCTTAGAAGTCTCTCTTCTGCTTGATATATTGCAAAACATTGCCTCGAATTTATCCTTAGCTGTATTGGCTACTCCTTATTGATCCTCATTAATGTCCTTGTCTATTCGATTGTATTAAATAAACTACTTCTGGAAGACTTCAAAAGCTGTCACATCATAGGGATAGATTTAATATAAAGAAAACAAACCCAGTCTTGCTTCTTAAGCTTACAGATACTGTATGCTATAGTTTCCCATAAGCATTACCCCGCGCCCTCTGCCTCCTGCACGCAAGTCTTAACAGCATAAGGGCCTGCTACTTCTGCTTCACATCCCAGAGGAAGTCTTTTATGTCAATTTTATGTCAATTTTATGTCAATTTTATGTCAAAAGTGTGCGGTTTTTTTCCCTGTGTTAGAGAGTCAAGGGAGGAGCCGGGACAGGTTGGTCAGTTGGTCCCTCTCCCTCCCTCAGCCATAAATGAGCCCGGCCCCGAGCGCCTCGCGTTATTAAATGAGGCTCGTAGGGCAGGCAGCCGGCATCCCACCAAGAGCAGAGACAGGGCACACAGGGCACACAGGGCACGCAGGCTCCACGCTGCCGTGCCCGTGGCCTTCCGCCCCCACGGCCGCGCAAGGCGGGCCGCAGGGCGGGCGCTGACAACACCCCGAGGGGGAGGCCGTTGCGGACTACATTTCCCAGGTGCCTGCGGGGCGGACGGCACGCCCGCCTCCATTTCCCGCCTCTGCGAGGGGGCTGCTGGGAGTTGTAGTAGGGGGGCAGAAAGAAGATGGCGTCCAAGATCCAGGTGGTGCTGCGGCCGGTGAAGAGTATCGTGGTCCGCTTCTGCCCCTTCGAGTCCAACGTGGAGAGCACGAGGTGAGGGGGCTGCGGGGGTAGCGCCGGCCCCGGCCCCGCGGCGGCCTGGGCATGCTCTGGCCTTCGGGCCCGCGCCTGGTCGGGAGGCCTTGGCTGGGCTCCCCTATCTGTAAACCACCCAGCGCCCTTCCTGCGCCCGGGGCGTGGGTTCTGTACGTTTCACGGCAGGTGTGGGGGCCGGACTTTTTGCCTTTAATTTTATGTATTTGGGGGGTAGAGGCTGGAGTTCTATGTGCCCGCCGTGCGGCCTGTGCCCCAGGCCCTGCCGCAGAGCCCAGGCATGGCGAGGGGCACAGGCCTGCTCCCCTCCGCCCGTTGGTGCGTGGAGGGTTCCCGAAAAGCAGGGAGAGCGGCCGCCCCAGCCGGCTGCTGCCCAGGTCGCAGCAGTGGCAGATGCAAAACGAAGCCGTTAAAACTGCTGTCACTGCGGTGCCCTGGGACTTGCTGTCACTGTAGCCAGCAAAAGTAAGAAGATGTCCTGGGAGCAAATCATGAGGGAAATGGCAGCATCTGTTGTCCCCTCTCTGGAGAAGAACCTCCTTTTCCCAACCTTCTGCATCTGCTGTACTTTAACTTTCATGATCTTGGTCTTTGAGGGCTTGCGTTTATCAGGGCTTTGTAGCTTAGTCTAGGCAGAACCTTCACGTTTCAGAATGAGAAGATGCTGTGTTTGTTGTAAGGGTTCTGTTTATGGTGTTGCCAGGATGCACACAGCATTCATTCTGTGCTGAGTTTTGGAGGATCTCTGTGCCTAAGTGTAGACCCTTGCATGTAGGCACGTGCATTTAGCTTTACCAAACTACCCAGGGAGATGCCCCTCTCAGTTGCTGAGCCTGTAGGTGAGGGTCTGTAATCACTAGTCCAAATGCTAGTAATGGGAGAGAGAAGGGACAACAGCTGCTGCTCTATCTTGGTAATTAACTGTTGGAGAAATCCAAGTAATTATGCTTCTTGAGTGATGTAGGTTCTGCACCAAACAATTGTAAAATGTCATTTTGCAATGGCTTTACAGACACATCTACTTTTGAAATGAACTTAGTAACACAACTTAACTTAGAATGCCTTTAACCTGCCAGAATGTCAAGTAGCTGTCATGCATTTCAGAAATCTGGAGGAGATAGATGATGTTAAATAAATAAATGCTGTCTCAAACCCGAACAATAAAACATTGGCAAGCAACCGGTGTATAAAGAAAAATGAAAATGACTTTGCTGATTTTTTTGATTATTGTTACTCACCCAGCAAAAAGTGCATACACTGAATTTTTGCAAAATTCTTCAGTATGCTTTTTACATGTTAGCATATAAGGACTATCCATTTGGATTTTTAAGAGTGATTATCTCATAAGAAGTAGCTGTCTGAAATTATTAAATACAAATCCTATTTTATTTATACTTCTGTTGCCTAGCAATATCAAGATATTAAAATTAGTTTTAGAAATATTCTTACTATAATTTCTATCTACAACATACTTAATATATTTTCAAATATATTTTCAGAAAATTTCTTGGATGTATAAACCATAAAAAAATCCAGGCCACTAATAGAAACTGTGAAGTGACTGCTGACGTGAGACATGATGGGTCTGAACCACTTGTAGATGTTATGTTTGGTAAGGAGCTCATTTTTAATCTTGACAAAAAAAAGACCTTCCGGGTTTGTGTTGTTACGATGTTATTGTCTTCGCTATGATTTTTTTTTTACTGTGGTTACTTTTGTTTGGTTCTGGTCCATAACTACATGTTGTGCAGCTGGGAGGAAGAAAGGAAGAGGGAGTCACTGACAGCCTGACATCTAGATAAATGTGTATCTATGTCTTTGTACTGCAGTTAGATCTGGTGGATCTTAGATCAAAGAACTGACTTAACTTTAGGGTTGAGTCTACTTTTTAGTGACATACTTGTGTGACCTTGCAGTCAGGTACAATTCCAGGGAGGTAAGTGTAGCTCTGTTTTAACGTAAGAATCTGTTCACATTCTGTAATTTTTTAATGTTATCTGTGGTGGAGGCATCTCAGTGTTGAGAACAGACAAGTAGAATACCTTTAGTTGCTTTATGCAACTGAGTAACTTACTGCGCAGTTTGAAGGAACTGCTCATATGGGTAAGACCATACATGTGCAGATGGACGTGCAGGATGAGGTCAGCTGATGTACAACAAATTTCTTGGTTTCCTTTGAGGGTATAGTGAGCAGGCAGGGAATTGATGGTGGAAATTTCATCAGTTCTGGAAGCGGCCCATATTCTAGGCTGTGAACAGATGGCTCTAATGTGCTTTTGTCCTTTTCTCTGGCTGCATCTTCTTTCCTGCTGTGCTGTAATGGACCAATATGTCATGTAGCCCATTAAAGTTTTCATTATTATTGATTCTTGCTACCCCCTTTTCTTTAAACTTCCATATATTTAGTGAATTGGTAGAAATGTCAAGAGTGTTGAATGTACTTCATTTTGCTTAGGAAAGTCTAGTTATTTCAGTGTTGACATTGCTTGTTTCTGCCTCCCCCATGCCTCTGTCTTTCCCATCCTTGTCTCTAACTGTGATGTATTAAGACTTAAGCAGTAAAGCTTAATGTTTTTCACAGTGTAAAACCAAAACAATTGATTTCACTAATGCCAAGAGCTACAGCTCTGAACTCTTCGTTTTCTAAGAGCTGACTATTTTCCAAGTGAAGAGTTTGCAGCCCTTATAGTTGGCAAACATGGGGCTGGAACTTGGATGCCATGCACGGTATTGCATTATATGGGTTTGAGTATGGCTTTTGTATTTGCAAATCTTCCAAAAATAAATAATTAACTTAGGTACAATACTTAACTTCTACTGCCTCCTCCCTGTTTTAAAATAATTTCTTTCAGAATTTTAGAAAACCTAGTGCTATTTTTTTTTTTTTTTTTTTTAACATTATAACCACCAGATTGTGTAAACCAATTTGTTGTTTTGGCTAAAGAAGTAAGTTAAACGGACCATAGACAACATGCTGCTAAAATGCTGAGCCATGTGTGGAAATTATGCCTTCGAGTGCCTTCTGTGCCTTCTGTTAGATGACTTTGAGGGCATAGTATGAGCCATTCTCATCAAATATGTGTTCTTACTATAGGTGTATCTAGACAAATGTTTCAGATTTTTCAATAATGCAATACAGAAATGAAAAGTGTGCAGTTTAAGTTGGTGGTGCATAATCAGATTCCTTGCTAAGTGGAGTACTTTCTAATCAGACAAGATGAACAGGGTGTTTGGTTTTATATGTACAAAATAGAACTGCACACTAAAGCAATTGTGACTTAGACTTTGTGACTTCTTTAAACTTTTTTCCGTTTACAGCTGATGGAGAGCGATTGATAATGAAGGGAGCCAACTTGACGACAATAGAAATGTTAAAAGCATTGGGGTCCAGATGTAATGCAAAAGAGCTTAAGGAAGAACAGAAAAGCAAGAAGAAGAGTCCCTGAAGAACAGAAAAACAACTGTGTTTGCATTTACATGTGTTGAAAACAGCAGGCTGCACAGAAGGCTTTTCTCCTATGCAACAAAATCTGAAAGAGGGAGATGGCCAAAACACTAACAAGTTTAACATGCAGCAGAACGAACCATTTGAATGTTCCTTGTCTTCACCTGAAGGAAAACCCAGTGGATCAACAAATCTTCTTACGCTAGTGGCTCAGAGTGGCTTAAGATGCATGAATGCGTCTTTCTAAGCAGCTCTCTCTGTCGTCTGCGTGTCTGACTAGTATCACATGTATTTGCATATAAATGTGAATAATGCACATTAGCTATTAAATATTACAGTGAAGACAGATCTCTTTGGACATTATTTCCTACAAAATTTCTGTACAGTGGAATGCAAAATATTATTAGAGTGGTTATTATTTTTGAAATTATTAAATACAAAAATTTGAAGAAAACTTTGAAAGTATTCATCATTGACTTAGCTGAGGGACAGCAAGCTGTAAATACAGAGTGGATTTTGTAATACTATGTTTATAATACATCTGTTGCTAAGTCCCTGCCGTTTTCTTCCTCTCTTTTTCAAGAAAGTGTGAAATTTGCTAAATGTAAATTTAACTCAGCAATTAAAGGAACAAGGTAATGGGACTGTGAAAACACAGCAGAGCTACTTATACTGCATAAAAGTAGCTAAGTTTAGCTCAAAGGGAAAAGTAAGTTGGGTTTTTTTGATAATTGGAGAAAAGGGCTATCTTTGAAGGTCAGTTTTGTAATATTTTTGTCACTTTTGGGAGATTTCATTAAATATTTTATGAAGATCAAAGGGAGAGCTTTATTTGGTGTTTATAGCCCTATATCCAACCCTGTTATTTATTAAAGTAAGTGCTTAGGTGTCTCATCTCTATTGCAAAGCTCTGTAGGTTTGGGAGGGTTGATCTCTCCTCAGGCTGTGCAGGTGAAGGTGTCAACTGCACATATATTTCATATGCATCAGTTTTGTTCTAGTTCAATTCATAATGAAAATGTAATAAAAGTTCCAGTTTTGAGAATTGCAGGTGCAGTACTATTGAGAGGCATTAGTTCTACCTGTTGTTAGTCAGATGCCTGACTTCTATAAAATTGTATTACGTACATTTCCAAAATGGCACAAATCTGAAACTAGTTTTACCTTACTTTAGCCGAGATTTGTAAATGGACGCTGTCCTTTGTGAAAGCAACATTGTTTTAAATAGCACTGTCAAGGTAGCTCTTTGCAACTTCTTCACCAGGATGCTCAAGTCAAGGTGATACCTTATTTTGGAGAAGCAGAGCTGTGCTAAAGATGTTTGATGATATTTTATGGTGGCCTCCTCCATGTGTTTGCAACAAATAGAAGAGAGAGAGATAAGATGATTGGGGCAGATGGGTCAATGAAATTTAGATGTGGGAACAACAGATGTGAATGATTTAGTCTGGAATGAATACCTTCTCTGCAGTCTGTTAGGCTATCAACTCTTCCAAGTGGTTTCAGAGTGCTGAGCTCCTGAACCTGCTACTGAGCTCCCTTCTAGTGGAGGAGTTACAAGAACATCTGAAACTGAGAGGATTTTAAATCCTGTCAAGCTAGAAAAATATCTTAAAAAGTGGACCAAATAGAAATAAGGCTGTTCAAAGGACAGTTTCGGTTTCTTCCCCCCCCCAGTTTAGAAGACCACTGTGTGCCATGACTTTACCTGAAGAAGCCTTACAGGGAAAGTGAGAATTTTTCAAGTGGAAAAACACTGCAGGATTATTCATTCCCTGGTTAATTATATATTCATACGCTCAAAAGCCCTCTTACTGTAATATATCAGTGATTTTTGTGATTTTTTTTTTAGTTTTTTATTTGACAGTATGTACAATGATGACAGTGTGTAAAACTTGTGTCTAAATGTGAAGCACTTACATCCATCTTAAGTAATTAGCCATCTGTAAGTACTTAAAGAGTAAAACAGAGGTTAAGTAATACTAAGTTTCTGTCGTGTTTATATTGGCCCAAGATTGGGGTTTATTTTTATGAAGAGAAAAGGGAGAAAAATGAAGATCCTAGTTCAGGCTTTTTATAGCCAAAATAAATCCTATCCACTATTGAAGAAAGGTGATTTTTTTTTTTCTTTACTTGCGTGAATAGGCATCCTGCTGTGTAAAGACACGCTCTTACTAGTGCTTTCATTTTAACCCAGAGATGCCCAGCCTTTTTGCTTAGGTGAGGCCAAAGGCCGTTAACGTAGCCGCTGAGAGATGACTGACAGTTCAGTGGATGAGGTGTTAGCTGATGCTGCTTTTGCTGTGTGTGCTAGTAGTGCGATTTGCAGTGGTAAAACTCCGATATGTTTTGTGCGTGAAAAAGAAGTAATGACTAGGATTTGAATATGTAAGGTATAAAGGAAAACATACAGGACAGAAAAATAAAGCTAAAAATATGCATTCTCAAGACTACAAGATACTGAACTGATAAGCAATATGGGCAAGGAGGTACTCCTTTGGTGATTATTATGCTAATATGTAGAAAATTGCTCTCCCTGTACCATGTAGATAAAGGTACGAATTTATTTTTCAAGTATGTTAAAGGTAATCTTTAATGAATTTCTCCTCTAAGCATTTAGATAACTTTGCTGCAAGCTGTTCATATGGTATCAATTTCTGCTGCTGTCTGATTGACTGAAACAAAGGCGAGCGACCTGCTGCTCTGACATCTTCCTGACATGCACAGACTAGGGCTGTGGATGTAGAGAGTATTAAGGTCAGTCATGCAGAATAAAGCAGGGCTGGGTGAGCATTGACTTTGCATGTTATTATTCTCCAGCCCGCTAATCTTGATTACCCCACCAAAAATGTGGGCACTTGCCTAAATATAAAAGGAACTGGAACAGGCGCTAAAACCACTAGGATTAACTAAATACAAACACCATGTCCGTGTAGGGTGTCTGATAGCAGGTGATGACATTAAAATGTCTAGATCTCTAATACCTAGAAATTTAAAACAATGGTTAGAATCATCTTAGACCTATTTATGATACAAATACCTATTTATTTAGAAGTTCTTGTCAATGCATAGGGAAAATAATCCTGAAACAGATGAATGTGCCACTCAGATAACACTAGCTGGTCGGGGTGCTCCCTTTTTAAATATCTGCAGCATTGTTTTTAGAAAAAGATAATGGTATCTTTATTAAAGATTTCAACCGGGAGCAGCAGTGTTAGTGAACATTTCCACAGCAAGTTTTAACTACTAGCTGGCCCAACTAAGTACAAAATGGCAATGTCCTGATGCCTTTCTTGCAGGGTAGAAACAAATAGAAACACGCTATCAGAGGTAGTTCATGCATGCCAATGTAAATTCTGTTCCGCAAATTGCGGGGGTCTCAATTTGGGCAATTTTGTGCTACATATTGTGGGAAAAACGGAGTGCAATACAGTATTGCTGTGCAAACCCCACTTGAGGAGTGGAAGATGCTTTAAATCTCAATTATTTTGAAAATGTTGCAATCTAATACATTTTTGCTGCTTGTGAACGTGCAAAAGGTGTCATCTACTAATTTCAGAAAATTGCCCACAAGTATTTGGCCTGTTGGATGTGGAAGAATACATTAGTTTTGGTTGGCTTTTCCTAGTTCTTCACCTCTACTATATGTGAATTTTGAATGACCAAGGAGTTTATATGGTGTACGAAAGCCAAAAAAAAAAAAAAATTAAATCTCCTTGGACTGTATTTAACAGTTCTCAAGACTTTTGCTCCCAAATGTATCTTCTGCTTGTGTACTCTCCCTGTGCAGGTGTACACACCCCTTGCAGTTTAAGAATTGCTGGCTTACTGCCCACCTCATCAACTACATGCGCGACCAGTTTCCCTGGATGCCAGTCCCTGCTTCTCCACTGGGTGGTTGGGCGTCACTTTCAGACTGCCAGGTCACCTATCGGCAGTGCCTCTCCCCGCTGCACTTCCCTCCCCTCCCTTCTCCTCCTCCTGGCGTAACAGTACCAGGAAGGAAAAAGGCTGTTTGATCTCATCCAGTCTCGCCTTTTCCCCCTGGAAGGCCTGATCACTCTTCTGAGCCTTTTTTGTTGTCTGCCAAGAGCTTGCAGTAGCTTCAAGCAGCCGAGAAGCTTTGCTCCTGGTAAACCACTACTTGTTCTCTTCTTCCTGCTCAACCTCGCTCTGTATGCTGAGAAATGTTGGGACAGAGCAGCACAAACAGTTAGAGGTGCAACTTCACTTCTGATCCTCTTTAACCTAACAACAAGTCGTCTTTACATTGAGCTGGCCTCCTCAAGATTTTACAGAACTGAGGCTGTGCCCAGGGATAGATGTTAGAGGTGTGAGGGCAAAGGAGTTGCCGACCTGTTTTGATCATGTCTCCTTAAGTTTCAAAGTGGTACTTGAAAGCAGAGTTATGGCGAGCCTAGAGGCTACCTGACTTAAAGCAGTCTCCTACACACTGGCAGTGTTGCCAGCAGAGGTTAATGGCATATCAAAGGAGATCTCTGCATTGTGCTTCACTGGATGAGGCGAGTTTGACTTGCTTACATATGAAAAGAACATTTGTTTTAAGACAAAAGAGCTGGAGAAAGTGGACCAGCAGACCTGTTTGTGAAGGGAATGCTCGGTCAATAGGAGCAAAGCCTGGGAAAGACGAGTCCTTAGTGGACAGGTTTTCACAAGGCAGACTGGCAATCCCTGCAGGAAGTTCAGAGGACAGACGGGAGGCAGAGCAGCAGGTTCCTCCCTTACTCAGGCACTACTTCCCTGTTTCTGTTGACCCCTCCACCCTTTCAGCGAGGAGTCAAAGACCAGCCTTACTGTAAAAATAGCATGATCAGCATGCAAAGCCAGCAAATTTGTCATCTCAAACACAGTTCTTCCACAGATTCACTGAATTGTCTTTTCATTACTGGTGCATCTGAGTGGTTCAAATCACTTGCATGAATAAAAGAAACGGTAATTATTTTCGTGGAGTTTTTAAAGTCTTTTTTTCTAGGTGCAGCTTTATAGAACTTGTCTTCAAAATCCACTTCTCAAATGAATTTCAAAGTATTTACTGGAAATGGCAAATTTAAGAATCAGATGATTAATTCTTCCTTTCCTTCTCATAGGTAGATCAATATCAAGTTAAGTTGCACATAAAAGTACCAGAATCAGTACCAGAAACTTATCTTGTGGCAGAAGCATAGGAAAAAATCGGGGAACTGCAATGTAATTTCTTACCTCCTTATAGATTTTCTCTGGCCTAGATGTTAGATATGTAAGATCATATGTTGAGAAGGAGTCAAGGATGTAAACCCAAATACCATGAGGCTTTTCAAGTCCAGAAGAGCAAACTAGAGAATACCTGCTGGTCCTGCATGGTTGCCTGAGATGCCAGAGGCAAGAATTTTCTTAGATCTTTTGAACACGAGTCATGTAGTAAACACACTTGGCAAACTTAGTGTGTTGGCAATGGCCATGGGATAATAGTGAAAACTAGCTTTAGCTTCCAAATGTTTTTCCCTAGGTTCTACAGTCCATGAAAGAGGAGGTCTTTTCTGAAAGGCGAGTCAGAACTGGGAGCTAATGCTTGAGCGACACCCTGGAGAGCCCATCTCTTCCTGCTGCGTGCAGGTGTGAGGAGACCTGTGCTTTTTGGCAAAAGCTAGCCTTCATCAACAGTGCCCCGGGGATCTATTTCACACCTAGGCCCTTGTCGCCCCAGGATGAAGTCCTTTGGGAGCCCTGATCTGGTAGGCAGGCTACACATATTCCTAACACCTTACGACAGGATTTTGCTCAACACGAAGAGCAGCAGTTGCAGTCCCTCTCACTCCAGCGCTGCTGGGAAAGGCATTGGTATCCACATCACGCTGAGAAGACCCTTCCTCTGTAGAGGACGAGTGTCAGGCTCTGCCCTCCAGATTTCCATAGCTGTGATGCTCACCTTGGTGACATCCTGAGAATGAAAAGTAGTGCAATCGTTATAACTATAAATTGAACTTTTTTCCTGAGGTTACCTTCACAGTGGTCAACTAATATCCTTAGTAATGAAACTCTACTTATAATATGCAATCAAAAAAATAATGCTTAAACTTTATACACCCCTTTCAAAATCCAGTGGGTGCATCTGTAATTTGTGATTCTAAATTTCATAGGCTAATTACTCATCATTGGTAGAAATATTTATCATTTTTTATTCCAAATCATTTTGCCATTCCTTGTCCTTGCCCTTGTGTCCTTATTGTTCCAGACCACACAGAAAGGACAAAGTCGGGGGTTTTATTTGGCTTTATTTATAGAGCTTTGAGATAATTTTTTGTACGTCTGAGGTTTCTAAAAAGCCATGCCAGAGTATTATCTTTCTGAAAGTCTCCTCTGTGAGCAGGTATCCCCTGCTAATATGCTTTTGTAGATCAAAGGCCTTTTCAGTGCTAAAACTACAGCTATGGACAATTTGTAGTCATCCTGATCTCTTTTTTAACATTGTAATGACTATGCTGATTATCAAATTCTGAAGATAAATAAAAATAGTTTTATACTAATGTGTGGATGTTTGCTATTCGGGGTAAATACTGCTGCTAAATAGAGTTTTTCAAAGCTTCCGAAGTTAGACACAAGCTTGTATATCTGCAGTCACTGTGAGCTGGGCTGGAACTGACATCAGGTCATTTTTGTCTGGAATGAGGAAAATGAAGCCTGGAATGCTCTTTCTGGTCACTGCTGGCTCTGGAGCTTTCTCTCCTGTCATTGAGGCAGGGTACAACTGGTGAGCTGTCACACCATTGCTGCAGTAAACTTTGCCCTCGATGTAAGCATTTCCCTTTAAACTTGCTTTGAACATGCTGCTGACAGCATACAGGACATACGCTGAGGTTGCCGGCGTGTTAATTGCATTATAGTAATGCTCTGTGGCATCAGCAAGGATCGGGGCTCCAGTTGGCTCGGCACTGAATGTGGGCACGCGTGAGCCTGCCCGTCCCCGACAGCCGGCCACCCAGAGCAGATGCGGCATTGGCCAGATCCAGAGCAAGGACTCCTTGGACCCATGCTCCTTAGACTAAGCCAGGCTGGAGAGTAAGATGGCTTTGTTTTGACTTGAAAACTGAGATGTATCACACAAATCTCATTGATAAAACACAGGCTATGCCCAGCCCTTTTAGCTCAGAGGTAATGAAATGTCGATACAGTAGAAGATCTTGTGCATATTGACATACACATGAAAACTTGCAGGTTCATGTGTTGCTTCATAATCCCTTGTCTAGTATTGCCCAAGCAAATAGCTCCTGAGCTGGAGTAAAGCTTACTTAGGCCAGCTATGCAACCATAGCACATGTTTCATCATGTCTGCCCAGTGATGACATGGCTGGGAAGGGAAAACCACACTTGTACAACAAGGAAACAGAAACAAAGCTGTGCTACCTATGCAATTTTTCTCATCCATGCCTTGGGGGTGAGTAACTATTATTCACGGACTGCTTTAATTTTTTTCACAGCTAGGGATAGGCTGAAGAGTAAAATTTGGGCTGTGGTGTCCAATTTTCCTGGCAATTTTTTAAGGCTTTTTTAAGAGTTAATCATGTCTAGAAGAAGCCTACCACTTAGAGAAAGTACTATATATGTATGGTATGTCTATATACTAGAATGAAAGCAAGTTCCTCCCTTTTACACAGTAAAGCAAAGTATAGTGCTATCAGATTGGGTTCCTTCCAAGTTAAACGTATGGGCAGTTTAATGAGTAAAGGTCTAGGGAAAAAGTTACACCTCCTATACAACCTGATCAGCGATATGTTGCAGATGAGGAGGTGGTGCTCTGCCCTGCCCAAGCAGCAGGTATTATGACTCCAAAAGACAAAATATGGCTTACCTTGCATGCAGTGGGTAATGCTATGGCTACGTGAAGAGAAACCTCAAACACTGCTGGCCACAGCTTCCCAACTCTCACGTCATACGAAGCATCACTGCACGACGCACACTTGCCCAAAGGAGTAGAATGAAGGTCTCTGTGCACTATTTCGCCTTGGTCTTTTTCTTTGCACTTGGTAATGAAGAACTGTAATACCCTCCCCTCCTACGAGACGCAAGGGCTTCACTACCTCGGGAAAACATTCGCTCTGGCAGGCCCAAGCTGCCAAGGTGGTGGTTGCTCGTAACTGTGGCTACGTGCTTTCCGTGCAGCTAATTTCCACGGAAAAATTTACACTTCTCATTGTAAATTCAATTCTCGTTCTCTTGGACAATGTATAGGCTACTGTGGAAACAAACAAAACTTCAGAGAACTTCAGCTGTCTGCGTTGAAACAGTAATACGTGGCATAGGAGTTGAACGCTTTCCATATGAATACATGTATTTGCTGCTTCTCTTTGGGTTTATCTTGAGAGAACAGGAGATGATACACACAAAACACATCTGGCCGCGACGTCAGCCTCAAACCAGGCAGGAATTGGGATTTACAGAGACGGATCCCTGTGGCCCAAGCATTTCTGAATATCTGACCATTTTGTTTTGGCTCCCAAAGTAGGAGCCATATTTGACCAATATATATACTATACTGTCATAGTAAAAAAAAAAAGTATATTTTCTAGCCCAGTCCACTTGTACCTTACCGAGAAGGATACATCTTTGGTCCCTCTAGTTACTTTATTTGCTATGTGAGATAGATACCACACATTTCAGTACTATTCTGTTTCAAAGAAGTTTTGAGATGTGGCATTAACAGTATCACAGCCAGTAATCCATATCACCAGATTAACTTGCAAAACATTAGATTTTTGTAAAAATTGAGAGAGATTTTTCACTGTATCCTAACAGTCTGCATTTCAGAAAAGAGAGATATGATTCTCTTTTCTTCTTACATCTTATATGAACTTAAATGACTAGACCTGAAAAATTTGTAAGGAGAATAAATCAAGCCAAATGACTTGTGGAAGGATTCAAAAACATAGCAAAGTTCTGCACAGGTAGGTAGCTGGATCTCCATGTACTTCAGATCCAGGAATATTGTCTCACCACTAGATGGAAATAGTGGATTTTACATCTTCTGCTGCATTATCAGCACTTGTACCTGAATACTATTTGCATATCGTAAGCCATCTGCAGGCAGCACTGCAGAAATGTGGATCTGAAATTCTTTGCTAGCATACATGGAGTGAAGCCAAGATTTCTATTTCTAGAAATTTTCCCCGTTTTACAAGACCGAAGACTTCCTAATTCCTGAAGGATGATTCTGTTTAATCCCTAATTTAATTGCTTTTCATTTATCCTTTCTGTAAGCAACCAGAAAAGAACTGCAGGACGGACGGCATTTTGGTTCCGCTACCATGAATTAGGTAGTAAACATCAGCCTAATTTAAAATTTACTCCGAAGACTCTTGCGCAAGACCAAAAAAAAAAAAAAAAGATAAAAGTGGAAGGAAGTTGAAAGTCTTGTGTTTCAATGTACCTACTTAATGACAAAAAAAAAGCAATGTGGCTTGCTGCCTTATGAACAGACGCTATAGTGTTGTTTGCATATTAAAAGCAAGCAAGCATATAGTCAGAGAAGTGGAAGGTAATTAAAGGCAGCTCAGTAGGGAAGGATACCTAAACAGAAGGATTTTTAAAAAAATCTCAGTTGAAAACTGAGCTGATTACTTAGTGTATGACAAATCTGACCTTTTCTAGAAAGTACTGAACCTTCAAACTGATTCAGTTTAGCTCTACTAAGTTGCATCACTCCAAAGCATAAAGGGAAGCGTCCTCCTTGCACCAAATCATTTGGATTCATGGCACCTTCCCGTGTTGTGAAATGCTGGAACCAGCACAGAGACCTTGCTGTCTTCTCTGGTTTTGACACCTCGATCTCAAACTCCTCCACAAAAGTACTAGCAGAGAAACATAGCCACAGCTACTCCATCAAAAATCTCCAGGCACTAGGCATATCTTCAGATTTTTATTTTTCTGGTCAGGAGAAAGTAGCTATGGGTTTCATCCAGTCTGATACAAGGCCGAAAGAGGCAGAGATTGGCATAACCCTGATGTTGGAAGTAAATCTTGGGGATACATTGGAATCAGGATTTCTGTTGTGACTTAGAAATAGCAGCTTTCTCACAGAATATGACAGTAAATCTCCCTGATCACCTGACAGAATTTGACAAAAGGTTGGCCCGAACCTCACGGGGCCTGGAAATGGTGTATATTTTATGATGGTACTTCTGCGCCAGTGGACAGAAATGGTTTTCCTTTAAGTAGGAATTAGGGTATCGCAGTTCGTTACGGACTAAAACCAAAGTACCAAATCTGCATTTTTCCAATGCTAAAGCATGATGTTGCATTCGGGCTTTGATTTTTCCTGTGTACTGCAAATACCTGCATTAGTTCTGTATTTTGATTGAGCTTGTTTGCTACCTGATCACTGCGTGTATGCAACAGGTCTGCTCCCAGGTCGCAGCAAGCTATGGATTGCTGCAGTTCAGTAATATGTGGTGTACCTGCGGGACTTGGGGGGAAGCTGGGAAGGCCTGCAATCAAACCCAATAAACTGCTTTGGGATGCTGACTCCTTATTGCTCTGTCTCTGTGCCATATGATGCCCTATGCTTGTTTGTCCCTGAATTACCCATAAAAAGCATGATATGTAATAAACGGCGTAATTTAGGATTCAGTGCCCCGGACTTAAAAAAATTCCCTGAAGCCAAAATCCTGGAGACTGGTTTTGGACCCCACGGGTGCTGGACCACAGCGCACTGGACTCTTTTCGCCGCGGTAGGTGCCGGGCTGTGTTTGTGTCCCAAGAAGCGTTAAGGCCGCGACATCCCTTGGCGGGCTGGCTCCCGCAGCGTCCCACCGTTTCTGGGCGCAGCGTGCCGTCCCGGAGAGCTGCAGGCCCGGGGTGCAGACCGTGCGTGCGTGCGTGCGTGTGTGCAGACAGTGCGTGTCTGCGTGTGCGTGTGCGTGTGTGTGTGTGCGGGAGGAGGGCGGGCAGCGGCGCGGCGTGCCCGCTCTTGCCGCCGCTGCCGCGGGCGGGACTCTCCGGGCGGGGGCTCGGCGGGGAAGGGGCCGGGGCGCGGCGGGCGCCCCATTGGCTCTCCCCGGCGGCACATGTCGCCGGCCCCGCTATAAAGGCGGCCGCAGCCCCGCTGCAGCCCGTCCTCCTGCCTCCGCGCTTCCCCAGGGACACAGCCAGCCCCAGCGCCGCGCCGCCGCCATGGCCATCGATGCGTTTTTAGGCAAATGGTGCCTCATCTCCAGCGAGGGCTTCGAGGACTATATGAAGGAGCTGGGTAAGGAGCCGGCGGCTCTCCACCTCCGCGAGGGGGGGATGCCGGCCCCGGCGGCTCCGGGGACGTGCCGCCGCCGCCGCTGCCGGCCGGCGAGGCTCTGTCCAAGGTCCGCGGCGGGCGCGGCCCCGGGGCCGGGGCGCGGCCCCGGAGCTGGGCCGGAGGGCGGGGGGCGGCCCGGCCGTGAGCTACGGAGGGGCGGCGGCTGCGGGAGTGATGCTCCGGGATGCGGCACGGGGAGCTCCGCGCCCTCCCGGCGCCGGGGAGGGAGCGCCGGTCGGGAGCAGACCCTCCCTCCCGGGATAGCTGCCGCCTCCGGCTCCGCATCCTAAAGATGTCGGCAAGGCTTTTTGCACCGTAATTGCTGGGAGGCAGGTGCCGGTGCCAGCAGGCGCATTCCCGCTGCCCTGCGCTGCGCCTTCCCTGCTGCCCAGCCGCCCCCTCCCGCCGGCAGCACCCCGGATTATCAGCCGGTGCCAGCAGCCCGGCTGCGATTAGGCCGGTTTGCTCCTCCTTCTCCCCCGGGGCGGGGAGCCGGGGCAGCCCGGGGCGGTGGGACCGGGCAGGGGAGCGGGCTCCGCGCTGCCCTCGCCGGGGAGGGGGGAGGCGGACGGTGGAGGCCGCACGCCAGCGCTGCTGCCAGGGCCGGGCCGGGCTCACACCGCCCGGGGTGGCCACACACAGCCCTGCCGAGCCTGGGCTGCTTTCCCGTGAAATCACCTTGGGTGTCTCCTCATGAGAAAGGCAAACTGGATCAACTGCCTATGGGTAACCGACAGCTGAGTGCACTGCCAGAGGCTGTTTGTATTCTTCTGTGGGTAGCACCCTTATCTCAGGGGAATAGTCCTGGCTTGTTATCTCCGCTTCCAAGTTGCCCTACATTTTGTAACACAAAGTTACTGAATCAAGAACAGGCCTAACACCAGGAATCTCCTCTGCAAGTTCAGATTTACCACTTCCTTGTGAGCATCCTGGCCAACAGGTGATAGACACCTTGCTGTGTCTGTATAGCCCAGGAGTTATTATTTTCTGCATTTTATTCACTGCTGAAGGCTAGGATATTTTCTCAAGAGGCAGAAGATGTGGCCTTGAATGTCTTTGGATGGAGGAGAGGAAGGATTTAGGTCTTGCACTCTTCATGTAAAATACGAAAGGCATCACTGCATTTACACTCTGCAGACAGTGATGGCTGTAATTGTATTTTGTGAGAGGCCTGTCACTATGTGATAGCTATGATGTGAGAAAGCCTTCTGCACTGAGCCCTTTGGGAGACTTTGGAGGAAATTCAAGAATTTTAAGCTCAGCTCAGTTCAGCTATGGATTAGGATGCCACGGTGCTCATGTCTAACAGCCAGGGCTAGGCAAGTGCCAAGTTGCAACTTCAAAGTAGAAATTAAGTGCTGCAACTGCAGAGCACCTCCCATGTGTAGGCAGCAGCTGAGCGTTGTTTGTTTGGTTTTAGATCGCAATCTTAAACCAGTCACTTTTCCTTTTTACAATTACAATTTAGGCAATTAAATTTACTCCAAGTCACACTTTAGGAGCCAGTCTTTTATTGGATCTCACCCTCGCTGACTACTTAGGAAACTCTCTGCCTTTGATCTTATTGATGCACCACAAACGAGATTCTGCAGATTCTGCTCAGTCTGTATAAAAGAACATTTGAGGATAAAGAAGTTTGAATTTAACTCCTTGCCATATGGAAAACACGCGGCTCATCTCTGTTTAGTTGGATCCCAAGGTTGCAGCTGATCAGAACTCCCTGATTACTCTGGACTGGACGACAGCAAAGCGGGGGGGGGGGTGTCACTGTGACAGTAATTTCCAATTCTGATCAGAAAAGCTGGACTGAGGAGGACTGGTTTTTGCTCTGCAGGCTCAAGCTTAAGGCTCAGTCCTGGAATCTCAGTTGAGTCTGGAGAAGCAGTAGCTGAGAAGTACTTTGTTATTTCCACCTCCCAAGGAAACTGTAATCTTTGCTTTGTGGACTCAGCCCTCACCCAAGTATCCTGTACACTCCAGGGGAGTGCTATGCTGTTATGTGACAACATTTTCTAACTACACCAGCTGCAGAGCCCAGACACTCACGGACTTGGTGGCACTTTCCATTTGGTTGCTTATCAATTCTTGGTTCAGATCTGTACTTCCCAGTTTGATGGATTCACGTTTGTTGCCTGACTACCCTCTTATTCGTATCTTCGTCCTTCAGATCAAAAAGACTCAAGCAAACCCCTCAGTGCACGCAGGGGCTGAGGCAGGGTGAATCTTCTTTGCTGAAGAGTTTTGAGGGCTGCTGTCTCCAGATGATGAATTTTCAGTCATTCGCAAAGCTCATTTCTCTCACAGTCCTTTTTTTTGTGTGTGTGTAAGCACTATTTTGTATGATAGCAGTTTTCTAATTCACAAGTCCATACTTTGAATACAGGATGTGGAAGATGAAATTTTATTAAAAATTGCATGTTTGCAATTGTGTACAGAGTGATAGAAGAGTATTTCTTGAATAAATTGAAATAAATATGCAGGTGGATTAAAAATATGCAGGTGGATTAATCTGTCAATTAAAAATAATCTGTAGAATTTTTAAAGTGTTCAGAACTTGAAGGAAATCATTTTATATTAGTTTAAGCTTTTGTGTTTGTTTTCCTGGTTATTGTTTATTTCTGTTTGTAAAAATTCAGTGCTGAGTTTTGGGACATCTGCGAGTCCTCTAGAGGGCAAAATAGATTTAACTTTAGCTCTCTGAGGAAGCAAAAGAATAACCCTGCAAATAAGCTTTTTTCCTTCCTCATCAGTGGATAATTTAAAACATCCTCTTTCTTTGAGGCTCTTAAGCTTTGATTCTCAAGTGTACTTAAGTGCCTAATTAAATGGGAATTAGGTGTTTGAATTCTTGTGTGGCCCTAAGCCTTAGGGTTTAACTGACTTTGTGACACCCTGTGCCTCTCGCCTTGCAGGTGTGGGTATGGCCATGAGAAAAATGGGAAGCATGGCCAAACCAGATGTTTACATTATTAAGGATGGGGACACAATCACCGTAAAAACAGAAAGCACCTTCAAATCTTCACAGTTCAGCTTCAAGCTTGATGAGAAATTTGAGGAAAATACATTAGATGGCAGGAAAACTCAGGTCAGTATACTAGACTTTCTATTGAAAAAACAGAATCCTTTGGGTGTTTTACAGATGGAGATGCTATTTAAAAATCAGTTTTGACATCCACACTAACAATGCTTTATTTGATGAACAGCTGTCTCTGTAAGTCTCATTGAAATCTTTTTTTTTGTGGATTAAGCAACTTCCAAAGAGGGAAAATGCTGAAACCAATAGTCTTGTGTATTTTGTTTTCAATTTGTAGCAGAAGCATTGTTTTAGTAAAACTAACAGACCTCTAAATCCCTGTTAAAGCCAAATGCCACTTCATTTGAAGCCTGTGGAAAAAATCCCATTGATGTTTAATCAGAGGCAATTCAGCCCTAGGGTTAACCGTTGTGCTCAGTCTTGTTACAAGAGAGCCTGGTTCAGTGTGCAATGGGATAACAGACACACAAGGCATACATGTGAATCACAGTCCCTAATCTCGTTTTAGAAGGCAAAGAGGAGGCAAATTCATCCAAAAGGAGGTTAAACACAAAGAAGCCCTCAAATATGTCCCCCTCATTTCCATGTGTGAGTGCTCTCTGTGTACCATTGCCCCCCTTCCAGCCACACACTGGCAATTCATCTATTATTGCAAGATCAGATAAACATTACACAAAAGCTCAAAGCCCATGTACAAAGAGATGAATAGAGAACATCGTCTGCTCCTGTTAACTGAAATTGTGCATGCTGTTAAAGGTCTGCCTGATGCAAGAATGCGTCAGAGCAGTGAGTGAACAAGCAGTGAGCTACTGTAAGAAGACGACCAATAAGACATTTAAGATAATATAGAAGATTACTTTGACTTTGTAGAGGTCAATGGCAAAACTACTATTGAGTGAGGTGGAGTGGGAATTTTTCCTTTGGAATAAGGTGTTGGAAAGCCTCAGTCTCCATCAAGTGTCGTGGGTAAAATATTAATGTTCGGGTTCTTCTTTCAGACCCTTGTCAGCTTAAAAGATGATGGGTCATTGATTCAGGAGCAGGAATGGGATGGCAAGAAGACCATAATAACAAGGAAACTGGTGGATGGACAATTGGTGGTGGTGAGTTCAGTCCCGCTTTCTGATCCTTGAGTGCTGCTGGTCGGTAACCTGAAAAGTAACTCTAAAAGGTCTTTTTCCTTATAGTCTGTACTGAAGCAAATTAATAAATCCATCTCTTTATCTTCTAGGAATGTGACATGAATGGCGTCAAGTGTATTAGAGTCTACCAGAAAGCATGAGGACGTCATCAAGTTCAGTAGGAACTTGCTACAAACAACTCAGTTCAGTGGACAGAGCTCCTTTACACTCCGTATTTTCCTTTTCCCTGTTTTCTAGTATTTCAATGGACTGAGTAGCTGAGTGCAATCCTTTTTAAAAGCCGTGATGTAACTATTATGTAACTATTCTGAACTTATGAGGCTATTAAATAAAACTGTCAAATATATGAAGTGGAAATGTTACTATAGAGGAATTTTAAAGTGAGGTTTTATAAAAACTCAGTTTGGTTTTAGGCTCTACTACAAACTGCCTTCAGTTCAAGATAATGCAATATATGGCAATGAACAGTTAATAGTAAGCTGAATTTTGACCAGCATCCTTAATTGCTAAGGTAGTAAAATTTGAAATAGAAAAAACATTCAGAGTTCAGGCTCTAGAGTTGTTTCTAACTTGCATGTTACAAAGCAAATAGAATTGGGTGGGTATAAATAAGAGATATGCTTTGTCGCTGTTTAAGTAGAGGAATGTATTTTCAGGGGTTAGTTTGTTTTTTCACGTTTCAAACCCACAAATTTCTTATCTGAAAAAATATATACTGGTGAGCCAATGGACATGATAAACTTAAGCAAACACATACATGCTTTACTGAAAGGAAGCCTTATTTTGCGAAGACTCTTTGTTTTCCTAGCAAAATTCTCATTTCCTGTCTAGAAACATTCTAAAAATTCTTAACCAAAATCTACTGAAATACTGCCTAAAACTTAAAACCTCATTTTATTTTTTTTTTTTAAATGGCTTGAAACACCTAGCAATGGAGTTTATATGCTTTAAAGTGCCATAATAAATAATCGGAAATATCAGTGTCTTGAGTATTACTTTTACACTGATGGGGAAACAGAGCCTATAATGCTACTATTCTTCCAAAGAGATGTCAGATCAGACAAAATTAAAAAGGTTTAGGTGAATTTCTGTCACACCAGACAAACGTGTCCTAAAAGTGAAACTGTTTGGCGACAGGTGATGGGGAGATTTCTATCAGATTCAGCAGCCTGGGGGATCGTACAGCGCACACTTCCAGTTCGCAGCATCAGTCATTGCAGAATCCATTGCTACTTCAATCCTACTGCTATTGTAGCTGCTCGGTGCATGTATCACATTACTGAGCTTACCCTAATAGCAGAAAAATCTGTTCTTTTATCTTCATCCTACCAACCATGGAAAATGACTTTTCCCATAATTTTGGACCGTTTATCCTTTTCATAATTTCCTGACTATCTATGAATCACCCCCTTTACCTATGTCATCTGAAAGAATTTACAGCTGGAGCATATTTTTTGCAATTTTTTTTTTCATGGTCTGTATGAAAGTAAGTATTTTTCCTCGTCCCCTAATGTCTCCTTTTTGTGTTGGCCAGTCTTCATATCACCTTCATTTAGCATTTTTCCTGACTTTAATGCGAACCCTGAAGATCTATGCCATATTCTTATACGGGACATTAGAAACAGGGTTTTTTTGTTATTAGGGGAAGGAATCTCCCCGTAGAAAGAACAGAAACAGAAAACAAACTGATCTGATGAGGAACATGATAAATTTACGATCAGAAATACACTAAATAGTAGCAGGAGAATGGGTGCAGCAATCCATGGTATGATATGAAAATCCTGCCTCCCTTCCAAAAGAAACGTTACTGCCTTAAGCGGGACATTATGCCTTCTTTGGGGTCACTGGTCTATCACTTACGGCTGCTTGTTTACTCTTCTGATACTGGGTAGTGTTAATTGTTTATCTTTCATTTGAATGGAAAAAAGCTTCCAATGTCTTTTATAGGACATCCGTTTTGATTACAATGAGATCACTTCTTGTAAAACAAAAGGCAGAAGAGTATCTTTTTAGAGCTATTTCCTTTGGAAACAAGGCTTATAAAGTCTGTGTTTGTGTATGTGTGCTCTCTGATTTCAGCCACATGTGAAGTAGAGGCTAGAGGTCCCAAAGATAATTATTCTTCTACAAATGTCATGAAAATAGGCGGCCTGATGAAGGAGATAGCCCATTAAAGTGCCTTGATGATAGAAAGACTGCACATGGAAGCGACACTTTGTTTGACATTAAATGGAAGAAAAATGTTATAAGCTCTCTTGGCACACATAAGAAGTTACCTTAAACACAAAAGTTAACCGATGGTAAGATGCAGATCAACAGGAAACTGGAATTCTTTAGAGCTAATTCTCCAGAACTACTTAGGCTCACATATTTATTTGCTTTATTTTGATGTTAGCCTCAGCCTGTGTTGCTGGTAACTTCAATGTAAGTGTACTGTGACCCAGAACTACCATATATACAAGCTGTTTGTGTTAGATTAGACCATATACTTAAAATGACAATTGTTTTATAGTACTGCAAGCCAAGATTTATAATGCTCAAGACTTGAAAATATAATTCATTACCAAATTCCTTCTGTTTGTTATTATACAAGCCAAAGGTTTTATTCTTCATGAAGTGTGTATACACAATGTTCTCATCAGTGTAAAATAACCAATTGTCCTGAGATTTGAATAACTCTCTGTAGTTCACTATATCACATAAGATGGCGGAAAATAAGACTTCCGAGAACAACTGAAAAAGAAGAAATTACGCGTTATCCAGCCAGGACTGCTTTATAATGCTACAGAATTATGAAACAAGGAGACAAGTTTTGTTGTGACATTTTAGTGCATGTTTCTGAAAATATTTTGGAGGGATAAAAGAAAAATGTTCAGCAAACTGAAGCTGCAAGTAAAACTTGCTCAAAGAGAAGCAGTTTCCATATCCACTCCAACACATGTTCATTTAAACTCATGAGCAGTGTCCAATGCATATCTTTATGTCTCACTGTCTTCTCAAATTGGTGTAGTTCTGCTGTTTCCATGGAAGGGGGTTTGGGCATTTTGTTTGTTTGTTTGTTTGTCTGTCTGGTGCAGTTCTGCTGTTTCCATAGAAGGGAGTTTGGAGGTTTTGTTTGGTTTTGGGTGGGTTTTTTGTGGGATTTGGGTGGGGTTTTTTTGGTGGTGAAGAGGAGTAGAAAATGAAGTTGTTTAGCAATTTAGATCTGATATTCTACCACATTTGGGAAATCTCTTGTCTGAGCTTTCCAGGAACACTAATGAAACGTCACTGTCCTTTGGGGAGAGTGTACTGGCTCTATACAATGCTCAGACTATCAAAGATTTTCCTGTTATGGTTTGGTTATATGATTTATTTCAAAATTGTTATCCTACTCTGCCTACAGTCTCTGCAATTAATACTGGCTTTTCCTCTTCCTCCCCCCTCCCTCCCTCACACATGCACTTCAGATCAAAGTTTTTTAAAAAACAAAGTCAATGATGGGAAATCTCTCAGTTTTCTGATGTTATGGTCCCACTGTTAGCTGTCAGCTGTCCTAAAAAAAGGCAGTGATTATTTCTTCAAGTGTGGAGGTCAAGTGTAGGAAGATAGTTTTGCTCTGCCAGTGGCTACTTGGGCAATATTAACTGTGAGACTCAAACATCCAAAAAGAAAATGAATCATTGAATAGGCACTCTATCTTTTTTTTTTTCCAGATTAGAACCTGAAAATCTAGTATTGTTGATTCTAGTGAGTATAAACGATAAACAACCTTATCTACTTCTGCATAATATTATGTCCAATATATTCTGTTGTTCATAAAGCAGTCCATTCAAAGTAACTCTTATTAAAGTCAGATGCTGAAAATAAGTGTCCTGTAAGTATTTTTCAGGGCCCCAAGGGGCCTTGACCAGGGGGCTTCCCCTCACCCCTGCCCATGAGCCCAGGAGCCCCATTTCAGCTCAGCCTGGGGTATCAGTCTGTGCCTGAGCTAGTTGTCAGAGGGTCAGTCTCCGGCTCAGATACCTGCAGATTTTACACAAAAAATCATGCATTAAACTCATTTCTATGAAGGAACTGCCTTATAAAGGGCTTGTATTCTACTTAAAATTGTTTTACAAAAATAAAAGCAGTAGCGCAGGCCAGCTCCAATCAAACCTTTGTTGGTGGCTCCTTCCCTGCCTGAGTATGTGCTTACACAATGAATGGATTAGAAACCTTTTGCACTATGTTGATTATTTGTGCTTGTAGGGGAAAAAATTCCCACACAATGTGATAGTGGGTGGGAGCAAGTTAACATATATTAATTATTCTTTGATGCCTCATTTCAGCCCCATTGTTCAGCCCTGGGAGGATTTAGCACTATTTTCACAGGTTTTGGAGACAATCCAGCATCTGTGTAAACAGATTTTTGTCCCATGGTTCTCCTTATAGCTTTGGCTTTTCAGCCCTTGTACGTCAAATTAAGATTTTTTTGACACCTCCCAGAATAGTTTTACTTCATACTATTATTTCAGAGGAAAAGGAAACACTATTAGAGACCCCACTCCCAAGAGTGAATTTGGCTTCCTTTCCAGCAAAAATGTTTCCAAAATCAATTCCTTCTACCAGATGGTCTTAATTATATTCTGGAGATATTTACAGGTGAAGTCCATTATAGTTTCAAAAGAAATGTAAAGTTTCAGCAATAAGTGCAATCCAGAATCAGTTTCAGACAATGTCCTGCAAAAATCTACTGCATCCCAAACATTATAGTTGAGACTTTAAAATAAATAACACATTTGTCATTAATCACAGATGTACACTCTGAAATTAAACACCAGAAGACAAATATCCCACTCTGAGGACTACTTATCTAGGACTGGACATTTGCTCCCACACGCATAGCATCTGGTTCCCTCGGAAATTCCTGCTTGAAATCAATGAGTCTACCTTCAGAAAAGGCATTAGCTAAGGATGCAGGCCAGCTCATTGTGCAGTGCAAGTGTCCAACAAAAAAAATCAAGGGGCTAAGTGCAATTTTCAGGCTGGGTTGGTGGTACATTGCTGCCGCACACCCCAGGGGGATTCTCGCTCTGTGGCTTGATGTCTTCTGGGGCCATGTGGTATGGTCCTGTATGGTGAACAGTAAATTTGAAATCATAAAGAATAGGGTAGCCGGCATCTCTTGACCTCAACAGCAACCTTGAACTGAGATCAGAGAGTCCATGACAAGGAGTTTCTGGAAAATCCTGGAGTACGAGGGCTCTTTGGGTACATGCAAAGTTGAGCTGAAGGCAACTCAGACTGACTCCTTGCTCTAGAAACTACGGCCAGGCCTTGTTATGGCTTTGCAATTTAATTCTATAAGTAGCCCAGTGAAGTAGAGGAGTAGGAATTATTCCTATTCTATTGCAGAGTGCATTTAAGGCAAAAAATCATTAATACTTTCCCTTTCCAAAATGTGCAAACCAGTAATTGATACTGGGATTTGCTCTCCGTGCTTTCTATTGTCTCATCTCCACTCATTCTCCTAAACCACCTTGCTTTGTACAGATTTAATTGCATATAAGTAAAGTTCAGAAAATGGGATGTTTCTATTCTTTTACATTTATTTTTTTCTCTTGCTGAGGTGCAGAATGAAAATGCAAGCTCTACTGGGGGCACTGTTTGAATAATCATATTCTTTTTGCACAATTCATGGAATATGGTTCCTCTGTTTAACCAGCTTAACCGATGGCTGCTTTTCTGAAACTGTGACAGAAGAGAGAAAGCCGGTTGATTAAAACAGAAATCACAGATGCCTCAGTGCCTTAGCATCCTCAGTCCCCTTTCCCCTCGTCACGTGTTTGCACAACACCATTCACGCTTATCTGAGCCTACACATTATCCCTCTGGATGATCGCTTTCTTCATGAAAATTCTTCTTTTTTCCTATTATGTTTAAGATTATCAGGTCTCTTGGATTCAGATTCCGAGCACCCAGCTGGCATGATTACTGGAACAGGGATTAAGAAAGATAAGAATAAATATAGCTGCATCTTGTCCAGTCTCTCTATCTTTTTTTTTTTTTTTTGCTTTTTTTCACTGTTTGTTTTTCAGCACTAAGAGAATGAAGAAAACTAAGTGCACAGCTTTTCCCTCTAACTACATGCAATGTTATCCATGGCAGCCGTCTTGCAAGTCCGTTTTAAAGTAGTATATGTCTAAGCAATATTAGCCCCAGATTTAACTGGTCCCACATGTACTTTGTTCTTATGCTTGTGCTGAAATGGTTTTAAGCAGAATTTTCTCCAGTGTTTAGTCAGTATAGCCCTGACCTAGAAAAGTAGATAGATATGTGCTTTCCCAAAAAGCAATTTTCTGCTGGATTGAGATTTTTTAATAGTGACAGTGTTATTATTTTCTGAAGGTAATTTATGATAATCAAATGAAGTAAACAATTTAATCTGAAAAGATCTGGTTCCTTTATTAATCTGTCAACTAGAGCTCTACAGACCTGGAATAAGTTTGATCATATCTGGATGGAACTGGAACTCAAGTTTCAAGCTGGAACTTGAAAATTTGTAGCTCAAGTTTCACTGGGTTCTGTTTTGTTGCAGTCTTAACTTACACAGTTCTGAGATTTTCCCTCATAATTTAGATCTTTTCCCAGTAAGTTACTCACATCTGTCATACATACATTGCTTTGGGAAGATAGTCAATGATATCCTTCCCTTGTGGTCAATGTTTAAGACACAGTCCATAGAAGTTTCTCAACTTATTTTTCCTCATTGGGTCTGTAGAGGAGAGGAAAGGAATAATTCAAGTTAAATATCCTTTGATATAATAGGTCCAAAATAATAAGTCTGGGAAGAAAGGTCTCTCCAGATATTTTTCTCTGTCAAAGAAAACACAAATCTGAAACTTTACCTATCCTTGGAAAATAAAGTGTACCAAACCCTTTGGAATATTTAAGAAATCTTAGATAAAGCTCTGCAAACTCAGGTCATCAGCTATAGCTCCCATTCATGTAGATAGTGACTTATTTGGGACTGGCTGGACATCCTTCCTTGTGAGTAAAAGTACAGTTTGTGTGAGAGGTTGTCCAGATTTCTACTGGAATTTCCCTTTTTCCCAGCTGATAACTCTTTTTGTCAGCCGTGTCTTTGTTCTACTGTGATCAACTATTTTCTTAAAGATAAAATCCAAATTTTTGCTCCATTTAGTGAGATTTCTCTGGTCCTGTTGTACTCACGGCTTTAAATTTCAGGAGATGCTTGGCACTTTTCCGTAATTTCTTCTATAGATTTTACTAGAGAGCTAACTGCTGCTTTGAGGCTGAAGCATACTGAGCTGGATTTCTGAGCTGGATTCCTGCTAAGATCAAGAGCTAAGCGCGTTAATTATAGAGGCACTGATGGTATCTTATGAAGCAACAGCCTTCTATATCAATGGAAAGCCTTGCATTATTTCAGTAAGATTGGATTAGGCTTTAGTAACTGAAAGCTAATATTAGAGATCAAGAATGAATGATTAATTTTAAGACATGTTACTGACTCTTTAAAATTAGATTATAAAATTTTCCTCCTTGATGTTTATAATACTTATGATGATAAGAGAGTTCACTGGGAACACAATTTGAACAGTAAGTAAAGTTTCATAGATTCATATTTTTAGCTATTTATTCTGATACATTGAAGCTAAGACTTAAAACAGAAAGGAGAGATCACTGTTGCCAGTATCATTTTATTATGCTCTCGCTGTCTTATTCTTGGAATAAAACCCAAGAGTAATGTGTGGAATTGAGTAGAGAACAAAATACATTGCATTCTCTTGGTGTTATTCTTATTTAATTGTATTATCATAGAGAAAACATTTCCCTTATATGGTTTATTGGCCTTGAATGGTATCAACAGATTTTAGTAGGAAGGATATTCAGTTACAATGTCATATTAAAATAACATCTCACTGTTAACTTCAATAATGTTATGATGACATATGAACAAGGAAAAAGCATTTAGGATCCAATGCCTTTTTTTTTTAGCTTAATGCTTATTGGGAAATCTTTTGAAAAAAACACCAATTAAAAACATTGTACAATATTGTCAATCATGCCTGTACAGTTATTTAATGTTGCTGAAAAGAAGGCCGTAATTAACTTTTGACTACCCTATACAATGGGGTGCTGTCCTTGCAAGTCTTTAAATTAATTTCATGTAATAAAATGCCAGCTACTTACTAAGCAGAGCAACTTTCTTTGCATATTAAGTCGCATGTAGTTACATCAGGAAGAAGGAGGAAAATTTGATTCTATTTTATTACTGTGAGTCCAATAGGTCCAACACAAATCTGGAAAAGCCAGATTAATTTTTTGTATACCTCTCACATTACCAGCAAAATAATGAATCATTTTATATGAGATAACTCTCATGACTTCACTGGTTGCTTTTGAAACATGCGCTTGGATGTAATTTGATGTCATTTCGGATATCGTTTCAGAATAACAGGTTACATGAATAAATGCATGATTTTATTAACACAATTCCTCTTAATGCCTAAGCCAAGAAGAACCAGTGCAGGTTTTCTCATGTGATTTGCATTTAATAGGTGCATTTCACAGGCACATTTCTTGTAGGGCAGAGCAGCATAACCTCTATTTCTATGACTTTGCCTTTCTATCAAATAAAACTGTGCTCCTTGAGAATTCTGATGGACCTTAGAACTTATTGGCTCATCTAATGACCAGTGTCTGATTTGGCCAACCAAACAGTACTCCTTCAGACGCAGACCCCAAAATAGTCAATGCCGCCTGGAAGTAAAAAAAACCATGTACTGTTCAAAGCTTTTATTTCTGCGAAAGAAAACAATTGTGAAGAACCAGTAAGCAACCATGGCATATTTTTCTGTCCCCTCTTTATCCCTTGGTGAGGCTAGGTCTAGCATTTCACATAGTGAAAGGCCTCTTCAAAAGGAAAGTTTGAACATTTTACTGATCTTGCTTATGTTTTTATTAGGAGGTTTAGAAGGCTTTTGCCTATTCCCCTTCTGTGACAAGACGAATTTAGTGGAATTCGTTCAACTTTCCTTGCTTATGAGTCCTTTAGTAGTTAATATTCCCACTTCAGTAAAAGGGGAATTTCTACAGTGTTCTTTATTAATTTAGTTCTGTATACTAGATTTATTCTAGATATTGAAACACAAGTTTAAAGCTGAATGGACTCAGATGCTGAGCTCAGGTATAATAGTGCAAATGAAGTTTGATTCTACTCAAGCCAGATATGTAATTTTACTCTTTTCTGGGATGATCCTGAACTAACCAGTTTCCTAGTTTCTTGTATGCTTTGCAATAGCTTGCTCTTTCTTACTTTATTTCTTTCTCCCCTTTCCTTTCCCTTTCCCTTTCCCTTTCCCCTTCCCCTTCCCCTTCTCTTTCCCCTTCTCTTTCCCCTTCCCCTTCCCCTTTTCCTGTTTTTCTTTTTTTCTTTTTCTTATTTTTTCTTTTTCTTTTTCTTTTCCCTTTTCTTTTTCTTTTCCTTTTTCTTTTTTTTTCTTTCCCTCTCTTTATCTTTTCCTTTCTCTTTCACATTCTTTTTATTTCTTTCATTTTTACAACACATATTTGAGATTGTAAGGAAGAGGTGATGGTGTTACTGTAAGCACTGTTCTTCATTACTATTCCACTTTTACATTTCAAAGAAGTGTATCATAGAAAAATAATACAAAGTAGAGCAGGAAGGATCTTTCACTGGTTGTTTAATTCCTCCTTCTATCCCAAAGCTGAATCAATGATGTCTGTGTTGTCCCTGAGAAATAACAGTCGAGCTATTTTTAAAACGTTTCACTAATGGAGATCCCACATCCTTGCTTAGCAATATTTTTCAAATATTGAAGAAAAATGGTAGGTCCCTTCCTTTCTTTTGCAAAGTTTGTCCCTGTCCTCTATCTCATAAGTTGATGCGGGTGCCAACATCCCAATTAAGGTCTTTTTCTTCTTATCATTCTTCACAAGTGGACAATTGCTTTCTTGGCGACTCCATCTCTTAGGAGTTTTTCACTCCATGGCTTTGCTTCCACCATTCCTACAGGCTCTGCCTATGCATGCAAGACAACTCTGTCTGGTGTTCTGCTGTCTGCATTGTCGACAATGATGAGCAGGGACTGATAAGGTCTTACTATCAAACTGATTGTTTCTCCAGGTTCTGTTTACTCTGGGTTTATATAAGGCAGAGTCTAGTCAGACTTGGGATATATCATGGCAGCATGCTGAGGCTGCCCTGGTGACTGGTGGTGCTGTGCCCTACAAAGTGACTCTGCTTCTCTGCTGACCCAACAGGTCATAGTTTCTTGGCTTCCCTGCAAGCCTGAGGGTTCACGTGGGAAAATGAGAGTATGGTACTGAGTAGAATGAATCAATCCAGTTTCCATTTTTAACTGCAGTTATGCTGTTTAGGGTTGGGATGAAGAAACAGAGATTATTCTTCAGCAAATTCTGAATAGTTTCACTCCCACCATCAGATGTATTACTTTTCCATATGAGAAGTATTTACTCGTATCTCTGATGGCATACAGCTTACCCCTTGGTTACCAGGGGAGATCAGTTTTCTTCCTGCCGTTGTAGTAGCTTCACTCTCACAAAATATATTTCTCTTATAACCGTCTACAAAGGGACACCTAACAATGGTCCCTTAGACAAGCAACTGCAACTAAGCAGTCAAAGCAAAATGACCATTTGCAAAGTTTGAGAGCAGCTTTGGGAGTCACATAGGATCTGTTGTTCACATACTTCTAGACACTTAAATCAAGCAGTTACTGTGATTCGAGCTTTATCCCTTCGTTGGACAAACCTAGCAATAGCATCTGAAAGGAGTTAGAACAACTGTGGCACACTGTGGGGTAAAAGACCCATTTCACCTAACCTAACCTGCAGCACCCAGCTGAGGTGCTTTGCTCTTGCCAAGGCAGTGAAGAAGGGCAGACATGACCTGGAAATGCCAGGTGGCAGAGTTTGAGGAGTAAACTGCCAAGTCCACTGCAAACATACTTCGTTGTCTTCCACAGACATACACTGGTGCACTATAACACTAGAAGCCATGATACAGTAGGAGGTACATAGCATACCCATCACCCAACAAATCTCACAGGAGTTGTGTGAATCACACCACGTACTCCAATTCATGAGTCACACTAAGTATATACAAGCCCTGCACATATGTATGTCTGTATCTGCATGCTTACAAGCTGTGTTTTAATAGATCTGTTATCTAGCTGTGCAAAATTGTTTAGTTATGAAGTAAAGTGGTTTTGTTTATGTTATCCCTGTTAAAGATCTTCACATGGGTATTTTGTGTTAACGGCCAACTGCATAGAAATAGGCACTATTATTAATTAATTGTGAATACCTGTCTCTGAGGGAGTTCTGCGTTATGTTGCACTCCATTGTTTCAATTTCTTTTAGAGACTGCTAAAAGCCATTGGATGTTGTTATCTCTACCATCAAAAGTGGTTTTCTCCCAAGAGCCTCCAACATAGGAGGTTCTTCAGATTTTGCACGCTTGGGTCACCAGCTTGGGTAGCTGATGAAGAGCTATGCCCTGCAACAGCAAACAGGTTGTGCCTTTCTAGGTGCAGGCTCCCAGTCAGCCAGCACAGCTTATGCTGCCTAGTCACTGCATCTGACCATGACTCCCAGTTGGCTTGCTGGGCATCAAGTGGGTGTCTGCTCTCAATCTTTTTTTTTACAAAGTTCATACAATTCAAGGGATCCTGTTAGGTATTAAAATAGGCTTCTTCACAGAGCAGTTCAGTCCACCTAAGATCTGAGCCCATGGCTTGGGAAACATCCACATTTTTCTGTTGAATATAGAGAGTCTTGGGTGACTGGACATTGCTGAACTGTCACATTTAAAGGACAGCTTTGTAAAGAGCCAGCAATGAACTGGTTATAACGTTTTCCTTGTTTTTCTTCATGATGTGGAATTGCCTGAATCAGTAGTCCTACTCCATCCCATGTGTGCCTTTAAGTTGTTCTTTTGATGCCGGGTTGATGCCATCACCCACAGCTCCTGTGCTCACCTCCTGTTTCACAAAGAAGATTTGGGCAATTGCCTGACCACCTTACCCAAATACCTACAATCACCTCGTCCCACCCCACCCCAGAAGTGTTACATATAGCTGAACTTTTCCATTGCCTATGTGATGGGTTACAAAGGGTGGGTGCCTCAGACAGGTGTGCCACATCCCCAGGGAAAGAATTTGCTCAGCTGTGTGTTTTCTCAGGTTATTATAGTAACTATCTTCCAGTAGCTGATATTGAATGCCTCCTTCCTTTCCCCGACCCACCCCCTACTTCCTCTTCCTCTAAAATATTTGCATTTTTCTGCCAGAACCACTAGGTGTCACAAGTACTCACATCTAAACTATAAAATCCTCTAAAATATTATCCCGGAGATCTTGATATTTTCCTTATTCTTATGGAAGGGGCCAAGAATTGGGGCATAGACCTGCAGAGCTGCTGGATGTAATAAAAAAATCAGATGCATCAAGCTGGTGCTTACAGAGCAGGTCCATAGTGTGTCATGGCAAACAATTTAGCATACAAGGGACTTAACGTCTGTCAACAAAGGGCCTTAAATCAGCTACCCATAGAAAACTAATAAATTGGATGTGATCCAAAAGATCAATAGACTATCTAACACAAGGAAATATGCTGGTGAAACAGGGTGTGTAGAAGTAGAATGCAGAAAGAGCTCCACCCTGAAAAAAGCTTACGGTTAAGAAACAGAACAATCCTCAGGTTAAATTTAGATGATTTTCAAACTAAAACTGAGTAATCCATGCCACTAGTGAGGCATATCTTCCTCTTCTTCCCACTCTTGTTCCCATCTGTCTGTTTATAAACTAATCAATCATTCTTGCCTAGCAGTATGAGTTTTACACTAGCTGGGAGGATATATTCTCAGCTTCCCAGTGGGACCCACAGTACACCACTAGTTGACTCTGTAGGAGCCTGAGACACTGGTCTTTTCTGAAGATATTTCAGTTTTTCAAACGTTACAAAATGTATTTTTTAGATTTTTTTCCCTTAACCCTGTAAAACCATATTTTTTTATTTATTTATTTTTAAATTGCAGGCAGGCATTTCCATTTCCAAGTGTACTTTTCTTCAAATAAAACCCCCTCCAGCACGACACCACCATGCAGTACATCCACCTACACGTACGCTATCTGCCCTTGTGCCGCTCTTTGAGGCATGGCTCAGTGCGCCACCGTACTGTGCACTGAACAAACAGCACAAGAGACTATCTTCTATCTAAAAAGAGGGAAACCCAAATCTTCCCATTTGGGGCCTCAATTCAGCTGAGTCCCATGGCAGCCACAGGCCTTTGCAGCTTCCCACTGACACCTGCTTACTTCAGCTAGGTCTTCAGCTGGAGCAAGGCACAAGAGTGGAAGGAGATGACCACAGGTGATGGGAAGTACATGGCAAAAGGGTTATGTATGAATATTAGTCTAGTGACAATCCTGCTGCTGGTAATATAAATACAAAATCACCCAATATGTTGCAGCAGGAGTCCAAAGGCATTGCAGTAGGGCAGGAGGACCCGGCTTCCCTATATTTGCCTCCTCCCCAATCTCTGTAAGCCCTTTGTCATCCATTTCAAAAAATTTATGTGAACTGCGTGCCAATGGCTCTGTATCCCAGTGTCTGTCACATCACTGACTTCAACTGTTTTAGCATTTTAATTGGTTTGAGAGCATGAAGAGAGATTTATGGGAGACAGGCTTGCTGAAAGGTTTTAATGCTTCCACGGGTCTGTTCTGAGCATACTCAGAAATATGGCTTCCCTTGTTTGCCATCTTTTAAAAATTTTTTCCTCAAAATTAGCACAGTTTAATACACAGAATCTGAAATATTACATGCAGCTAGGGGCTTGATCAAATATGGTATTTCTGCATGACATTCAAACAGACAGACAGTGTTATAAATCTGGAGTGGCCAATTATATTGTCATTTTAAACTGGCGAGATGAGAGCATAATGGCTTTGGGCTATACCAGATGGTGAATTTAGGCACTGAAAAGTACTACACTGCTCCTGAAATGGAAAACATCACCCTGAAAGAAACAAAGACCATTCACTCCTTTTGTAAAATAGTATTTCAAAGATAAAGGTTGGCATCACCATATAGCTGTGAGTTATCGCTTAATAAAACTGCATAATGCTTATTAGTCATGCCATACAGTGCACTATCAGTCAAATTAATCACTCATGCAAGACAGCTAATTTGGTTCTAAATGCACTATTTAGAATGAATGCTGAATGTTACTATTATTAAGTAGCCACCTGCTGCACATTTATGACATTATATTTGGTATATTGCTGCCATAATCTAAACTGTGCTTAAAGGTAGAGTTCAATTCCAGATAATGTTTTGTTAATAACCTACCATGTAAACAAATACAATCAGTTATGGCCAGAGGTAACTACAGTACTGAATCATTTTCTTACAACACTTAAATAAAGAATCAGACTGATTCAGAAAGATTTCGAACTTTACTTGTATTTAAATGAAGGTGTGTCCTGAACCATAATAGGTGCAATTACAAAGATAAGATTAAGGAGGTGCCAGCTTTCTTCTGTTTTTATATATGTTTTCTGAGTAACTTTGTAACAAGGAAAGATTTTTGTAGGCCAGCTCTCTGTGCAGAACAGGCGTTTCCCAGGCAGAAATCTCTCTATCTCTGTTTATGGGGCCTGGCCTTTTTAGGGATGTTTCCTCTATTTACCAACCAGAAACAATAACTGGAAAAAAAAAAGAAGAATGTTACATTTTGTTACCACTGGGGTGTGCCACTTAAAAGGGTTATGTTTTCTGCCCAGTAATTCATTCTCCTACAGCTTCATGCTGGACCAGTGCCCTTTCCATTCATCTGGCACTTTTCATATGTGAAAATCAAGCCACTTGGCAAAATGTTCAGATCAGTCATCGCTCTCTTCTTCTAAGAGAGAGGAAATGAAGAATGAAGAGGTGCTGTTTCTTGGCCAGTGCCATACAAACATAGCGGTCAAAGATCAGGGGAAACAGTCCATGTCCCTACTGGCAAGATTCATTGCACCTGAAGTTTGCCTTTTGGAAGTTAATCCTCTGCTCTTAGCTAAGTAGTTAGGCTCTTCCTCTTGTCAGCAGGAAACCTCTGACATTTGCAGAGGCGAGTTCATCCTACCTCCCTTGCACACCTATTTTATATGAGAAATTTCCCTAAGAACATGCCTCTCTCTTTCTCCAATGGTGAGGTTACCCTAGACAACAAGCCTATCTGAGATACCCAAGTTTTAGAAGATGACATTTAAGTGAGTGGAATCCCACCGCTAGTGCTCTTCCCGTCCCACTGGAGCATGTTTAGCCTGGAGAACAGAAGGTTTAGGGAGCACCTAAGTGCAGCCTTGCAACACCTATGAGGAGATTACCAAGAAAAGGGAGCCAGGCTCAGTACCGAGTTGCGTGGTGGGATGAGGAGATGCAATGATGATAAACTGAAATAGAGGGGTGTCTGACTGGATATAAAGAAAAGTGTTTTCCCCCTAAGGACAGCCATGCAGTGTAAGAGATTGCCCAGAGAACTGTGGGAACCCTGAGCCTGGAGATTTTGATGGCAAGACAGGGAAAAGCCCTGAGCTGCCTGGTCTGAACACACCTGCCCCTGCTTTGAGCAGGGGATTGGACCGTGACCTCCCAAAGTCCCTCCAAGCCTAAATGATTGGTGATTCTGTGCTGTCTTTCACGCTGAAATATCACATGTGGGATATCATACCCACGCATCAGAGGCAGTCTGTGAAGGTAATGTTGAGATGAACATTAATCATAAAATAGAATCATAGAATACCTCAAGTTGGAAGGGACCCATAAGAATCATCGAGTCCAAATCCCTGATCCTCACAGGCCTACCTGAAACTAAACCATATGGCTAAGAGCATTGTCCAGATGCTCCTTGCACTCTGACAGGCTTGGTGCTGTGACCACTTCCCTGGGGAGCCTGTTCCAGTGACCGACCACGCTCTCAGTAAAGAACCTTTTCCTAATGTCCACTCTGAACTTCCCCTGATGCAGCTTCATTCTCTTTCCTTGTGTCCTATCGTTGGTGCAGGACAAGGTTTAACACAGAGGATTGTATCAGACGTTAATAAGGCATCAAGGTCAAATTTAGGCATCAAGGTCAAATTTAGGTTCAGCTGGCACCTCCAGTAACTGAGTTTTCAGAAGCATGTCTGTTCTTATAAGAACTTGTCCCAGCACGGTTGTGATGGCTCTTGCTTTGGTGCGTGGGGAAAACATAAGAAGTAAAATCCTTTTTGGAATATGAGTGAGAGCAAAATAAAGAAAATGGCACAGAAAAAAGATAGATAGTATGCACAGGCATATGGAAACATAGATAAAGGAGGCTCAGAAAGAACGACTGATTGATGAACTGATAGATTGACTAAATGGACTGCACTTTCTTAGCTTTAGAATGTAACATTTCCCCTGAAGACAGCTGTTGAATGAGATTTTTTGTGAAAGACTTGATTTGAAAAAAGTTAATCAATATCTGCATTCAAGAATGAAAATTAAATGATACTGTAGATGGAAAACTAAAAGATGTTTTAGTAACAGAGGCCAGTCAGGGAAATGTCAGACAGGCAATTCCTTGAGCCTGCTGGAAACAGGTGATGAAAACTGGTATAAAGAGAATCTAAATGATGGGTCCCTTAAATTCTGTGCAATTTGAGAAATATTTAGTCTGTGCCCTAAATTCTGCAGAGTTCCAATCTGGAGCACTCTTGGCTTTTGCCTTGGGGAATGATACAGTGTAAAGTTTGTGCACAGGTTTCCCGTTGGCCTTTAAAGCAGAAGAATCATGCACTGAAAAAAGCCAAGTTAATGTTAGATATTGATTTCTCAATGCATTGCTAGTGTATTTCCTATTGCAACTAAGTTGCACAAAAATGAAAAATGGCTATAAATAGAACAACTCAGTATGCGAGAGCAATATTGCATTCCATGACCAGTGATGCTGATGTTTTTGACTGATTAAGTCTTGTACAGAGGAAGTTATTTTCCTTATTAAACCACACATTTCTGTCAACACATTTTCTCTATCATCTACTGGATAACAGAAAAAAGCATGACCATGCTAGATTTTTCAGCACAGGTTTATTCTTCTCCCTCTCTTATTTAGAAATCAGTCATATCTCAGTTAGCTTTGTATCTGGTTGAAAAATGAAATTATATTTTCATAAAACTTGATGTAAGGAGGTTTGACCCCTTTTAGTCTACAAACATGGGAAACATCCATGAAAAAAAATATTGCTGGAACATTTTTATTTACTATAATATTAATCTCAGAATAAATCAGAGGACTATGGCACATGACTTTGACAGGACTAAATGATTATTAATATCTTAATAGACAAATGAACAAGTGCTTTTAACTATTGAGGGTAACCTAATTACATCCATTTGTTGAGCAATAAATAACAGAGAAGGCAGCTATTAGGGTGGTTAGTGAGCAAGACTACAAGACACTGACACTAATCTTCCTTATTGCTTTAAGCAAATACAATTACTTATGCATAGATCTTCAAAGCCATGTGCTTATGTGTCTTCTAACATCTGACTGTAGCCTCTGTGCTTTTCTTTCTCATCTGAAAGATATCATGATAATACTTCTTGACTTCACAGGCATTTATTGGAATACTCAACACACTAAAACAATGGGGTCATAGAAGCAGTTGAGGGAAGAGGCTATGAGAAGGGGAGCAACTCACTAATGCGTTTTAAAAACTATGCTAATCACTTCCTCCCACTAATTTGGATTAAAATTATGCAAAAAACCCCACACGTTCATCAGCCCCACCTTAAATGATATCCTTTGCCCCCACACTAAAATATTAATGTGGCACGCGCAGAAATAGATGTGGTCTGCTTTTTTGTCCTCAGATTCAGATCCTGAAAAACAAGGGAGTTTTAGCTTTACAGCTTTTCCCTTCAGCTTTCCTGGAAGTTTCCATCATTCAGCACCACCTCGCAGGTGCTGCTGATGCAACACACTCAGGGGACGAGGCCCTTTGAGCCCCAAAACGGGTCTGAAAGTGCCCAACAAGAAAAGGATCTTGACTTTACCTTTTTTCCCTTTCAGTCTTGATCAGGCTGTTGTCATTGTCAACACTTCAGAGGAAATGATCCCTCATGTGTGAAAATAATTAAAACATAATGGAGGTATTACAATTCTTACAGACTTTAAAACATTTTCATCCAATGGAATAAAGGAGGCTAATTAACCTGTATTTAGTAATTATTTTGCTCTCTTTTGAAGGCTTTGTGCTGTTTGCAAGATATTGGAAATTCCTCCTCCAGGCTTTAACCACTGTGAGCAGCTCCTGTTATACCATGGCTCTCTGTTCTCAGGTCAGGCCAGTGACTGAAGCTAATTGTATCCTTCTTGCATGGGAGGGACCATATTGACTTGTTGATGTTCCATTTTGCTATTTTGAAATCAAAAGACCTCTGCAATCCATGGAATGGATAGGCAAGCTACAGAAGTATGACGTGCAACAATATGTGTTATCAGAAGCCCTGGACACACTGATGGAATAGCACCAACTTCATTAAATACAGCGTTCTTGGTTCAGTTGCAAAACAATTGCAACTCAAAAGCAAAACCAGCATGTTCTAAATGTCTAAGGCTTTTATACGCACTTCATAGCTTCATACAAGCATTGGATGCACTTCTGGAGGTCATTTAGTCCAACCTCCTGCTCGAAGCAGGACTACCACTAATACAGCATCAGGTCAGCCATTTGTTCTAGCTGGGTCTTGAAAAGTCCAAGGTGACGACTCCGTTTGCATACATCCAGATTTGATTTGTTGTTATTCTGGGCAGCAGGTAGAAAGCTGTATAAAAAATGTCTTCATTTGCATTGGCTAGGACAGGGCCAAACCCAGAAGCAACAGCTTCTCACTCTTCCCTCCAGAGAACAGTTTACCCAGAGAGGGGGTGGAGGTTTTGTAGTTAGGAGTAATTATGGTGGAAGTGATATGTCACGAGAGCTTATCAAGTACAGTCTGCCCAATGCTCCTCTAGGCATGATAAAATTCGATAGCATTTCGTAGTCAGGGTCTGTACCAGAGGCACAGCTGTCCCCAGGTAACCTGCACATCCCAGCTATTGCTCTCTGGTAAATACTGGTAAAGGCTCCTTCTTCCATTGGAGAACACTACAAATTTATGATAATCACCATCTCTGAAGCTGTATTAATCGCCTTTAAGTAGGCTCAGAAGGAAACAGCTTACTATTATCATCCAGGCAGCCCACTAGGAACTGCAGAGTTCCCAGTTTCTGAGAATGTGCACTTTCGGATGAATGGACAAGCAGTGCTGGCTTCTAATGCATTATGGTGGAGGGGGCTGAATTACTGAATTGTGTGTTCCTCTGTGAAGGAAAAATGTCATTTACAATGTAGGTGTGTCACGTGTAAAACTTTCAGTAGGTTTCTTCAAAGTCCAATTTTTGCCTCATTGAATGCTTCTCTTGTTCCTAATAACTTTCATCTTCCTTCACAAATTCCACAAAAGTTGGGCAGGAGAGATTTCTTCCAGTCTGAAAGCAGCATATTCCTTAACATGTTGCCTTCCATATCAAAGAGAAATTTTATCTTCAAGGTGCCATGGAAAAATGATACACTCTCAGCAGAGGATCCTCTATCTATAGAGAGCAGGTAAAACTGTCTGTATTGCCTTCCCAGCCACTGCTGTTTGACTGTGAGCTGCAAAAGCAACTTCTCAAATTTGCTCTCCATACCTGAAAGCCTTCAGGTTATTGCTGATTTTCTGAATCAGTACCAAATGTAGTGGTGATTTTTTGTCATCTCATTCCTGATAAAAAACAGGACCAGAACTAAAAATGTCAGCTTAGGGATGAAAGAAGAGCTGCTATCATATATCAATAACCTTTCCCCACAACTGGCCCGTGCTTGATTTGTACCACTAAACTGAGGCTGCAAGACTAGAAGCAATTTCTAGTCCTTTGGCTCTACTTATCCAGTAAGCCTTCTTTGTTACTTTTGTGGCTTTTCAAAGTGGCCACACCTGGGAACAGGTGTTTCTGGTCTCATTTCTTATTAGAAAAAATTGTAATACTCACTCTGTTTTCCCATGACTCTCCTTCTCTGTGTATTATTCATTTGATATCTTGAATTCAAACAACCATTCATTTTTAGTTGGCCTGTGAAAGTTAGAACATGAGGAATTTGATGGCATGGAAATGAGGTTTACTTTCTTCACATAAAAACTTCTAAGCCTCAGAAATTAATCCCTCAGATTTTTTCATTAATATTGCATTTTGCAGCATAGGCAGCTAAAACTTCAATGAGACTGTGATTTCAACCAGATCTCTGCCTCCGAGCAATATAAATAGCATTAAATTTCCACTTGCTTTCTACAAGCAAGTTTACAAAGTATTCCCTGTGATCGCAACCAAAGTAAAGCCACCCAGGCTTATCCAGTCTCTTTTTTTTTTAAGTCAGAATTTACGGTAATACCAGAACCTCAGTCTTTATTTAAAAAAATAACAATTACTGTCTAGAAAGGAACATCTTGTCTCTCTGGAGACACACTTTTGTTGAACTCATTCAAACTGAGAGTTGTCCTTGAAAAAGGCTATTTAAGTTCAGCTCCTTTCTCTCCTGGCCATACAAGTGGCCAAACATTTTTTTCTTTTACTCAGATTTTTCAGCCTTGTTGTCCTGCTGTTCAAATTAAATTAAATTTAAATATCAGTAACTGAAGTGTTGTGTGTGCAGCCATGACATCGAAGGAAGCAAGAGGATAGCAGGTTCTTTCTTGCCCGTGTGCCACATTTAGGAGATGCTATGGAGACCCTGCGTGGGCCAAGCTCTTGAGAGACTGCTGTGAAGCAGTTTGTCTTTTGGGACACATATTGGTGCTGAGGTCCATGCACGACAGAAAACATGTGGTTTTTTGTGGAAACCTGCTAAAGAGGAGACACCGTTTCCACCACATCCCTCCTTGCTGCAGTGCCATGCAGGCATTGCTTGGCCGGGAAGGGAAAGACACAAAGCCTACACGAGTGCTGAACTGGGAATGGATTATTCCTGGTAGCAACCCGGCACTTGGGTACATGGCTGTGCGTGGACACAGGAGGAATTGCCAGCCCCGCAGATGGAGATGGCTGCACCCGAAGCAGCGGTCAACAAGGCTGGGTGCAGCCGCTGGACGCTGGACATGGCTGCTGGACCTTGGCCCTCGGCCCTCGAGGAGCCCGTGGGAAAGCAGCTGGGCCTGGGCCGGTGCCAGTGCATAGGGACTGCATGGAGACACACCATCCAGAAATCCTGCTTAGGCATTTTCAGGCTCCTGTTTTCTCTTGACGGCAGGCTGGCCTGGAAACGCGCAGCAGCAGGACGGCCCGGAGCCCCCTGCCCGCTGCTGGACAGCCGCCAGGACCTGGAGCAAGAGCTGCTATTGCACAAGTTCAAGTGATAGCCACTGGGGCATTAGAAACCTCTCTCTCGCTCCAGCAGCCCCAGCAAGTACTCTTTTTATTTTAGCTATTTTCCAAAAAGATTATGGGCCTCAGTGCCTATCCTTGAAGGAGATCACACCATGTCTGAGCCTGGCTTTGCCAGCAGCGGTGGCTGCGTTGTGCCAGTGGGTGTCCAGGGTGTCCCCGGGCTGCAGCTGACAGTCGGTGCGCAGCTGGAGCGGAGCATGGGCCTGGCACTGCCCGAGTGCCCTGGCTCACTGCAGGCATTGCCATGGGCTGGTGGACAAGAGGTGGGCAGTGGAGAAGCCCTGTGGCCTGCCGGAGGTGGCTGGAGGCCCAGTGGCACCCACAGCGCTGGCTCCAGGCAGCTACGCTGGATCAAGGCCTATGTGCTCACTCCTTTCTCCAAAGACATAAGCCCCCTGGCTCCAGGGCTCTTAGATATCCACTCTGCCTCCTGTGTCCTGAGTGCTGGGGAGGCCGATGTTACCCTCTCCCTCCAGTGAGGCAATGCTTTCTTCTTGGAGCTGTGCTCTGAATTATCTACACGTTCATTTGACAAAACTACTTTTTCCTAAAGAAACCTAACCAAAACAAAAAGAAAACCCACTTGCAATTACACAACTGATTATCAAGAGTCTTTATTTTTTATTATTATTTGTTCTCCAGCCAAAAAATGGAAATGTCTTTCTAAGCCACCGTTGTCTTCCAGTTTAGCACCTGGACTATTCAGTCATATCTTTCAATTTAATCTTTTGGTTAACTGTTATGTAAGAAGAAACTCTACCTTGATAAGGAGCATGTTTCTGTGTAGTCAGCCATCTGCAACCATGTGTTAACTCTCTGATTATGAAAGTGAGGACGACTGATCAGACACGTCTCAGGACTCCAAAACAGGCTGAAAGCTGTTTGGTGCCTATTAAAATCAATTACAGTTTTAAATGGATTTCATTGTAAACTGAGCTTCATGCCTTTTTGGGGTGTTTTAAAAGCATCTCTTGCTGTAATACTGGATATCAAGCTAGAAAATGAAAACAGCGTCTTATTACGGCATGGGTATGGATGATAACATAGGCAGTAGCTTAAAAAGTTACATATTTACTTTGTGATAGTTTTGAGGAAAGGCTCAGGAATTTGCAGCGAGCAGCAATGGATCATTCAAATGCATTTAAAATGCATTCAAACTTTATGGCAAATTTTAAGGAAGATTGCTGGATTGGGACAATATACTGCTTTGTACTGTTGGAGTGTTTAGATACTCTTGAAGGAAATTTTGCCTGGGACATTGATTAGATTATTTTGCTTTTTGCTAACTTAGTTTTTACAAGGCTGAATAAAAATATTGGGAAATTTCACGGAAGCGCAAATGCTTTTGCTCTTTTTCACACAAAAAACATCAACTGAGGTCCTTTAAAAATTCTCTACTAATGAAAAATAGGATGTTTGAAGTATGGAATGAGTAAGTGTCCCACATGTAGATTGTGTCTGGCTCCTGCAAGGTGGACTCTTCTAACACAGAAAGCAGAGACTTTCTAGGGTTTTTTCTTCAGTTTCTGTAAGGAAACTGATGGTAAATACGATATTCATGCAGAAGTACCTTGTGCTCTTCAACAGGTTATCATTGTATGAAGTATGTTACAAAGAAAAGCATACAAATAAACATATGAGTTTCACCAACAGACAAGTCCTTTGTTAAAAAAGGGGAGTACTAAGAGTGAGGAAGCAGGAAGGATGGAATAAAGACTGGTGCACGCTGGAAGCAAAGGCAAAGGACATGAATGGGGAAAGATGAACAGTTGTAAAAATAGGCCATGTAACTGAAACAAATTCACATGAGTTAGAAATGCCATGGATTAGCTCTATGGTCAAAAAACATTCATGATCCTATGGGTACTTTTAAAGTCTGACTGTTGCTTTTAGCTTCCCTGGCAGGATCCAGCTAAATGGGATATAGTGTTAGAGATGGAAGGGAAGAACTAGTTTCATTTCCCTTTTTGGCCAAACTGAAAGATTGAAAAATTGTTCTGAAGAAAAGAATTTTTTTCACTGAATCCATCAGGGGTTTGGATGCTGGTTTTAATCTTTTGAACAAAAAGAAACAAAAGGCAGGATTCAGCTCCCACCTGGGACACCCAATTTGGGTGTCTCCCTTAAGCGTCCACACGTGCTTTAGAGGCCTCCCTCAAGCCAGTGCCCCTACACAAGTGCCTGGCACCATTTGAGAGGCACTGGATCATCTCCACATGGCTGGCGGTGACCATGTGGAGCCTGCTGAAGTCCTGTGGCCTGCTGGAGGCATTTGGAGGCCAGGTAGACACCGAAGGCAACTATGGTGGCACTGGATGCCTATGTTTAGGCAGCTGAAATAAGCCTCAGGTCAACCTAGTCAGTGGAGCCTGGTAGTCCAGCTCACCCTAAAGTAGACACATATTCACTGGTCAGCTAAGCAGCAGTACAGGCTCTACCAACTGTACTAGCTAGATATCTGCTGAACATGAAGGGATTTATACACCTAGAGCACAGATAGACACACATTAGACATTTAGGTGTCTCAATCTTGCGTCAAAATGTCATTTCCAAATGAAAAATTGCACTGATGTAATTAGACAAAATTAAGGTTAAATATTTTTTCATTTTAAAAAATCTCGATTATTTTCTGAATCAAATTGGACAAATTTCATTTTAATGTAAATAAATGAACTGCTGACGGCAACTCAGATGTTAATTTTAGGTGACAAAATGGTAGATTTTTACCTCCACTGATAGAAATGCTTTTGGTTTTTTAATCCTTTATTTCAGTAGTTTAATTTTAAATCAAACATTTTGTTTCTTAGCCCTTTCATTCATATCCAAATGAGCTGGAGACATAGCTCTGAGGCATTGGCATACTATCTGAGATGATAGCTTATTTCCAAAACAGCCTTGTTGATGAGTAGCTTGCACATATATAGAGAAATTATACATGTACTTGTAAAGAATGTTAGAACCAACGTACAAACTGACAGCTTGAAGAATTGGGTGTCTTTCAGCAGGAAGGTCAATAAACATCTCATGCATGTAGCATGCATGTTCTTGTGGATAAAGTAACATTTTTTTTTTTTCTCAAGAAAGTTGATTTTTTTGAAAGAGGAAAACAGGGTGTGCTACTTTGTGCACGTGTATATAGAGTGCTCACTGTGGATGAGAAAGAAGTCTATCAGCAAAGTATATTTATTTCTTCTATAATCACTTTCTCTTTGGTAATAATACATGTCACTGAGGTAGCTGACATTTATCCAAAAGAAGAATGCATACTCACTTGCAGTTTCATTTTGCATGCATGCACACAAGCAAATCTGTTTAGCTTTATTGTAATGTAACTGGAGCACCAGTAACTCCTGTGGTTGCTCACACATTTCCATTCCAGGCTCCTGTTTTCATGAGGGGAACAATTCATACTTCTCAAAAACATTCATCTTTCTATTTGCAAGTGCCTTGAATCTGGGCTTTCAAACAAAAAAAGAAAGACCATTGGAAGTATTTCTTGTTTGTTGGCTGAGTTTTACGGGAAGAATGAGAAAATAACTTCCCCATGGTAAGTTCACTCAGAGTTTTTTGAGCAAATCTGGCACCAAAAAATCGAAAAGCATGGAGTGATCCAGACATAAGCCCCACTGAAGGGGAATGTCTTATACTACACCAGTGAAAACTGGGCTCGATTTCATTAGTTATAAGCCTCTGAAAATCTGCCACTTGGCAGGCCCACGAGGCATTGGCAGTGCGGCACGGCATTGCTGGACAGAGAGGTGTCCAGCCTGAGGGCGTAGTGAGCTGGTGAGGTGGCAGAAGAGATGACTGTCCCTCAGTACATGGGTCACCAGGTCATTGGTGACAATGTCCCTGCTGCAGGGCCATTTAGTATCAGAACGTGATGCAAAAAATTTCCTTTTTAAAAAGGTATTTTTAGATTGACTAATGGAACTCTGGCACTTACAAAAGCCCCATTAACATGGGCCAAAGGCCAAATCCCTCACCAGAATAAGGAACTGATGACTGCTGTTGCCAGGCTAGCACTCTCACTCTGACTAAGGTTTTCTCTCTTCTTTTTTTCTCCCCCATTAGTAAGCTTCCCCCTGTCCTCCTGTGGCAGATCCTTTGTCCCACCTTTTCCCCCTTTTTGGGGTGGGGTTAAACTTAACGGCTTTAGGATGTACTCAAAGTACAGCATCTGAACAACTAGCTGACCTGCAGATCTACAGAATATCCTTTAGAGGCATTGTAGCTACTGTAATTGTGGAATTAAAGCTATATGCAATGGAAACAATAGTAAGTTTGCAACAATAATACGGTTTTCTGTAGCCTGTTCTGGACTGACTCTACACAATATGTGTTTGCTTAGTACCCTGTACTGTGACACTATGGTGGCTATAATTCTGGCAGCCTCCTTCATAACGGCGTCCTATTCATTTCAGTGATCTCTGTGGAGAAGAACTGAGATTGCAATCTCTATCTTGGATTAAATTGTCCTTTGGGTTAAGGAGTGGCCTTTGTTTCTTCAGACCCACTCTATGTCCTCTATCTTTGTGCCCTCAAAATGAATATCTAGGGCAAATTCCACCACTTACACCTAGTGCTACTTTGGTGGAGCTGAAAGGGAAGCATTTTGGACTGTGAACCATAATTTAAAGGGGAATGTAAATGACACACTGAAATGACACCTGGAAGAAGGATATTGTCGCAGGAGTAATATTAGAGCAGGCCGTCTAGAGTCAAACACAGACTGAAGCACTCAGAAGAAAAGGACCCAAAGGGGCTGTCCCACAAGATAGTTGGATACAGCTACCAGGAGTCCAGCGAGTACCGTGAGTGGAGAATATATGACAGTGAAAGAGAACAGGATAGGACCTTGAAGTAAAAAGCAGTGTGATGCTTCACTTTGCACTACATCTGGCACTTCAGCTCTTGGCCAGGAAGGTGTTATGTTAAATTTGCTTTCACCTTTCTACTGAAACATTGTAGTTTTCCATGCTTTAAAGTGTTCTTTAAAAAAAAACTGAAGGGCTGTCTGTATTCTCTGACTCATCTTCTGCATAAGCAGAAAAAACAAGCAGGGAGAGATAGAAGAGGTAAAGAGAAGAGATCGGAGGGCCCAAAAGGAAGAGGGAATGTCACTTCTCAAGACATTTTGATCACACTGATATGTTTGTATGTCACTTTTTTTTCTACTGGGTCTATTGGTTTTTCTGGAAGAATCACATGGTCTTTTGAGAACATGTTAACTAAAGACTTCAGTCTTGCATTGTGGCCATATTTATGATGACAATATTATGATAAACGAACTGCTTTCAAAGTCTCTTTAAAATTTGCTTGGTATAAATGTAGATTGCTAGGCCCATGAAATGGGACTATAACCACACTCAAAAACATGTCAGCAGAGAAGAGACTTGGGGAGGTGATTTTCCAGGGATGTAAGTTAGCTCTATTCAAAACAGGCTGTGGAAAAGCCTCATTTTGGAAGTGTGATTCAGATATGCTTGCAGACATGCTTTCACTTCTTAAAGCAATGAGATAATGAGGCTTAAAGTGGATTTATCATTGCCCAATAGCCAGCATTTCACAATCTGAAATAAAATTACCCAAGGCTCCCGTGGTGCACGCTCTATGTTGCATGCACCTGCCAGGTGAAAGGCAAGCGGTTGAAATGATTTGAAAGTACAGCATGATTGCATCAGCCAGGTGAGAGGCTGCTGGAGATGAGCCTCAGCCCTTAGTCAGCAGAGCATGGCGTGCTACCGGCTGTGCTGGAAGTGGTACAGAGCCTCCCTGCCTCAGCAGGAGCCTTGGGAAGTGTTTTGGCTGAGAAAGCTCTCCTGACACCTACTCCCTCTACAGTTGTTTCCACATTTCCACAAAAGATGCAGCTGTCTCCCTTTGGGGGAACCTTCCCTAGGGTGCCCTGAATGATAGGCATTTTGTCTGGCATTTACAGGGATCATGCAAAATGGATATGGGAAGATGGAGGAAAAATGGATGTGTGAATGTCCTTGTTCCAAACGTGCATTAAGGCACCTAATGTGACAAATTAATGTTCTGGAAAGACTAAAGACCTTAGAAACTAGAGTGCTGGAGACTGTACAAATGCTACATTCATCAATGCAGGCTATTGCACGACCCAAATTCTGCAAAGCAGTTTTCTCTGACTTGCTTAGCACATCTGCTTGGTGGATTATAGGATAAGTAGGCAAGGGAGAAGCAGCCGTAATTTCTGCTCATGAGACCACAAGGGATCAAAACCAACTTCTCTTACAGTAGTGTGAACAAAGCTGTAATCCTCAGCTCCTTGCCCTTACTGCCCTGAATGGGAGTATCCACGTCGGCATGGTTTATCTTTTCATAGCACTGCGTCAGAAAGCAAAAGTCTCCATCCAGCAAGTCTGGTACAGTATTTGCTGATGGAAAGAAGACAGCTGCTGTATGCTCATTGCTCCAAGGGGAATGTAATCTATGAAGGAAGAATGTGCATTTGGGGATCTCAGCATTTCAAAAGGCACCAAAGTCAAGAATTCTGAATGCTACCCTCTTAGAAAAGACATAATACCTCCTGAGAGCACTTTTTTTTCATTCTCTCCTTCTACCCCACAGGACAGGGACAAGCCCTTTTAGTATGACTTACAAAAATAAATGTGTGTGAAAATCCAGCCCTTTTAGAAATTTCATTTCTTCAGAAATCCGAGCAGCTGTTCAGACTAGTAATGAGTTATTGAACACTTCCTTCTTTTGTTCAGCCTTTTACTGATTTTGCTAGATGTGCTGCAATAGCCCAGGCCTCCGACCATGTGAAATAGCAAAATGGGGTGATGACAGTGCTGGATTGTGAATGGAGGAGTCCAGCCACAATGTCATCAACCTACAGAATGCAGTCTTCAATAGTGGCATGAAAGATGCTTTGTGAACCAATAGAAAAGCTGAGAAGAGACCGGATGGGTACAAAAGCTGACTCTAGCTATATATCCCAGCGCTGCCTACATGGGGAGATGTCATCACACTGAGCATTATGGTCTCAAATGATTCCTTAAAACCACAAAGTCTGCAACTGTTCATTTTCTGCATATTTCTCCCACATCAGTGGAAAATATATATTGAGGCGAACAAATACCATTTAAACTAGAAATGTTAATACAAATATCTTTTTTTTTTTTTTTAACTACTTGAATGATTAGGGCATGCTTTAAGTGGTTACGTCCACTCTATTTTTATGTGCTTAGACTCCTTTGTCTCCTCTCCACATTCAGAGGCCTGCAAATTTTCTGGTATTGGTTTGCATACGTTAGTGGTACAATTTGTACTGTTTCTGGACTAAGTGCTGAAATTGTGTCTTATTACTTCTAAAGGATGTACTGTCTTTTAATTAAAGACAAATGCAATGCAAACCACAACATAAAATAGAGGATAGACTAAGTCCCTAGCACCTAATCTTCATACAGCAGGCCACACAAGCACATGGTCGTTCACCTCATCTCCTCCTGGCATTGCAATGTCCTGAAGACTTGAATTTATGCAAATATAACTCTTAAAACATGTGAATATTTCTTGTTCCTGCTGGCTTTTTGACCACCTCTGAGAAGCCCCTAGGAAAAGAGCCAGAGAAGGCCACCATTTTCTGAGCAAAGAATTCAGCCCATTCCCAGATGTCATGCTGTGATGGGAGGGACTGTGGGTCCTGGTGGTGGAAGGCTGCTGGCCAAGGCTGGCTGGTTCTGCCAGACCAGTTTGTTTGGCACTATGGAGCAGTCCCCTCCTATTACTGTGGGAGCTTTGGGAAGGAGAGCAGGAAGAGCTGGTCCAGATTAACCAGTCTGTCAAACTAGATCTAGTTGATTGGTTTGAGGTTTGACACCTCTGTACTAAGTAAACTAGTATTATACCCATTTTAGGCCATATTTAGGAGCTAAATGATCTTAGGAACACTATAGATGGAGATGTTTCATGATATGCTGGCACTTAATTGATGCATATTTCTGAGTTTATGGTAAATTGTCAGTACCAAAATATTTAGTCCAATCCTTATCCTGCCTTTGTGAGCCTTATCACAATCAGTCCCACTAAAATTGTCCCCATTTTTTAGAACTCTCTGGCTGAAAGAAAAAATTCAAGCCACACTACATAGCTGGAAGTCTGGATATCTTTCTTCACGTTATCTATATAACTCTCTAATAATACTTTGCTGCTTTGTATAGTTCTTCTTTTGGTCTTTAGTGCAATATTAGATTTTTGTCACTGTCATTCTTTTATAGGTAGGGAAGTGGTATGGGGAATGTTACTTAACGTGACATTCCCAGAAAGTTGGTTGCAGTGCTATGAATAGAAGGTAGGTTTTTACAGAGTTTTTTATTCACTAATACCACCACTTCAATTACAGCAGTACTTATGGGCTTGATGTTGAAGTTACAGGAGGAGTGATACATAACGTGTGATGTGCAAGTTAGATCAGAAATTAGCTGCTTTTTGGCTTCAGAAATTTAGGAATTTAAGAAAACTGCTATTGCAAGCCCTGGGAAAAAGTACTATTTGGGCAGAACTTGAGAAAGGTGCTTATTGCCTCTTGTGAAAAAACTGGTGGTGCTCAAGAAGATGTGACTGTGTGTCTAAGTCCCTTTATCTAGACACAATTTGCAGCTGTAGGCTTGCAAGGTGGAGAACCCTGATGCAAAACTAGACACTGTCATCCCAGGCCGCAGAGCATAAGGACAAAGAAAGTCTTGTCTTGGTAACATTTGGTGAACCATTTTGTTTTGCAGCTGGTTGATTGACAGGGTTTTTGAGATTACTTAGGGTTTCAAAACCTTAACAGTAGCTCCCCAGAGATGGTTTAATGGACAGAACTGGAACATGTCATCATACAGATGCCACCTTCTTCTGTTTGGGATATTTTTAGAGAGGAATAAGTTTCTTCTCTACAATGTTGTCCTGATTTCAGCTGGGATAGAGTTAATTTTCTTCTTAGTAGCTGGTACAGTGCTGTGGTTTGGATTTAGTGTGAGAATGATGCTGATAACACGCTGATGTTTTAGTTGTTGCTAAGTAGCACTTATCTTAAGCCAAGGACTTTTCAGTTTCCCATGCTCTGCCAGCAAGCAGGTGGGCAAGAAGCTGGGAGGGAGCAGAGCCGGGGCAGCTGACCTGAACTAGCCAAAGGGGTATTCCATACCATGGAACGTCATGTCCAGTATATAAACAGGGGGGAGATGGCTGGGAGGTGCAGATCGCTGCTCTGGCATCGGTCAGTGAGGTGGTGAGCAATTGCACTGTGCATCACTGGTTTTTTGGGTTTTTTTTTCCCCCTCTTCTTTTTTTTGTTATATTCCTTTTCATTACCATTATTATCATTATTATATTTCATTATTATTATTGTTAGTATTATATTTTACTTTAGTTATTAAACTGTTCTTATCTCAACCCACGAGTTCTACCTTCTTTCCCGATTCTCCTCCCCATCCCACTGGGAGCAGGGGCGGGAGTGAGGGAGCGGCTGTGTAGTGCTTGGCTGCTGAATGGGGTTAAACTATGACATATGTGTTCAGAAGAGTGCCATCTGAATGTCGCTTTTCCTGCAGATTATTTAACAGGACTTGACCTGTGAATAGAAAGGGAAAGCACTATTACATTCTTTGCAAAAGCTGCATTGAAAAACAATGAGGGCAGCTAGTTTCTCCAGAATTGAACTGTTATCTTAGTTCTGCACCCTACAGGGGTGTCAGATCCACTAGTATGCTGGGTTGTCTGGAGTATAGTGGATCCTTAGCAAAAAACTCAAAATGTATCAGGCAAGTGCATACCTACTTAGAGAAGAATGCACGAAAAGAACGTGAAATGGTTCAAGTGTTTTTTAAGAACAGGTCAGCATAATATGAAAATGTAGTTCTAGAAAACTATTATTTTGACCACATTACACATTTGTGTTAGTCAAACTATGCATTTCTGTGCTGATCCTGTTAACAAGCGTGAAGAGACAAAAAGCACTCTGTCATTTCCAGTGAGGCAGCTGATGCAAAGCAGCAGTTCTTGAGTTTTACTGGTCTGTGAAGGATAGAGGCTAACAGTTGTCCCTGCTGGGTTGCCTGATACCTAAGTCTCTTCCAAAGTCAGTTCAGTTTGTGGATCAAGTGGAAGTAAGACATCACAAAGTAAAATTTAAAAAATGGAACATAATACTAGTGAGTTAGAGGGGAGAGAAAGAGGCAGCAGGTGAACTTGGGAGTGATTTCTCCCTAAATGTTTATAAAATCCCAGTTTAATCCTGAAAGCTTAGGCTGAGGAACACTGAGAACAGAATTTTGTTAGGGTGAACTGATGTTTCCAGAGGTTTTGATAATGGATTTTACAGGTTTCGTTTAATTGCCCTCTGTCTGGGAAAACAGCCATGAATTTGTGACTGACTGGAAGTCCAGATGCAAAGTTGAGCCATTTTTTGCAGCTGGGCTCCAGTGAACATAGTGAACAGTTAAGGGAAAGTACAAAGCGTTCCTGAGGGAACATTTAGGGAGGGAGGAGTGTAGACTGTCTCCATTTTGGCAAGAAAGAATGTCAGTAGGAATTAAAAAAAAATCTTACGTACAATGAAATGTAGAATTGTTTCTGAAGGAGATTTGCCATGTTCTTTTTTATAACGAAAGACAAAAAGTTGTGTTTGTCTCAGGAAAGGAAATGAATGTGGGAACATTTACGATGATGTTATTAGTTGCCTTGCTTGCTTTCAAAGCACTATAGCACATCCAGATGGAGATGTCCTTTTGGACATCCTGCAGGAAGGACTACTCTTACAACCTCATCTGGTGAACAGAGTAGCGTGGCATCGAAGCAAAGAAAGAGCAAAGAGTGGCAGCCTGCTTCCTCTGCCTGTTAACAGGCCAGGCCTGCCTCCTCAATCCTCTTCTATAGTTATGTATGCTTTTAATATATATGAAGAAAGGACTCTCAAGTAACAGAATAGAGCCCAGAAAAGGAAGATATGAAAATCTTTACGGCAAAAAGCACAATGCCTCAATGTATGATCCAACTCTGTGCTAAAGAACATAGTGGCTTTTTTTAATGTAAAAACCATTTTACTGTGTATATAGGTTAAAATAAATTTAGATAGATGTAGTTTTTGCTTGCCCCTTTGCATCTTTTGCTTCTAGAGGTTCTTCTTCAGTGACCAATTTCTTTGGCCTTCACAGCAAAGTGTGCCACACCACATGCTGAGCCTTTAAATGAATTGGTAGAGACACACCCTAGGAGCTTCAAGTCTGTTCACACAGATTAGTTTAAAGATTATGAGCTGATGTAATCTTGTATGAGAAACAGAAATGTGTCTTTGAAATGTGAGAGCCTTTGCTAACATCTACAGGGTCCAACAAACTATATAACTTTGCAAGTCCTTCAGTGTTTTGCAATGTTTTCTAGTATCCCCATTTTGTATCTGTTGTGCTGAAATATTTCAAATGCCCCTTGTGCTTATGCTGCAAAGGGATACCCTATGTAGGGTGGGTAAGGGATAACTGCTCCTGGAGGGGGAAGCAAAAACCTAGTCCTCACTCATGACAGGCACAGAAGCAGAAAACCCTGCTCACCGTTCCTCCACACTCTCTGCCCTTTTTGCTCCTTCAGCTTTCCTCTCTTCACCTTGCAATAAAGTGCACCCTGGGTCATGGTCTGGCCTTTTTCCTCTCTATCATCATTCATCTGGTGGTGCCAACAGAGGAGGGTGCATTGGGGTAACTGGAAGAGCAGAGGTTCACTGTCCTAGGTAGAAGGCAGGTTTGATGGGGACATTGTACGCAATGATGGAAGGAGGCATAAGTGTCCATGGAAGGGGGAGGGAGGAGGTGACCATAGAGCTTGGGAAAGCCTGAGAAAGCAGGAGAGAATCTTTTTCTTGCCCCATATTGCATTGTACTTCTAGAAGCTTCTAAAATAGTGTTACCCCTTCCTATTTGCCCATGTCTTTCTGCAGCTTCCCCCTTATTGACCATTCCCCATGCCCACCTTGTCTAAAACCTTCTCTGCCATGACCACAAAAAGTAATTTGGCACTCCCGGTGTGCTGAGAGCAATGCTGAGGCTTGACTCTGGCTGTGTGACTGAGGAGCCTCAAGCAGACTGGGGCAGTGTCCCATCAGTCCTGATGGAACAGCAGAAGGTAACCATCTCTCTGAGCACTTCCATTGCTTTGTGGAGTATGTGGAGCTGCTACAGGTATGTACTGTCTGTAGTGGCGCTCGTGTGTGATAATTTGGAGCCATTGGGCCGTCAGTTGTAAAGCAAAAAATTAAGTTCTGTGGAAATACAGTTATGAACCTCATGATCTCCTTATCAAGCTATCATGCAAGTAAATAGCCTCAGTTTGTGGCAGAAACATTAAAGAAGTTCATTTACCTACATTTTGCCTGTCATAGGAAGCATGTAATCAGAGCAGTTACCGCCTCCTTTGGAGTCCCTGTGGATTACAGAGATTGATGTCCAAATACTGATCAGGCAAAACTTCCTCTCCTATAAGGCAACAAACAAGGTACAACTCGGAAGTTAAATGTGCTTCTGTAAAATAATTCCAGCTATGTTATGTTCCTCCTGCTCTTGCCTTGCCCCATTAGCTAACAAATCCTCAGATAATTGCACCAAAGACAAATTTCTTCACCAACTACCTCAGCATGAGTCAAAGGGTGGATGGATGCGTCTCTGAAAGGCTGACAGCAAGGAGGAGGTCTCTACTAAAACACAATAATAATTACGAGAATTATATGTCAGGGTTACTTTGCAAAATGCTGTTAAAATATGGCAAGGTTTTATTGCAGGAAAAGGCATGAAGAGTCAGAAATAGTTGCTGTATTTTGTTAACAAAAAAGAGTCTTCATTCCTAAGTTGAGCATTGTTATAGTTGGTAAGAATCTAACAATAATAGATTCCCATCGTAATAAGGTTTACTTTACAGTAACGTTTTGTTACTGCAACAGCAGAGAAAATACTCTATGAATTGAGACCCACTACCAATAAGAGCTGTCATAGGCATTAACCTTTGTAACTGATTTTAGTCATCTGTGACCTGATTACGAAAATGCTAGACTTTTGCAATGCACTTGGAAATAGTAGGCTGGGCATGAGAATGCTGCTATAAGTTGGTGATTATATTTTATCCTATCTCTTGTGACCCTTGGCCTATTTAAAGCAAATATCAGATGACCTTTTCTGTTTTGTTTCATCAGCAAAGAAGACTGGATATTTTAACAAGCCTTTAATAAGCAGCTTCATGCCCCAGCTGCGATTCAGGAGGGTGAATCAAAATGATATTCAAGGGGGAAATGTATTTTATCTAACTGCAGGCACAGAAATTGCCTCAGTGTGAGTTCCACACAGTCACCGAGGCTCCGTTTATGGGCAATGGACAAGAATCCCACCGACCCTAAGCAGCCATTTGCAAATGAGATCAGTTGTCCCCTAGCGACTTCTGTTTTAATCTGTTTATTATAGAGAGAGCACAAATGACTAGATTATACCTAGACAACTTCCACCAAGACTGGCAAGGTTAGGGCAAATTAATTCCACTAGGTAAAGAATAAAGGTAAACTGAGATCTAACAGTATGCTGTCTCTGTATGGAGTACTGAGCAGTGCTACTTAAACGGCCTGTCAAAATTCCTCACTGATGAAAAATAGTCTAAAACTGAGCCAACTCAAATAAAAGTGGAACCGAGGAGAAGCCAAGAACTTGAAGCAGACATAGCTCAGTCTTGGACAACCCTTTGACAGGAGGCACATATACCCCAAAGGAAGGTAACTAAATCATGCTGCACTTTAGTAACCAGGTTTTGATGACACTTGAATGAAGCTGGTAAATGGGTATGAGGCCTAGTATTTTTTCCTGTACATTTTTGGGGACTTTTTTTTTTTTTTTGGTAAATGTAAAGTACTCTTCACCTGTCTGATAAAGGGATGGCCTGGCTTTCATTTTTGTTTTTCCTGAAAGAGATAACATGCTTCATGTATTCACAGTGGTCTTCAGAAACTAAGAGGTGATCAATTCCTGCATTTCCCCGGCATGCCCATGCAGTCCTGGTGCCCGTTCCAGGACACCTGCCAAGCTTCTTACCACTCTCTGGCTGCAAGTCAGGAGCATTTCATCCTTGGTGATGTCCTCATGCTGACGAGCTTTGCGCCTCTCCACGTTTCATACCACCACACGCACTGGGCTTTCACTGAAGTCTTCTCAAGGGGGTTATCAATACGGCACAATACTCCTACAGCACTGGAATGGCCTAATGGAGAATAGGGGGAAATCGTTAAGATTACATCACGGCTCCAAGCTATCTGAATTTCGCAAATCTGGAAAGCAAATGTTGAACTCAGGAAAACCTTCGTGTCGCCCATTGTTAAGTGAAAGCCTGAGAGAAAAACGAACAAATACAATGCATGTTTTTCTGAATATTGTTGATCTGCTCAGAATAAATGTTCTAAAAATGCTCTCATGGTAGAACAGTGAATATAATAGATGCATTTTTGTTGGGACACATTCATTAGTATATAGAACTATCCATTTGCTGATGATTTCCTCTCTTACCAGTACATATTAAATCTTTCCAAGCATGTTTGCCTTGCTGCCATCTGATCTGTTCATTGAGGAGAAGCAATTTAAATTTCATGTTTGCAGGGCATGTGAGAAGGCTTACATCAATGAATCACTGAGAAGGAAATATCTCAGTTTGCTTGCAGAAGTGTCAGCTGAATGAAATATTTTTGGGGCCTTTGGCAACACCTTGCTGAAGGCATTACTGGTTTTGGACACAAACAAGGGAGATGAAACTTTGTTCAGAGGGAAATGATATAATATACCATTGTGGCCAGAATGTATCATTCTTTGTCTTCATAATAAGTTAAAATATGGAACTACTAATTTCCTAGGTAACGACAGACGTTGATTTTTAGGTTCGCTCTTGATCTTGCGCAATACATCAAAAGAGATAATTTGTCTTATGTATTTAACATCCAGATTTTTTTTTTCTGGCACCAAAGAAGTTCATAGAAGATTTCAATAGGAATTGAGGACTCTGACATTTTCCTCAGCTAGGCATTTTTTCAGATGCTTCTGCAAGTGCTCTCAGCTAGAAGAATCTGGCCGCATGCTTCCTGATGGGCATGGCATATCAGGCTGTATCTTCTGCAAGTTTCCTGCTGACTGTTGCTCTTACTTTTCAGTGGTGACGCCTGTGAATCAGTGCTTTAAGCATGTCACACTCAGCTCTCCCATCATTACCAAGATAAAAAAGTCCCACAGGCAACTGTCCATCGAGCTCACCTCAGCTATTCACTGGTTCTTCCACTCTCTCCCTCATGTCCTGATTTGCTCCTTACCCTCCATCCATGAGTTTTCTCTGACTTTCATGCCCTTTTGGAGAATGTGACCATTGGTTCTACTGTGGGCCTGGAAGATCTGAAGTAAGCAGCTAAAATGAGCTCCACCAGGTTCCTCTCTGTCCCTCTAAACTACTTACTGCATTGTCCATCTCTGGGGCATTTTTACTTGGTTTGAAATTTTCTTCCTTACTCTTGTGGTTCATAGCATCTCACAGAGGAGATGTGCTCTTCCTGGGCCCCATAACTACTCTTTTTCAAGGCTCATTGTAGGACTTTTCTGTATCACTGGTCCTTGCCTATGTCTTTTTGGCTTTTCCTTAGTTTCCTTCTTAAAAGAGGATCCTAAAGTGTACTCTCCATCCCCTAGGCCTGCTCCTGGTCTCTTCTCTTTGTTTCTATACAGGCTGTTCTCTTAAAACCCAGATATGTTTCCCAGCCTGGCCAATCATTTTCTCTAGTGACAGGAATTCAATATAGTCCAACATCCAATCTGCAGAAATTCTCTTACAATAATGTTTTACCTCCCTCCCGGAATCACTCAGTGTCCATGAAATGCAACTGTCTTGTATTGCACTGATGAGTTGCTGATCTGTTGATAGGGCGAGCTGTTTCCAATGAATAGCTCAAAAAATTTTATTAAAAAAGAGTTTGAAAGACAGTATTGTGAAAAGAAAATTTTCTTTTTAAGGACTGCTTCCGCTTTCAGGTAAAATTACTTCATCATCCTTCTTTTCTTTTTCATGAGTTTTTCCAAGGTCTATCATCCATCAAGTGTAACTAAGCTGTCTCCAACAATGAATTTCTCTTCCACATTTCAGTATGAGGTTATAGCTCTGAAATACTTCTGCCAAATCATTTCGCATGATAAATATTTTCTCTTCCAACTATAAAATTGTATGATCCTGATTATTCTCACTAAGATAGGAATTTAGAGGTGTGGATCCCTTCTCCTTAGAGATTTTTAAGAACAGATCATGGAAGGGCTCACAGGAAGGGATGGGCTAAGTGCTCATTACTATTCCTACTTGTCTACAATATCACTGTGTAAGCTGAGAGTGAAAGTGGTTTCTGTGAGTCTCAAAGAACTCAGAGTAGGCCATTAGCAGAATAACTGGTGACACCACTGTCACTCTGACTTGAGATTAGCTGGTGCATAAAATGTGCATCATCAGGTGTTTGCTCTATTCTTTCCTTTAGACTGGTGAGTGCTATGAAGCCACTCCAAAAAACTCCAGGGGATGTAAGTGTCTGTGGCGGAAGTCCTTGTGCGTAAATTGAACCTTATCCGCATTCCAGTGTTCCTGCTTTGATATGCTTTTCTCCTTACCTGCAGGTATGCTGCACCATTGCTGTTAAATTCAAATATACTAATCTTGCTGTGCATCGGTGTTACTCAGAACTTCCTCCTGCCTGAGAAACCTTCCTAGCCACCTTCAGAGTTCTTGCTGTAACTTTGAAGTTACAGTAAGTCAGAGGAGCCTGCTGGTAGGGAACTCTCACTCTTTATTCCCTTCTCCTTTACATCAGGTGTTGGATTTGCACCTTCTGCAAATCAGCACAAGGCTACTGAGGCCAGAGAAATGGTCTGTTCAAATCCAGGTGAGTTCTTGTTTCTGAGGGCAACTGGTCATAGAGAAAGACATCCGAGTAACTCTCAGAGCCTCTGTTTTATTTATCTTGTATATTTCCTCAATCCCACCTTCCTATAAATATAGAAAAATAGCTTATTAAAATTTAAAAGAATACTTGATCACCTTCTCTTTCCCAGCTTCCTGCCTTTCCAGACAGCTTGTAATTTGTCTAAAATTTACAATCAAAACAGGCAGCTTTAGCTACCACAATAAATAGGACAAGTTTCCTGTCTCTACTGGTCCCTGTCCAAAACTTTCTGTTATTTCACAAGAACAGATCCACTAAATGGTGGGAGTGTTTCCATAGCTATTGTGCTGTATGGATATAAGGGAGTAGGGTTTTCAGGGAAAGCTTTATTAAATCTTCACTAAACTAGCTGATACAGGTGGAAAAATTGGGTAACTTTTCAGGCTCAGAATCCCTTCTTCAGTTCAACTGAAATCACTGTGTTCCACCTATACAGATATATATGATTTTTTAGTTGTTTGTTTCAGCCCTCTTACTGATGGACAAGGCTGTATGAGCCTGAAATTTGAGAGGAAACAAAAAATCGCTGCTGTTGATCATTCAAGCTGTCAGCTTCAATCACTCATCTTCTGGGAAGGACTGTGAGTCTGCATAAAAAAGCCTCTACCTTTCAGATTGCTCCTCATTCAGGGATCTCGGGTTCACCCAGAAAAGTTGTTTGAGACAAACGCATTTCCAAAGCTGAGCACTGGGATGTATGTGACACAGCCAAGTCTCCCAAGACTGTTTTTCAAAGGAATCCGTATGCCTGCCACTGACAATAAGCCCTTTGCTTATGAACTGACACTATTTGCTGTAAAGTTACATTGATTTTCTCAGTACTGTAATGTCCTAGTGACATTAGGCAAAAATAGCCTATACAAGTCTATTACCACATACTCAGCAAGTATTACCAGACAAGAAAAAAGAACAACCCTTCAAGTACTGGGAGAAAGGTTGTCCTAGTTCTTTGGAAATCTTTTTTGTTTCTTCTTTGACCTAGCAGAAACCTAAAACTGCCCAGTGGTTTCTTCAAGGTTTTGCAACCGTGAGGCAGAGTCTGGCAGAATCTCAAGTGCGGAATGACTAAGGCCAGCTTTCTGAATTCACTTGATGAAAGTGTTTGGAAATGAGATAACAAAAGAAATGAGCCAGCACTAGCTATATTCACTCCTCAATGGGAAGGTGAGCTTGGAGCACTGCTCTGTGAGACAGAGGTGAGGTTACAATGGGACAGACTGAGGCACATCTGGAGTTTCAAGCAGAGAAGAAAAAGAACAACAAAGGACAGAGCGCTATTATGAAATTGCTGGCTCCTCCTGCTCGCAGCATGTGATGCAGAATGGCACGAGGAAAGCGCTGCAGCTCTGCTATCAAACATCTTCTCCCGTATGTGGAGCTGGCAAGTGATCTCTCTGTTGTCCTTGCACAAAATTGTGGCTCTCCTTTACTTTTGCCGTATAAAGATGTCTCTGTCATCAATCCGCACTGGGCCCAGTCCTGTCAAGTTAACAGACCGTCTGGTACTGATATACAGAAATCTCTTAAACTGAGGGATTTTTTTAAAAGGGTTGGGAGGGGGATATCCTGTACTCCATTCTTTTTCTCTACAGCACCTCTGGCCCCCTCCCTCCACTTCCACACCCTGAGCTCAAGTCTGTAAACCTTTTGAACTATTTTAAAAAATGTACAGCTTGTCCTCTAAGACATAGGAAATTACATTTGATGGTCTATTGTATAAGAATTTCCATATTTAGAGAAAAATCAACAGATACAATCTCTGATTTCCTTTTCCCTATGCTCCTCATATTTGCCTCTTCTTGCATTGCTTGGTTTGGCTGCTGCCATGTTGTAGCAGAAGCAGATGTCATCAATTAGAAGATGGATTTAAAACTAATGAGAGCTATGATCAAAGAGCCTGCCTGCTCATCTAGCTACCGTGTACTCACCCTGGGCTGGGTTCTCCGCCCCAGCTCACATCTGGTGTTTTTGATGCTTTCTAGTGCTTTTAAAAGTATTTCAGAGATAAGCTTCTACTCAGCCTGTGCAAAAATATGTCACATATAAGGAAATTTTGGCTCCCTGATCTACAAATTCTGAAGCAGTCTTTCTAGGACTCAGAAAAACAGAGGTCAGTGATATTAGACCGGATCAATTATGTAGCTAAACTGTAAAAAGGATTTCTAAACATACAATTTGGGTTTCTTGTGCTTAACTATTTGGTATAATCATAGTATAAGTTTTCTCAGTGAAAGTAAACTCAGCAACAATACTGATTAAGGAAGGAACTCACTAGCAGGAGTTCAATAACTTTGTAGTAGCAAAACCCATTTGTAGAAGGGCTGGAGAGGAACACTACCAAGCAGAACAAAACCAGAAAGATATGTTTAAAAATGAATGCAGTAAAAATTAAGCTTTCTGATTTAAAAGAAAATCCCTCAAGATCTTTAAAAGTATGAATCTGGCTAATTTTAAAGCCAAGAAAATAACTGGTAAATGCAATAAATAAGTAAAAAAAAAAAAAAAGCTCTGAAATGAAGACAACAGCTACAATTTATCATTTGCCCTTGAGACAAGACTTTAGCCCTTTGTCAATTTAGACAAGAAGAGTCATTCTCATACTTGATTTCCAAACTGTGAAATGGACTCCCTTTGAAACAAAAGACACTTGCAAAGATCCAGCTTCTACTCCGACGACAGCACAGACTTTGACCTTGTCTTTCCCAAAACAAACACACATTTCTGTATCAATTGCACACATAAATTTATTCCTTGGGTGGCATTTGTGAGAAAATACATCTCACGCGGCAGATGCTGGTCCCTCTTAAGGCACAAATTGAAGGCTCCTGCACTTCGGTACCTAAAATGATCCAGATGCCCAGCTCCGACTGGCAGGAATTCCAGTGTGGTTAAAACTAGTCTTTCATGAAGTGTTGTTCAAGAAATCTGAGGGTTTGAGTCCATAGGAAACAAATTAAGTCAAAGAGAATGACTTAATTTTTTCTTGTGTTTTGTTTTGTTGCACTGGATTTTTATTGCAAAATGAGGCAGATTATTATTATAAATTACTATTATAAATGAAAAAGTTAACGCTTTTTACTTTTCACCTTTGCACTAGTATAAATATTTATGACAGTCTTCACTGTTTAGAAAGCACACATAAAGCTTGCAAACTAGCCAACCTTTTGTGTAGTATATCAATTTATAATACGTAGGTTCAGCTTACTTAACTATATTTTCCATTGTCAGCCTTCTGGCTCTTTTTCACTGATTTACAAAGCACATTTTGCACTGTGAAATACACATGTAACTACAATGTTTGTATTCACATGGAGAAAATTATAAGCACATGAAAGTAAAGCACATTCCTCATGATCTTTACACTGCTTGAAGATTAAGAATACAATAGATTAAAAGAATCCAGGAATAAATTGGTCTCTGGGGAGCATTCACAATATTTGTGTAAGTCTATGCTGCTTTAATATATGAATCACAAATAAAGTCCTAATAGAAATGTTTGAAATATTTTCCAAACACTCTCATTATATGGCCTCACCCCCCTTTGGCTTTTGTATTTCAGCAGTAGAGCTCATCAGAAGAGTTTGTGCCATGCATTTTTTAAAAAAATTAAAAACTAAAAAAAATCAGAGTCCAGTCTGTGCACAGTAAGGCAGCTCAAGCTATGTAGTTTCACAAAAGCTAGGAAAACATTCCCCAAAAGCCACTGTTTCCAAATAAATGGATTCCCAAAACAAATATTTAGTCCTTTTTTTGCAGTATTTATGCAGCTTGACTTCTTGTAGGTGATCTCAAGGCTCTAGTAAGTACTTAGGGCTAGATTAAATAAGTTCGGTGTAGTTAAGTTGATTGGCATGATCTGAAAAGCTTGACCATTAACAGCTTCCATCAAGAAATCACAACCACCTTGTCACATGAAGCAAAAGCTGTTATCAAAAGATGAATCATTTTGAAATAAAAGATTAAATTAAATTTTTAGATCTTGTTAAAGTACAGTGGCCAAATGGTAGATATTAAAAACTCATCTAGCAGGTGCCAGCTGAAAAGCAATAAAAGCAGCACCAACACAAAATCACAGGTGACACACTTCAGAAACGCTTCCTAATTTATGATCCTTTTGCTATGATACCAGCTTGAAAACTGTCTTTATTCTTTTGGCATTAAATATTATTTCAGACATAAAGTGAAAATGGGCGTCTGCTTCTTTTTTATGGATCACGAAACTTTATCTTGCTCTGACTATGTGTCTCTATTCTTACTCAGTTTCAATAGCAACCTAAGTTCAAGATGTATTTGGCAAACACTACCAGTCTTCCTGTTATCAGTAAGAAGCCAAAAGCCCGGAGCTAAATGCAAATCTGTGCCCAGCAGGATTTGACTGTCAAGCGTGCACTGCCATATCTGCTGCTTTCTGTAAAGTTAGATTATTTGGAATGACACAAATAAACCTTCAAGAATATTTTGTTATGTGTGACTGAAACCTGTAAATTAATTTCCGTGATATTGGAAAAATGAAATTTATCTGAGGTGACCGAGTGTGCAGAAAATATTTGCCCTGGAAGAAAATTCCCAGTTTATTCATGCCTACCTGGCCCTGTGCAAGTATTGTGAGAGTATGTGTTCTCCTGCTTCACTTTTAAAACCTTTTGAATGATTTTAAGTCATCCTCACTCAGAACCCAGCAACGCCAGGTGACCTAATGTCCATATGTTGTTATTCCCTGTGAAAGTTCAGAAATCAATTAGTTCATCTGACCACAAGACTGGGCACAGTACTCTCCTTGGACACAGTATTGGTGCCTTCATCCTGACCCAAAAGCTTCTTTGATTATTAGACTTCACAGCCTGTTAACATCAGTGGACATAAGTGAATCACAGCTCTCTGTGCCCATCGGTGTGCTTTGAATCAGAATCTGCCTTTTGAATACCTGTGCATAAATTCAGTTTTTGGTCAGCACTGCTTTGATGATTTCTGCATCAAGCTCCATTTTGTGGTGTAGACATCCCTGTGTTAGCTAATACAAAGAGCTTGCGAAACAGCCATCGTGAAATGAAGACAGTGTTATAATCAGATGTTGTTAGCAATAAAGACCTAATTAGACTTAGTCCCATGCGTGGTGCCAAACCCAAATAGCCTCTTATGCATGCGTTTTTATTGTGCGGCATACTTAATTGAATCCTTCGAAGCAATCTAAGATTCACATCCAGGTGATTATAACCCCAATCTCCTTAAGAGTTAAATCCTCAAATGCTGTGGCCAGGAGGAAACTTCAAAGCAGAGCTGCTGGCAGCTTTACCTCCTGTGCACGCTCAAGGAGCAGCAGATCCGCAACGCCCCAGCGGGACGTGCCTGGGGAGCAACCTCAGCATGTCAGGGAGCACGATGCATGCACCCTGGCAAACGCTTCCCTCCGTCCAGCCATAGGTGGTCCCGCAGGGTCCTCATGCTCCTGGCAAATATTATCCCTGGGAGTGCAGTAATGCTGCTGCGGCTGTGAGCAAGCAGAAGAGAGGTACACAGCAGTGCTACACTTGCAACATTCAATGTACACCTATTTTTTTCTTCTTGCTGACAAGGAAAAAAGAGTGAGAAAAGTGTATTTTTTTAACAGAAGTGATGTGCATTCAAATCCCACCTTCTTGACAATCTGTGTCTAAGGAATAGATAATATCTATCCTAGTAAATGAAATAGGGCCAGAGCACAGGCCCAAGCCCTCATATAGGATTGTCTGTGCTGTCAAACAGTCACAGTGTTCTGGCACTTTTCACATCGTGGTTCGTGGGGCTAGCATGGGCCATGAGCAATCCCCACTTAGCAGCTTGGAAGTGGTCTCTTAGTTTTGGGGGAATAGGGGCGCTGAAGTCTGTGCATGTTAGCCCGTATCAGTTGCCTCACTGCCAGAGAGCAGTCGCTGGCCCTTTTTATCTAGTAGTACAGATGCAACCCTTAAGACATATTAAAACAGTGCTACAGTGCTCCTGTTCACAAATATCATGCCCATGAGCATAGGTAACAGATTCAGCTCAGCTTCATTCATCAGCAGAAGGAACCAACAGGTAAGAAAAGAACAGAAAAAAATCTCTGATAGTTTTCAGTGCACAAAGAGTACATGTCTCACAAAACTATTGTTCATACTTAAATGAGTAATTAGTGGACTGATATCTAGAGCAGTTTTTGTTGTGAAAAATTGTGTCCAAACCACTAACAGTCATGACTGCTCAAAAAGCCAACTAAGCAATTAAACATTTGACTGATAAGATGGCTAAATACAACAAAGATTGCTTTAAATGACTGTAATGTGTATCTGACCGGTTTGATTCATGTGTTAGGAATAAAGACATTGCCATGTTTTGTTAGACCAACGGGCAATCTTTTCTCATATATGATGCCGGAGGAGTAGGGAGGGTCTGAATGCTCTCAAAGGATGCTTCTGGTTTGTGAAGTTATTGGACCCAGGTCTATGAACTCTAATCTACCAGTGCTTTTCTTCCAGTATTCTTCAGGAAATGCTAAAGGCAGAGCAATATGTCTGATGGGAAACGAGACTTCTGCAAAACTATCCTTTTTTTGCTCTCAAGCAATTTTGTAGAAAGCAAGAGCATAGGGACCCATATTTAATGCCGAAAACAAAGCATTTCAAGTGATATGCCAAAATACCAACCCGAGGAACAAATAAATTAGGTAGAATTAGTTGCAGACTTCACAAGGGAATTTGAAATGAGGCAGAGGTGCTGAAATGGCTGGTTTCAGATACAAGCGTGCCCACCGTTGTCATGACCTGAATGGTTTCTTGGGCAGCCTGACCTCAGCAGTGGGGAATGTGAGCAGGCTTGATGGCCCTGTCTTCTTCTGGCAGAAGTCAAGTACCTCCCTACTGCTTTGGGCAGGTATTTCCTTTATTGCTGGATATGCTTCAGCCCTCAATACGTAATCATGTCATTTTCTAATAATTACAGCCAGCTTGCATTTCACTGAAGTTAAGGGGCAGGGCCTTTTGGTGCATTTTTATGAGTTTAAAGAAATATAACAAACAAGTCATATTAGATAGAAGTTCCTTGAAAGGTGACAGCAAGATACCTTTCAAAATTGTTTTCTAAGATACATGTGCCCTTTTCATTAAAAAGCAAATGCAGATTTTCTTGATTTTATTTCACATCTTGTTCTGGAGAGGGAGGAAGCTTCTTTTAGCCAGCCTGGCTAGGCAGTCTTGTAGCATATTAGAGGAGGTGCTTGTGTGGAAGTAGAATTTCAGAAATGAAAATGATTTTGCTAAAGTCCACAGGGGATGTGAAGTATGACGTTCAAAAAGCTGCCCCCACCCGCCTCTTTTAAAGACGGTTTTCCCATTAAGGTTCATACACTATCCTGGGAATTTAACTAGGAATTTTGTCTCTGATTCAAGAAGACATGACCACATTCCCAGTAATTAGCTCACTAAGCTCAGCAGAGGCTATTCTCATTCCTTCGTTGCACATGGCTGATATGTTTACATCTACCATGGGCATTTCTGACCTATCGTGCTTTCTGCTTTGTAGATATACAAGTTGAAAAACGTAAATGAGTGATCTGCGTGCAGTTCTTCCCCCTATTTTAGTGAACAACAAAAGGTGAGCTCTTTCTTCAGTACAGGTTTTTATTTCTCCCTAACTGTATTTATCAAGGCTGTTGCATGAAAACTGAGTTAACCGTAGCATTTGCAGTACAACACTGTTGTGTTCAGTGCAATTGAGAATCCTGTAGTCTCCATTAACTTTGCAATATCAGGAAGTTTACTAAAATATCAGGAAGAGCTGAAACAGTTCTGTTAGGTGAGCTTTCCTGGACATTAGGGTGGAGAGGAAGACAAAATGTTAGAAACGAGCCTAACATCAGAACGCCCGTTTTACAGATGGATAAAATGAGGCATAGAAAGATTGATTAATCATTTGATCTTTCAAGCTACTGTCCGTCTTTAGCTTGTAAAAAAATAACCAAGGTCAGATGTGATACAGACTTACAAAGTCATCTGTAGTCTGGGGAAGATGAAGCGAGAATGGCTGTTTTCCTCCCTTCACCTCTTGCAGAATTCAAGAACTTCAGGAAGCTAACAGGCAAGCAGTGAAAAAGCAGTAAACAACCATGATTTTCGTGCAGTCACTAGAATTTGCTATATGGTGGAAACTGAGATCCCAAAATGGTGGGGAGGCGAGATGTATAAAACAATTGAAAAAGCAGCTAGATTAATTTGGGGAGGGAAGCATCCAGACTCTTCAATTTAAGAATGTGCATATGAGCTCCAGCTCCAGCAGTGCCTCATCTGAGGATATCTGAAGGCTAGGAGGATGTGTGAGGGAAAGGACCACTTGGTACATGCCCTGCTACTCTTGTGTGCTTTCCTCTGCATCCATAGATAGCCACTGCTGGAGATAAGGTCCTAAATGCTCTTTCAGTGTGATTCAGTACAGCAGTTCTCATCTTCTTATCTCTAGGTAAGCAATGCTTAGACAGAGACTTATTTTAATGCATCTTTATCTCAAAAGTGCTGTCAAGCAATTTCTAAATTATTTGAATAATTTCTTTTCACATCCCTAGTAAGCGATGCCAGGGAGCATTTGCTGTTCAGCATTTGTGAAAGTGCTGATCTATAATCAGATACTAATCTGTTCCTTTGCTGCCTGGAAAAAAAAAAAAAAGTTGCAATAAATTCAAAGCTGTCTCATGAGGGCTGCAAAGATCAAATGCTTTTTGTTTCCCCTTTTCGCCCACAATAGCCTGCTTCACAAACTAGCTGCAGTAGGCAATGGCACAGCAAGTGAATTCCAAATCACTCTGGGCTTTGTTTGACCTAACAGTCAATATAAGACAGAGACACAACTGCATTATAACTTCCTTCCCACAACACAGCATTGTTTGGAAGCTGCCCAAAGAATATTACACCACCGACTACATTCTTAGCCCAGTGGGTATCGGTAGCCCAGAAAATTGGTTCCCTCCTTTATTAGTTAGAGAACTTCCCATTTTGTACCCAGTCCCTTAAGCTCTGTTGTCTTTCTAGTACCGTCAGAGTCAGTAAAAATAGAGATATCCCTACAAACAGACAAATATGAGGTCAGAGAATAAAAATGTTCTCTATAGGAACTTTATAACTTTTTTAATGACCGTTAATGAAACAGCAGCCACTGCTTTAAATGTTTGCTTATTTAATGTTTTCTTCCTCCTTCCTTCCCCTGCACCCATTTTTGTCCTCAAAAACAATATATCTAGTCTTGTAATCTTTCAAGTAGGAGGACCAATATGAGTACATGGTCACCGAAAATATGGCATCTACCATGAGTTTACATGATAGTGACAGGCTATCTGTTTTAATTAACATTGTATCAGTGAAAACCATTGTTCACAGAGGCAACAGCATTATAAACCCTTCCTGTACTCTAAAAAAAGGCAACAAGGGCACAAAGTCCAGGATACTAATTGCATTTTCAAGGTTAGGCACATGCTGAAATGCTTCACTGTTTCAGAGCTTAAGACTGTAAGACATAATATTAAATCCTAACTATCAAGGAAGATAATTTGGGATAATTCACGAAAATTTAATTGTGTAATTAATCCTGGCTACTACACATATTAGGTATTATAATCCTGACACAAACCTCTCCTTATCTAAGGCCAAATAGCCTTTGGGCCTCATCCAAAGCCCACTGAGGACAGCAGGAGTCTTCCCATTGACTTCAATGGGCTTCCAACCGGGCTGTTTGCTGTTATCTATTTATAGGTAATTTTTGTTGCATTTTGTTGTATTTTTACAATATCTGAACAGCTGCTGATTAACCACGTAGGGGTATAATGGAGAGCATTTACCAAGAGAGCGAAACGCTGCTGGTGCGGCTTGAGGCAGGAAGCCCGTGCTTGGTGCTGACGGCAGCTTCCCCGAGGCAAGGCGCCAGGCTCGCTCTGGCAGGTCCAAATCCCTGTGAAAGCAGGGAGGAGCGGGGTCCTGCCCTGCTAGGACAAGCCATCAAACCGCTCAGGAAATGGCTTTCAGTCCTGGCTCCATGTACCGAGGGTTTCTATGAGGATGTCCAGCTTTAACGTCCAGCCTGGAGAGCAGTCCTGAGAGAGCGGGCGGCGGGCTCACTGGTTTCCTTTGCTTTCCACAGCTGTCGCTTGCACCCCACCCTGTGCAAAATATAGCCTGGAAAAGGAAAGTGGGTTCATTAATATCCCAGCGTCCTTGCTTCAGGCTTCCTTGCCTTTCCCTGTCCGGGGTGCCGTAGCAATCAGCGGTGCTCTGGGTTCACGCTGGGCATGGGGGCTTGCAATACCTTGTGAAATAGGTCTGGGCTGTCTGCGATCTCTGGGACCCCGTAGCCATTGGGCTGGGCACAGGGAGCACAGGGTGGTGCTGGTCCCAGAGGGACTCCGGCAGCTGCGGGCAAGGACCAGCGCAGGGCCTGTGGCAGGACCAGGTAGCCATGCAAGGTGAGGTACCTCTGTGTGAAGTCCTGCCAGGTGGCTCGCGGAGAGGTGCAGAGACTTAGAGGGGCTCCCTACGCTCCAAAATGTGAAATTGTTCCACAGCGCTCCAGGTGAGGTTAGGATGGGAGATGAGAGGTACCTTTTCCAAACTGAAATATCACTTGAACTTAAGTAAAAAACTGAAATTATGTGAGTTTCTTAACAAAGACATGGCATCCTTGGTGACCGTGGTAATTCTTGCTTTGCAACTCAATAGTGACAACATGAGTCTGTACAAGTACGCTGCCATCAGTATCAGGTTTGGAGAGTCATTTTTACTTATTCTGACCAGTCTTTATGGAAGACCATAAAAGTGTATCACAAACAGAGATGAATTTCTGTCCATGAAGTTTAATTAATCCAGGTTTAAACAGAATGGGGATTTAATAGCCAACACCATAGATATGAAACATTACTGGGCATCTCCTACCTGCATGCACAGTGGTTTCACTACCTCACTTTAGGATGGAGGAGCAGATTTACAAGTCTCTTTGGAAAGATGGGTTTGGATGTTGGCATTTACCCAGTGAAGCCAGTGCCACTGTCTGCTAACTCTAGCCACATTTCATTGCCCCCCGAAAAACATAGCTTCCTTAGCTGGCATTTTTGTGATTATCTGAGCACACAGAAACACAGAGCTTCCTAGGGACTAGAGAAAAGGTGAGACTGTGACCTTGTTGATGTTTGAATGAAGCATAAAGTGATGATTCAGGGCGCTCTAATTTTAAAAGGAGGTGTCCTGTCTACCAGTCACTTGGCAGCCGTGACACAGCAAAGCAGATATTTCACTTTTTCCATGTTGCCACTGGTTTTTTTAGCTGGAGACTTCAACTCTGAAGAGGAAATGTACTGAAAGGATGCATGTATGCATGAATTTCAGATGTCTTAGTACCACGTAAGTCAAATATGTTACACATTTTGGAAGAGGTGATATCTGAGAGAGTGAAAAAGATCCTCTTTGCAAAGTACTGCTTGTCCTAGGGGAAGTGTGTCTGTCAGGAGAGCAGGCACTCTAGCCACCTTTCTCCTGTTGCCAGTTTGGTGTCACTGTTTTGGGGAAGTTCCCTACAGTTTTCTCTGACCATGGTCTCATGCTCTGACACAGGTAGGCCAAGAAAATGGCTTTCTGAGGTCAGTCTGGTCAGACCCGGCTCTAGGGCACCATCCCAACTTCAGCCACAGAAGTATTCAGAGAAGCTGTGCTGAGCCTGTGCATGTAGCTCTCTAGCTGTGGTTGTAGTTTTAATCAGCAGATCACAGCGCGTTCTTACAGCTTGAAGATCTCCCTGCCCCAGATCACTTTCTTCTTCTTACAATTTGTGAAAAGCGATGTTTGTGTTGTGCCCTCCCTTTAGATTCACAGAAAAGAAAACAATTTACCTGCTGCCAGGTGCACATTGAGCACAGTTGGAAGATGTCTGTGCCATTGCTCTTGTAGATATCGATGATAGACTGTGCCAGGAACCCACCCAGAAAAAAAAGAACAATATGGTCACTGAAAGTCTCTATGTACTAAGCAGAGGAACTATTTCTACAAGGACATTTCTTAACTTCTCGGGGCTTGACTTGGCAGGTAGTACCATTCTCTTTAACATTTTAAAATGCTATATGGATAACCTATGCATTCCTCTCTTAATAAAGCCTAGATGACTCAAGGCACAGAAAGTAAGCTGTAGACTTTGCACTTCTAGCCTGCCAGCTGGAATCCAACCCATGACTTGTTCTCATCAGCAGCTCTTGGGAGGTCTGTGCAGATGCAGAGTGAGCTGAGGGCCATTTTCTACTTCCTATACCGCTTACTCCAGTCCAGGCTTTGCATTATCTGCTATGTCTTTCCAGGGGTGGCCATAGGGATTAGATGTCTCATTAGGCATGAGACATATGCATCCTGATAATAGGCCAGGGATGACTTACGCTTGGAGAAAAAATATATGGGGAAATTTGTCCCACTCTGCACTGTATCCACCCTGAGTAAGTCAGACTGTTGCACGGATGACTAAGAATAGCAGTGGCACACAGTCAGTGAGAGTGATGACTCAGAAAGTGTTTTTTAAGCTGAAAAAAACCCTCAGAGCTGTCACTGAGGATTATAGATGCATGAGGAAGGTAGCATTAAAATTTGGCCTTTTGGTTTTTGTTCTTTTAATTATTTGTCAACCTATACATTTCTTCATGCTCATCTACCACACATTTCTTTTTTAGAAGGAAGTTCAGTGCCCTCCTGCCCTTGACAACCATTCAATGACAAAAGACATGGAAGAAGAAAATAAAGCTATGTATTAGCATTGGTTTTTAGGCCACTCATGTAGTTTCAAACTTTTAAGAATTTATAAACAAAATACTACCCCTTCCTCCCCCATCAATCTGTTTCACATTACACATTTTCTGTATACCCCTATTGCAACTGGCAGGGTGGAAAATGGACAGTACATCGCAAGACAGCAAATATTATTACAAGTTCCAGGTACCTTCTGAGCAGAGGCTGAAAAGCAAATGTTTTAGATGTCATTTGATTGTCAGGGTCTTGTAGCGTCCTCCTGTCTGATTAAAGGTAGTAACTGTGGGATGCTGAGCTATAAACTTTCTCAGAATACTAAAAATTCTCCCATTTCTCAGCACCATGCCAGGTTTTCTGCATGGTAATGAGTCATGTCCTTAGTGTTGGAAAGCACTAATTCTTAATGAATATAAGTTTTGCTAATCAGCCACCAAAACAAATTCAACAGAAATCTGCTGCAATAGAGTTTATTGACTTCAAAGGCTTTGTAAGTCATGTTTGGTTAACTGCATCTTCCCCAAAACAGCTTTAAAATAAAAAAAATAAGTATGATCAACAGAGGTCCCTGGCTTAGGACACATGTGACTTTTTAACATAAACCTTAATCCTGGGCACCAAAGCATTCACATGATTATTTAATACATATTTAAAATACCAAGAAAAGTACATGACTTTGTAAGATCACTGATTTACTCTTTTCCTCTCACGTACAAATGAAAAAACAGCATTTTATACATGCGGCTGCTTTGCCTAATCTTCAGGGACACTGTTCTCTGTTGGATAGGAAATGAATTGTATCACCTGTGATTTATTTTCTGCCAAAAGGTTTTTTCTGATTTCACCCAATACTTATCCTTCAAGCATACATTAAACTAGCTCAGAGCTTTCCTAGAGAACCAGCTATAAAATAATGGGTATATGAAGACAGAATATTTAACATGATGGTTTGCATTAGCACACGAATCAAGCTGAGGCTTTTTTACATGCTTTGTGACCTTCTGTTCACAGACCCAAGTACTTGAAAAGGTAGCAGTGAAGATGAAGGGAGGTGCCAATGGCTCCCACACAGTGAAGGGACAGTGACACTATACACCCAGGAGGTCCTGCAGGGTGGCACCTGGCCAGTGTCCATGGGGCAGCCAGCCTTGCTAGCTGCAGGTGCCATCCCCCTGGGCACCTGCGGAAAGAGAATTGCACAACAAACAAAAAATCCGAAAATGCAAGAGTCATCTTGCAATACAGACCAAATTCCCGTGCTGACAGATAAGGTTAATGTAGCCACAAAAGACTGTTTTCAGGGTCAGCGTGTCTGTGCCACTTCTCATCAGGGACTGACCTGAGGATATTTTTACCCCAGCCAGGTATTATAAGGAACAGTGATATAGCCATGTCTATGGGACACCTGACTTTGCAAATTCTTGTCTTTCCGTGGCAAGCTACCTCAGTGGTGTTCAGTCCCATTGCCCCAGGAGAGTTTGGGAACAAACACTATCTATGCAGTCTGTTCAAAAACATATGGGCTGACCTCATTCATGGCTTTTTTAATGATCTTCTTCTACATTCAAAAGCTATTATTGATTTCTATGATTTAATCTAATTCTTTCACTTCCTTTCCCAAACTGTTGTGTTTCAGTGAGAGTTTGTGAATCTAAATCACATGTTGCTGGACTTTTCAAATATGCTCTCAATGCATACTGTTTCAAAATGCACAAACACACAGAGTAAATAGAAACAGAGAAATAGAGAAAGGAGAATTCCTCTAGATTTGTCACACTTGGTAGGCATATTTGATCTTTAAATACACGCTGGGGATTCAGGAGCCTGGGGAAGACTTGGCTAGAAATAATAGATAAAACATTAACTTTAAAGGTAGATACTATGTTCTCCTTTTTTTTTGCAGAGCTTCCAGTTCAGTGAGACTCATGTGGACCTTGCGGTCACATGACCCTCTAGTTAAATATATATTAAAGTAATTTTTGTCTGGCTTTTGTGTTTGTGGAGCCAGTCAGGTTTCTTTGCACATATTTTTTAAATTTGATTTAACCGTGTTTAATACTTTGCTCCTCTGTTCTTAAAACTGCCTTTCCTGGAGTAGCGTTAACATCCAAGAGCCTCAGTTTGATTGGAAAAAACCCAACAACAAAATAACCAGTAAACTATTAGCAGAGGAAGCTTGAAAATGTGATCGCTGGCAATGTAAGGACCAGAAGACAAAATGAAAGGGGTCTGAAGTACTGTGTTTTTGGACAATATCAGGGTTCCACGTGTGTGGGGCTGATGACAATGAAATGGCAAGGCCTAGTTAAGTATTTCTGAGGTATGGGATTCCTGTGCAATGGCATGCAACACGTGCTAGATCCGCACTTTAGGAAATCTCCCTTCCTCTATGGTGGCATCATGTCTGTAGTTAACCTCTTCTGTCTCTGTACTACATAAAAGGCAGCTAGCTGTGTTAAAACATCCGGGTGGAGAACAATATTCCAGTTTCCTCCAACAACATGTCGTCTCAGAAGTCTTTTAAAATAGTTTATAAAAATTCCAGTAGACACAGCAAAACAATAAGTTAATAATTTAAGAAAACCATCAAAAGCAAACTAGGAAATGAAGCTTTTAGAAAAAAGCTGGATATGAATGACAACTGTCTATGCACTTACTTTTTCGTGTAAAGAGGAGGAAAATATTCTGTAGTTGGATAAGGTGGAGCTATGCAGAGACTTTGTCAGGTTGCCAGTAGTGTTGCCTGCTATTAGTAATAGCAAGTGGCAGCTCCATGTCCACCGATTGATCTGTCATGCACCTTGTCTTCATTTCTTCTACAAGTGATAGCAAATGTTTGTCAGAAAACTCATGGATGATTAACTTCTGTTACAACAGATTAAGTTTAGCCTTACCACCTCCTAGATATATTTTGATGGTCTCTCTCTATCGATAATTTTGTATAAAGTACTCTTTCTCCTGTGCTGACATTGCAGCATTCAGAGATATTTCAACAGCAGATCACGACAGTCAAGAGACCAGTAAACAACACAGGTGGGAGATCTTTCCTGAGACTCATTGCAACAGAGTCTGGATTTTATACTGGATGCACTAGAGGAAACAGATGCCATCCAGAGAGACCTTGACAGGCTTGAGGAGTGGGCCCATGTGAACGTCATGAGATTCAACAATGCCAAGTGGAAGGTCCTGCACCTGGATTGGGCCAACCCCTGGTATCAATACAGACTGAAGGTTTAATTGATTGAGAGCAGCCCTGCAGAGAAGGACTTGGGGGTACTGGTGGATGAAATACTGGATATGAGCCACCAATGTGCACTTGCAGCCCAGAAAGCCAACTGTGTCCTGGGCTGCATACAAAGAAGCGTGACCAGCAGGTCAAGGGAGGTGATTCTGCCCTTCTACTCTGCTGTGGTGAGACCTCACCTGGAGTACTGCATCCAGCTCTGGAGTGGTGATGAGGGTGGTGAGACACTGGAACAGGTTGCCCAGAGAAGCTGTGGATGCCCCGTCATTGGAAGTGTTCAGTCATGCTGGATGGGGCTTTGAGCAACTTGATCTAGTGGAAGATCTCCTTGCCCATGGCAGTGGGGTGGAATTAGATGATCTTCGAAGGTCACTTCCAATCTAAACCATTCTGTAATTCTATGATTCTAAATATCGCCGTAGTCCTTGCAAGGACAAATCCAGTTTTAAGAAAAAATTTGAAGTCCCTTGTTGTCCTTTGTAACACAGAAATCTAATATGGCTTATTAGCTCTGATATGAGCTGTTCTGCCTCACATACGCATCCATACATACTAAAATGTGTATTCCTGCAGTGGTCTCTGCTATCAGTAGACTTAGGTGATAGTGTCTTGGAACAGAAAATGGACTTTTTACAAGTGTTGTTTTTATTTTCATCAAAGCATTTTAACCTTTTCAATTATTAGTAGTGTAGGTTTCTTTCATTCTTCCACTGAACTTAATCTCCAAGCCTGCCATAATCTGGAGTTTGTGGCCTCTCCAATTTAATTCAAAGCTGCTTTCTTCCAGGAAAATTCGGTAATAAGGAATCACCTTATTTGCTCTATTCCCTCCCAAGTTCACAGGGCATTATTACATATCCATGTGTATAAGCTACTTCATTAGAAAACCCACACTCTCAAAGAGCCGTGCACAAAACCAAAGGCAAATCTATATACACAGGAAGCCATCACAGCTGTTGGATCATATTTTTAACAGCTACCTGAGAGTTATGTGGGAAAATTCACAAAAAGTTACAACGTGAAACACTGAGTCCTATCCAAGTGAAATCCCTGAAATCCTTAGCCCAAGGATTTCCTTAGCACAAGATGCCCAAACTTGTCCCCTGCAGAGTCTGTGAGAGGGAAATCTGAGACAAGGAATAACCTACAGCCAGTAACGCAGTGCACAAGCAAGGAAAAGGGTTTAGTTACCTTACCTGGACAGAGAAGAGACTCTGGCATGAAACTCTAGAGTGAAGTATATTGGAAAGTGTAAAACCAGTGCTGAACATAAGTGGGATTTTTGTAAGAATTCATTTCTGTCTTTTCTTGTTCAGTGAGAACATTTTAACACGGTTTTTTCTTCTGAGTGTTTTCAGCTTAAACAGTACTACTTTCTAACAACTGGGCAATACTATTCATCATTATTTTGCTTTTTTCTGATTGGAGAACATACACAGGACAACAAGAGTATGACATATTTCACCATTTTTTATACCGAAACTTTTTACGTTGGACAAAAATAAGTGTTTTTATTTAGCTTTTATAAATAGCTTTTATTTCCTGACTATAAACATTACATGGAGTCACTGTTCCACCATTCATCCATCTTGAGTGTCGTACTTCACATAGAAATAAATAATACATGTGTTGGATTTCATATGTTGGAGTTTTCTGTTGCCTGAGGGCTGGATTTCCTTCTATTGTTTGTTACAGGTGACTATGTACGCTCAACGACCACGCTGACGACCAATGTTGTCTGAGGTGGTTTTTGGCCCAGTACCTACAGAGCCAGACTTCAGAGCACGTCCTTCTGTTTGGGTTAATAGTGGAAAAAGAGAAAACACTCTTTTCTTTTCATGGAAAGACTTTTCTTCCTTCACTTTGAAATCAGCATCAACTTTTTTATGTGATTAAGAGCTAATTCCTTAAGTAAGTGTCTTGGGAGACAGCTTGTCATGGTGACTGAGGTGAAAAAGAAAAGCAATGAGCTTTCTGTGTGTTCAAACTGCAAACAACTCAGTGCAAGATACTCTGACAATGGGTTCTTTACAAAATGACAGACACAAAATTATTTTCCCCTCTACCTCTTGACACATGGCTCCTTTCACCTGTCTGCCACAGCTACCGTTCACTTGTGGTGACCAAATTGTCCTGTTCTAGTTGCCACCTGTATGAGTGTGACTAGACTGTCCTTGGTGAGTCTTCGGTTGTGAAAATGACACAGTAAAAAGTAGTTTGCTTTGCTGTGGATGCACAAACTCAGATCAGATGCACTCAAGAAGATGACAGAACAGCAAATGCTGTGCTGATGCTGGGGGAGAGAACATGTTGTCTTTCAAATCTACAGTCTGCTTTTTTCAAAATGAGCGCCACTTCCCAAGTGCTGTGATTAGCAGCTACCAGTGATTGCTTGTTACATTTTTGGATATCCACTAACTTAGATATTGTAGTTCGGTTATGCCGGCCAGGGATTGAACACAAATCCCAATGGAAATAATTTCTGGTAATATGCATGGAATGCATTTTGCAAAGAGGAGTGTGCAACCTGACCTCTGTGCAAGCATGACATTTCTCCAGCCCGTGGAAGTTGCTTGTATTTACTTCAGAATCTCTCTCAGCTACAACCAGGGAATCCAAAGGGAGCAACTCAGTTTTACTTCTTTTTCTTCATTACTATTTAGCTGCCATACAGCAGTAAATCTGCATTCTTAGAGACGTGTCATACTCCAGCTCCTTGTACCATAAGCTCCTTGGAGCAAAAACTGTTCTCTGTGTTAGCAGAGGCTAACACAAAGGGCGCTAGTCCTGGCTTCATTGTATTGTTGCAGTTGGATTACAAATATCATTCACTTTTAGCCAGAAGATCTGATAACAAATGGTTCTGCTTTCATATTGTTAGCAAACAAGATAACCCTGTCAGATAAAGCATCCTTTTCAGGAATGCTCTCTTAAATTATCATCCTGTATTTATTTCTTATTAGTGGAGGTGCTAGTCACATCCAGGAGAGAAAATATTAATATATTTACAGAAAAAACATCACACATTCTAACAGAGGAGAGTGTCTTTCCTATAGAAGTTGTAGAAGAAGTTCCATAAGGGATGAAGAACTGTCTTACAGTCTATGGACTGATACCAAATAAATAAGAAAAAAAAAGCAGGTTTGTTTCAATAAATATTGTAGGTTATAACAATTAACAATTAATCCTGTTGAGTCTTTTTACTTTTTCACAGACTCTTACTGACCTCACTTTTATGAGACTCTATAGGCTTTTTGTAAGACCAAAGACTAGGCAGGTATCATACAGAAGCATCAGAAGGAAAGGCTAAAGATGTGTAGTGACGTACTCTTGCTATGCCTTCAGATTCACCTCTTCCCCATAAATCATTGCAGAGGAGTCAATCACACTAATTATTGCATTTTAAGCTAATGGATTACTTGGGTTAACTAAGGAAAGCTAATGGATGTCTTGGGTTAACTAAGGAAAGCAAATTTATCCTCTCTTCCTACCCCACATTTAGATGCTAAAGGGGATACCTCAGTTTTTCTGTCTTTTGGCCATGTTCTCTCTTCCTCACAGCTTGAGACACTTCTCATAAATTTGCAAGATTAAAAAAGTTATAGCCTATGAATGGGTTTGTAAGCAGTAGGAGTACATCAACTCTGTGTGTGTGTGTGTTTGTGTGTTATGAAAAGGATGTGTGTGGAAAGGCATGTATGTACATTACAAAGGACAGTGTCATCGTTTATAAGTTATTTCCTTTAACAAGGACTTCTATTCAAATCCAGATGGTGGTTGGAGAATTTTCTGCTACTGAAAAAAGAGTTCCCTTCCTCTTGGCTGTGGTACATCCTTGCACTGCACCTGGGAGTGACGCTGGTCATATTCCCGTCGCCTGGCTTTGGATCTGAATGTTCCACCATGTTATCATAATGTGGATGCTCAGCTCAAGTCCCTGAGGTGATATCCCCCTTTTCTCTGGGACATAAGCAGCATGCTGTTGTTGAACTCTAACATCCTTTCTACGTTTCACCCTTTCCCCATCTGCTGAAAGTACTCTCTGCAGACTTACCAAGAGAAGGGGAAGAAAAAGCGAAGACTGCTCGGGAGAGTACTGAGTAATTTCCTGATTTAATAAATAAAGCTTGAGAATCTTGTTGCTATTTTATGTTACTATTTTGTGAGTAGAAAAACTGCAGTATTTTTAGAAACAAATGAGGAACAAAGATTCAAAGCTAGTTTTGCTTCCAGCATTTTGAGTGTTTGTCAGATTCATGAGAGTCTCCTGGGAGCCCAAACAAGGTTATGACAATGCAACAGCATATTGTTTCATTTAGTCAAGAAGGACCTTTTAACCCCCCTAGATTCCCACACATTTTCCTAACACTACAATTGCAGACAAGATGAAGCTACCTTCAAGTTAGGATAGGAAACCAACTGGAAAGCAGCCATCAGTACTGCCCAGCTGCTTAGCCCAAGAAGCGGGGCAGGCTGTCAAATCCATAGAAAGAGCAGTAAGCAAGGCAGCAGCAGGCATGCAGGGGCAAATGAACCGACATCACCACACTTAAAGATGTATGCCTATATGTGATCAGGACCGTGCTTTCACACCCGAGTGAAAGGGAGCAGGTCACCTTCTCTGCTCATCTTGATAGATGATCTTCAGTCATATTAACAGAGTTGATCCTGTTTAGAGAATGTGGATTGAATTTTCTAGATGGGTATCATGGTGTGTCACTGGTACACAGTCAGAAATGTAGGAGAGTTTTCATTGCATCACGAGCACACCACCGCTCTCCAGCTGGGTGCTGCTTGGAGGTCTGCCACCAAAGAAAGCTCAGCTGCAGACCTGTTAGCCAAAATAGTGGTGAAAGCTACTGAACCTTCAGCTCAGTAAGATGTTACGTGAAGTATCAGACAACAACATATATCCCTTAACAGTCAGTGAAGAAAAGCAGATGCTTCTAAGCTGTTATTCATCTCCTAAAGAAGACATTTAAAATAGGTCAGCTAAACTGTTTCCTAAAGGTACTTATCATTCTCCAAGGACTATACAGGGAGGTATTTCAAATGGAGACGTCTATGGTGAGTGAAGTAGAGATGTCTACACTGTGTTGAGAAGAAGATCAGAGGCCAGGATTCAAGAGGAGAGTAGTGCTAAATTCAACAATTCACTTAGACCCAGATGAAGTAATGTACATGTTAAAACTCATTGTTAAACCAGGGCCTGACTGAGGAATGGAAACAGAGGGAAAGGCATGGCTGAGTCACAGAAGGCAGAGCAGGGACATCTGTTTGGGGTTCCTGAATTCAGTAGCCCCACAGAGGTGAGGCTGCCGCAGCTCCATGCCCCAGGTACAGTCAGCAGCGAGGCTGAGTTTGTCTTCCCAAAAGGCACGCGTGCCCGCACACACACACTATGCGTACACCTATATGCATGGCCAGCCACACAGACCACCACAGACTGAAAGACTCAGCCGTTCACGCAAGCACGGACAGGTCCTGTTCTGTTTTCCTCTCTGCAGATTGGGATGAAGGTGCATTAGTGGGAAATTAAGTTAAACCAGTCATTTAAATAGCTATGGAAAATGAGGAGTTAGGAGAAGCGGCAGAGAACAGCTAGTGTGGACTGTCTGGTAAAAACTGACGGGGGGAGAGTGTGCTGCGAGCAGTGTGGGTTGCCAGGAGGAACAAGCTTGAGCTATAGGCAGAAAGGAGAATAGATGTGCTTTAATCCCCTTGTGTTTTAAGACCACTCATCTAAACATTGTGTAGCGGTTTTTTTGTTTGGTGGTTTTGGGTTTTTTGGCAAAAGAGATTCAAAGAAGGTGTTTCCACCAGAGCAGGCTGCTTCAGGCTGCTGGGGGAACCCTGCCGAATCCCTCCCTCCCCAGCCTTCCTGGATGAAGCATGGAGGTAGTCAGGCAGCAGAAACTGCGCTTGCAGCCTGAGTGTGGGCACATCCCAGACCTCTGTGCATAAGAGGTGAAGTACTGTGGGTGCACTGGGTAGGATCTCACATGGAGGAAGCAAAGGGGCTGTGACCGCTACCTGGAGCAGTGCACAGCGTGTTCGGGGGGTATCGAGACACTCAGCCCAGCCCCAGCATTGCAGTGTATTTTTCAGAATGCCATTTTTGACTGGGCTAATTGCCATCTTCCATGCTGGGTATTTTTCAGGAATGATTTATTCCCCCAGTGCCTGGGGATAGTCCCACATCAGTCCTTCTAGGTGAGCTCTGCTGCCAGCAAGCACCCAGCAGATACCCAGCGGTGTTTGACAACAGCATAGGTGACTATGAATTTATCTGAGCAGCAAGAAATAATCTTGGCCATTTTCCTTATCACTTTAACTATTGTTTAAGATATTCATTCTGATAGCACAGCCTTACATCAAAAACATAAATCATACTGACACTCCTATGCTTACCACCAAGAGCTGTCAGGGGGGTTTCCAAGCTGGTTTCAGATGGAAGAGCTGTTGTTGCTGTAGAGTTTGAGAATATCTTTAGTCCAACATATATCTTCAACCTATGACCGCCAATTCTCAGAGGGCTCACATGTTTCATATAGGCAATTCCTGCTTTGGGAATCCAGAGCTGGTGCTATTATATGGATTTCAGGGAAGAACTCTGGCTTGAGTACAATTAAAATTAAATCAAAAAGCACATTCTTCAACTGTTTTCACAGGCCCCTGTGAATAATCTGAAACTTGTATCAAAGAACAATACAGCAATTCTTCGCTGATCCTAGAAAAGCTTTGGGAAGATGACACTTATTCACCATCTGGTCACTCCCTCCATAACAGTGACAGGGTGACAAGCATAGCTTTCTCAGGAGATACAGTGTCTTCTATTTTACAAGCACTTCAGCATTTCTGAAATGATGATCGATTTAAGATTTTTTTACTTATTTCAGATTTTCTCTCTCTCTCTTTCTGTCTTCTTTTTTTTTCTCAAACTGTTTAACATCCAGCTGCTTATATACCTTAAGCAAAGGAGTATCTTGTGCCAATATATTTCAGGTGCAAGCAACTTCAATCTCCTATTTCATATGACAAATCAGTTAGAAAATATAAGTAGTAGAAGAAAATCAGGAGTGTTGTTCGTGCTCTGAGAAATCTACTCTTTTGCTATAGTTCTTGTTCAAATCGCGTCTTTTTCTTTATGTACTGAGCTGTTGACCTATCAGAACACGTACTTGGGAAGCTGAGGAGAGATGCACTGAACGGTGACTCTCATAGCAGATACTGCAGAGGTGAGGTTAGTCTCAGCTGCATCGACTCCTGGACAGTTTCAGTGGTGGAGAACAGCAGTCACAGGAGCTTGGTCCTGTGTCACTGGTTGTGACTAAAGCTGTGTGCATTAATGGGTAATTCTGTGTGTGTGCATGGCCGTGTGTGTGTAGATCTACATATATTGCACATCTTACCTATCCAAGGAATTTGGTGTGTCACCACAGTCTTCTGTGCCCTTGACCAGTCTCCCATCCCTGAATCCCTTCTCCCTGGTAATTTCACGCTTCCATTTAGACCATGTTTTTTAGGCCTCATTGCTTTTCTCTGAACTCTCTCCATTGATCCATTCATTTTGCACTGCGTTACTCAGAACTAGGCATGATAGCATGTGTCCTGGAGGCCTTACTAGTGACAAGCAGAGCATGTGGATAACCGCAGCTCACTGGCTATCCTCCTGACTGTGCATCCCAATATCAGGTTTGCCTTTTTTCAGTAATGCCACGTTTGCCACTCCTATTCAGTCTGTGATCCGCTATGAACTCCCAGTGTTTGCACTAGTTCTTGCTTGTTCTCCATCTGGTGTTTGCGCTCCTGCTGTTATTGTCTAGTGCATTTTTCCCTCTTAAATGTCCCCCTAGCTGTTTCAAACTATTTCCTGAGTTTGTTGAGATCATTTGAATTTGAACACTGCCCTCCGGTATGCTTGCATTTCCTCTCATCTCTGTACAGTCTATAAATAACATCACAGTTATTACTGAGGAGATGATTGAATAGGACTGGACCAGCACAAGTCCACTTGATACATCCTTCCACCTTGACAGTGAATCATTGACAGTCCAAGTATGGCTTTTGCATCAGTTTGTACCCCTTCTCTGTAGCAGCAGCTTAATCTAGCCTAAATTTATAGCATGTTTATGAACATGTCTTAGGGCTTACTGTCAAAGCCTTGCAGAAGTCAACAGAGGTGACTACTACTGCTCTTCTTCCATCCACAAGACTTGTCACCCTGTGCAGAAGAAAATGAGATTCGTTCGAAATATAGCTTATTCAGATAGGCTCCCATTCTTTAAAAAAACAGGAGGGAATATAATCTTAAAATTATTCCTCTTCCTTGACACAAGTTTTCCAAAGTCATTAGCTTAGACTATAACGATTGCCTCTTTATTTCACAACACGCTCTCTGCCCAACTGGAGACACAGCCAGGATAAACTGTGATGATGCTTCTTGATTACACCAAAATCCCCAGAAAGAGGAAGCGCCAGGGAGAACCTTAATGTTGGTTCCTGTGCTCCTGGCCAGAGAGCTCAGATCCTATCTGGAAAACGCAGACATTTATGCACCTAACCTTTCATAATCTGACTGCTCTATCTCTTGTTAACTTAAATGAAAACATTTGTGTTAACTGGGTAATTAGGAGCCCTGAATGTTATGTGTTACAGTGTCAAATTGCTTTGTAGTCTTATTTTTCCACTGTTCATAAAGAGAGGGGGTTTGTGAAGGAATTAATATTCCTTTTAAATGAATTTGCATATACAAATTTGTAAGAGTCAGTAGGCTATAAAACTCTGAACACTATATGGTACAAGATACAAGAAGGTGGCATAACACCATACAAAGCTGTGACCCTCTGCTAGGAGATTCTGTATATAAGGAGACTGAGGGCTCCACCTTCACTGTCTCACAGATTTTTTTCGTATGAAATGCGCAGAGCTTCCAAGTAAAACATGCATATGTATTTTAGATTTCAGCTCTGGAAATTCATGCTAGGATCTGAGAGATAAATGAGATTATTGTTGGCATGTATAAGTATTGTACTGTAGCTAGATGCATTAAATATCTCTCCTTTCTGGTAATTATGTCTACAGTTTTCCCAAAGAAACCCTAAACTCTGTCAAACTTGATACAGGCTGTGCTTTAGCTGGCACGTCTCACAGCTCCACTATAGATGTCTCCTCCTGTAGCTTTAACCGTGACACTGTGTTTATAAGCTTGAAGGACAAGATCAATTCTCACAGTGTTTTTGACCCCATTGCTGACAGAGGTGCCTCTTCTAAGGAAGTCTTATCCACAAAGGAGTGTGCCAGGGAGTGTGTTCATTTGGAAGTAAACAGAAAACCCTCTTCCCCTCCCTGACACTTCTCACAAATACTATGATCAATACTGGTGATCACATTCTAGCAAATAAGATGAAAAATACTTTAAATACTTTCAATTAATACTCTGCTGAGGACCTGAAAATAGATCCAGCTGTAATCCATTCACCCCACCCTTCCTAATCCTCGGATCATCTCATTCCTCCTGATTTTAGTTTTAAAAATTTTCGTAACATTTCAGGAAAGTATATTTAAATACTGGTTTGCTACTCAAAAGGTAAAAAGAGCACAGTCTCCTTTGAAAATACTGTATGAACAGTGTCTAACACAGCTTTCTCTCTCTGTAGTGTCTCAGGGACTGCATTATTCTCAATGTTGTTGTGCCCTTTAGTCCAAATAACATCATTTTCTTGTGTTTCCCATCTGCAGCACGATGACCAATCACAAAGTTTTGCATTGAAATGGCAAGGATATGCTCTAATTGCCTCCCTAACAAAGACCTTGATTACATCTAAATTCCAGGATTTCTGAAGGCAATTTTTTCATGGCATCAGCCTATTTGTTTCTGACTAATTACCCCTTCAGTGCCAACGTTTCACTCCTTTGTATCCCAGACATCAACAGAACATCTTTAATCCAAAATGAAAATGGGGGAAGGTAACATCTTAAAAGGCACAGTTGAGCAGTTTCTATACAGCACAGTGTTTATCAGCATAACAAGTTGTTTCTCTGAAAAAATGTGGTAAGAAATGGTGAGGACTTCTTATGAAGCGCAATTGCTTTAATAACACAGCCTAATCCACCTCCCCAAATCTTTGCCATTTCTAGAACAGCTCAGCCATATGTTTGCTGCCTAGTGAAACTGTCCCAACAAGTGACAAGGTTTCTGTGTGAAACAGCAGCAAAGGCCATGTGTTGGGCCCCTGGATGGGTGTGAATTCACTTTGCAGGCTACAGTTGCCCCCAAAATGAACTTACTTACCTAAAACAGCCAAAGGAAGTTCAAAGTTACTACCTAAGATGTCAGCAGGGACAAAGATTCTCTTGCAGGAGAGTCAGTGGCTTTGCCTCTCCTCTCTGCTCCACTCCACATGGAAAAGACCAGGGTACAGGGTACAGTATCCCAGGTTTAGCTATATGTCAGCAGGAGATGCTTTCTATCACAAACTGGAAATTCTGCCCAGTCCAAGGCAACAGCTATGGTACCCCGAGTCCAGATGCAGCTTTTATTTGATTTCAGTGCTCCCTGTGGGAGCACCAGGGCTGAGGCAGGCTCTTGTCACGCCAGCTTGCTTCTCCTGCCCCAGGAGACATTAGGCAGGGCAGAGGCAGGCAATGCGGGCAGGTCTGCAGCAACCGGAGGATGAATACCCCATGCAGGCGTTTCCCAGTGCCTCGGAAGATGCAGGCAAAATGAGGTGTGACAGCGCCTTACAGCACTCGCAGAAGGAGTGACCGATGGGAGAAGAGTGTGAGTGTGGCACTCTAAAATCAGCCAGGTTTTCATTACCTGGGGTGGGCACTAGATCAAGCTGATTGCTTTAAATAACGCTGTTTATATGCCAGCATCAGGCTACTGATATTTCTAGGTTAAGTGCACACGCAAGCCAGGGAAATGGCAAATACACTTGTTTGTCAATGTGAAAGCACAGTTCAAGACACAGGCATTGTACTTCAGTCTAGATGTTCGTTCCATAAGTATCTGGCCCATGTAAAAAGTTTAGGAAAGAAGAAAAACTAATTTACAGTAAGACATAAAAAAGACCTTGAGACTACACAGTTCTTATTCCCCCTAAATTGTCCTGGAGACCCCAAGGATTGCTTTACGGACACCAGTATCCCAAAGCGCTCCATTTCTGTGCTGATTTGTACCACCTGCCGTATTGTTTTTGCCTTCAACACTATCAGTTCTGTTGCACTTTTCCTGTTTTGGAAAGTCTCCAGCTCTCATGACATTTCTAAATGACCTTTGTATAGAGTGAAAGTGCCAAATACTAGGCTCCTAATAGCATATCTGCATTTAGTTAGGAACTTAAAAACCCAAAGCTATCATTATTTTAATCCCAAATCTCTGAAAAAATAAATGCAATTAAAAGTTCCATAAGGAGAAGAGGAGAGAGATGGGTTATGTCACAGAAAAGGAGAAGACAGTAAATAAATAAATGAGGACTAGGTGAGCAGTCCTCTGTTTTTTCTTTTGTTACTGTTTCCAGATCTAGAAAAAAAACACAGTTTGTACCAAAGTGAATGTTTATTTCCTTTTCTCAAGGAAATAAAAAGCTGAACACTGGTATTTTATTGGAGAGGAAAATTTTCCATTTAACCTCAGAGAAGCGTTTGCAGGTTGCAGCAGGAAAAGCAAAGGAAATACAGAGCTTGTTTGCAGCAGTAACTACTCCTTTACCTGCAGCTCAGGGGTGGGAGACGAGCTCTGCTTGAAAGGCTCCGGGCAACTTCCACCTTCCCAGAGCTGGGCCTGGGCGGGCAGCTCCAGCAGCCTCGCTGGGACCGTGTTATACTGCAAGGGGAGGGAATGAAGAAGCTACAGAGCAAAAATCCAGATTCATAAGTCGGTTTCAGGCCATGGCAGGTTCTGAGCTGTAAGAAATGTGTTTTCAGCTCTCTGTTAAGAGTCTAGGAGAATAAACTGGAAGCTCACGTACAACAACAGTTTATGCTGTATGACTGTTCTTACGGAAGCCTGGTGGATGACCTTCACTTAAAATACGTGATTACAATCTGTTTGCAAAAGATGATACAAGGGGTATCATGCTGCTCTATTCCTTGTTACAGTCACTGAGGCCTTGGAGTCGCAGAAACTCTGACACTTACAGAGGTGAGTTTTGATGGTAAGGCTAAAGATGGGGAATTTGTCCCTCCATCTAGGTGAGAGACCAGGATAAACTCTTCCTTAAAACTGCTGTCCACAAATCTCACAGCCTTCTCTCACAGCTCATATTTTCTAGGATTCATCCTGTTTGCCTTCTGGCAGCTGCCTCCAGTTAGTCTGCACCTACATAAAAGTGTATCCAAAGCTGGACCCAGTCTCTAGCTTTTCCAGTGATGGGTAGAGAAGAAAGGTGACCTTTACATTTTGCATTCACATATGATATCGATCTCTTAGCTATCTGCTTGGCCACACCAATTTAGATTCTGATCTTCAGGATCTCTCTTAGCCTTGACAATTTGTGTTCTTAACTGTAAAACCAGTAGGCAAAGGTTCACATCAGCACTGCAGCTCCTAACAAGCCAAAATAAACACAGGCGCCTCTCACAGTTGTTTTAACCCCACAGAGAAGGCAGGGAGAGCCCTGCGTGATGGCATGGAGGCAATGACAAGGGATGCAATACTCCAGGTGGTTAGCATGAATGTTGTGGTGTTACTGAACACCTGCTCATGGAAGCAAAAATTAAGAAACTGCTACAGTGCTTTTTGATTAAATAGATTTCCAGAAGTCTAGACTTGGTTTGGTGTATCTGTTTTTTCCTTAGTTAAAAGCAGAGTAAGTGCCATGGGAGGAATGAACAGCTTAGCTACTCAGCTGGGCTTGGTAGCAAACTCTACCCAACGAAATCTCCTTTGTGTGCTTAACATTAAGCACATGCTTAAATGCTGTGCTAGAAGTAGACTGGATTGCCGAGCACTTTCCAAAATGAAGGCCTCTAGTCTTAAGATTTCTGGATTTCATTCACAGCTGCTCGACACTTCATTTCACAGGTCAAGAGCTCTTTTGGCAGAGAAACATGGAATATATTCTGATAATTTTTTCCTCCAGTAGGTGTTTTCTTCAAATAAATGTCAGGATATAAAAGTGGTACTGAAACAGGTATAAACATTTTGGGATGAGAATGAAACAATGATGTGGTAAAATCATAAGGCTGAAACAATAAATCATACTGAAAGTCAAAAATTCTGGTGGTAAAGATGATTTTCCCTATAGGAACTATTCAGCAATAAAATCTTTTACAGGAAAGGAATATTGAATCCATGAGATGATAGTTTTTACACATATCAAGGAAGCAGTGTTAACCCTCTCTCAGAGGCAGATCAGTTGTGTTTCACCATTTTACTCAGAAATAATCTAATCACTTATACAGACAGGAACAACAGAAAAGATGATGCCTTCTAAGAAAGAAAAATTAAATCGTTCATGTGGAGACAAACACTCTATTTTATGTGTTGAGAAGCTTTTATTGGACCACCACGATACTTTGGATTAGTTACACTATGGCTCTGAAATATGAAATTGTAGTGTAGTCATTTTCCCAATAAAAGGAAAAAAGAAAATAAAGAAGCACAATGCATGAGGCTTTGGTCACTGAACTAAGTCGAGTTTTACGAGCCAGTCCCAGTCCAGTGCAGAGAGGGAATTTCTTCACACTCTTTCATAGACTCTAGTGCAGACAACTCCTTTCATGGCACATTCCTAAGGCACAAAGGAAAAGATTAGTATAAACCTTTTGCTGACAGCAGGTGTGTGCTGCAGTAACCTCTGAAGTCAGTGAAAGTCCAGATGTCATGTTTTACATTTTTACATATTTACGTCATTTTTAGAGCAAACAGCAAAGCTATTTTTTATATTGCAAATGGAGTGGTTTCTATTTTAACACCTTCAGACTTAATTAAGTGGCATATAATGACAAATCGACTGCAAAATTAGGCTCAGCTTCCAGAAACAAATTTACCTTCCTTGGTATTATTGTTCGCTTGACAGATATATCAGCTCCACCTGGTTTATTATACCATGGCCCACGAACACTCAGTTTTACAAAGCGTTTTTTATGGAAGCAGAAGTAGCCTGGGTAGTTCAGAGGTCAGGCTTCTGGCCTAAAAAACTTTGCACTTATGAGTCACAAAATATTTCTCCTGACCCTCTTGCCCCAGTGGCCTTCAGTGGCTCCTGGCGATTCACAGCCACAGGACGCGTGTGACAGAGGTGATGGGACATTAAAAAAGACCTCATTGGTCTGCAAAAGATGAGGCCTCCTCCACAAACCTCTTTGAGTCAAGGGGCAGACAGCAGGATGCCGATGGAAAAGGGACCCTACCTTTCTGCTTTTCAAAGATGGTTTTACAATTAGAAAACATTTACACAGAAATGCAGCCATGAGGAGATGCAAAAGCAAATCACCATTCCAAATGTACAAGAGTTTAAAACAAAATGCAGTCAGAATAAGCTAGCACATAAAGGCACAATGCTGCTGATTTCAAACAGGTCACCAAAATTAGGTTGGCTCCACTCTTTAAAAAGCTTAATGAACAAAGTACTTTCTTCCATTCAAAAGTGAAATGTTAATTTCAGTAGTGACCTTTACAACTAAGGTCCCTAAAATGTGTTATCACCCTGGTTTGGCCAACCCAAAGGTTTCACATGGCTGCTAGAGAAAGGCAGGTTGAATGGGGGGTGAGGGAAAGCCAGCATTCCCCAGGCCCCGGGAAAGATGCGGTTCCCTCACCGCAGTGGACATTTCAGAGGAGCCGTCAGGACTTGCCAGTCCCCGCCAGTCCCCGCTGCAGGTCACCATGCAGGCAGGTGTGGGCACAGAGGTGCTGGCTTTCACACGATAAACCTCAAGCATGTGCTTAGTGCACTTGAATTGCTCACGCGGAAAAAGCAAACAAAAAGAAGTGTGTGAATTGATGGGCTTTAGTGGAAATAGATGTGTGAAAAGGTGTAAAATCAGTTTTCTAAGGTGGACAGGATTTATTCCAAAGATAGGAAAAAGGAAAGAGCCATTCCAGGGACGGCAGTACCCAACTTGCAAACTTTAATTTGCATTTTACAGGTTTCTGCTATTTGAAAACCTGATTCCTTTTAAGTATAATAATCTTGAGAGCAGTAAGTATGCTGTCAATTTATGGCAGCTCTGCTGATATAGTCACTTTAAAGACAATTTGCTGTATGGAACAGTATTTATTTCCTTCCAGCTTGTTTCTTAAGCTTGGTTCCCTTTTTCTCCGTCTTAATTTATCTCATAAGCCGGAGAGAAAGCCAAAATTGACAGTCTATTTAGACAGAAGCAAACTGAAGGCTGCATCCTTCTGACCTTTATCAGCATACAAGGAGTGTGAACTTACCACCACCATTTTCCCATCAACAAGTCTTCTCTTTATCGTGGTCTCTTTGCCATTCCACTTCTGCACTTGCACCAATGATCCTTTCTCCAAGGTTACGACACTCTGCAAAGGCCAAGAGAAGAGTTTCAAACTGCAGTCTGAGTTTTGCAGATTAGAGTAGCAATTCACTTTACGTTCAGCAAGATCCGCATTCTTGGCTAGCGACATGCTTAGTAACATTAGTTTCAACACCATACTATTTCTTCTTTCAGTGCTTTCTCTGAATAGTTTGGAAAACTCATAGTGCGCTAAGAGGGTAGGAAAAACTCCTCCTGGTGCTCTTCTAGGACATCAAGACCACTCAGAGATCATCAGCCCCCTTACCTTGACTTTCCGGTCATCTGCTGTTGTTTCATCAAATTGCTGGCCTAGTTTGAAAGAGATCATTGTATTTTTGAAGGTGCTTTCAGTTCTGATGGTTACTATGTCCCCTTTCATACTGATGATCACATCAGGCTTTGCCAGGCCACCTAGTTTCCGGGTAGCTAAGCCCACTCCTAGAAATCAGAAGCAAAACTATCATTACATTCTACCAAGCAAAAAACTCAGTATTCTTTCATAAATCTTCAGTGGAAGAATAAGGAACAGTTTCTTCTTGAATACTCTAATGCCTGATCCAGATGAGACACTAATTCTTTGAATGTAGAAGCACGGTGTTCAGAGGCTGATGCAGGCCCAGTTGATAGAGTGCACCTTCAGCAAGAAATAAAGATACACATGAGTATATACTTGTGTACATTATCTAAGAAGAAACATAGACAGTTACAAATCTGCATGAATTTGTGTAGAGATAGAATGGGTAGAAAAATTCAGAGGAAAGGTCTATTTCTCATAAAAGCTTGCAAAAATCCTTTTTTTAAAAAATTCTTGACAAATCTGAGAATCTGCACTTTTGTTAACCAGCTGCATGGAAGAAACTGAATACTGAACTGTCAATACACTGATGCTTGTTCATTAAAACATACTGGAGATTGGGCAATTCCTAGGTTGCTACAACATCCCTTAAGGATCCTTACATCTAAACCTCAGTGAAAAGTACAAGTATGAAATATAAAAAAAGGTTGAAGCATAAGAGCGAAGAGCTGCAGAGAGCGTCAGGGAAAATCCCATGTCAAAAGCCTTTTATATTGCCTAGCGCTTTTCAGTCCAGTTCATTGTCTACAAGTTGTGAGGTCTGGGGCAAGTTGGAATGAAGGCCACTGATGATGTATCGCTGTTTTATAAAAGCAGAAAAGGCATAGCTGTAGTTACTGCCTTTGTTAATGCTATGCTATGCTCAGATGAAAAGATTCGTATAAAAGGGTATAAAGTTATCTGTAAAGTATAACACTATTTGCAGTAATTATTCTATACTAAACAATTCTGTTCAGATCTTCAGAAAAATATCTGTAGCTGGACTTTCATCCCACATTTACTCTGGTTAATTAATTAACTGCAATTCTTTTGTTATTCAGTTTAACAATTCAAATAACGGGAATCAGTGTCTCAGTGAATCATTTATATAGCAAAAGCAATGCTGTAGCTGACCGTGCACTTGCTATACAGGAATGAAGCCAGCATTAAAATGAAAAACAATGCCTAATTTATTACATTCCTGGCATTCTTCAGTAACAGATAGATTCATTCATAGGATTTAGACCTCTGAAACCAAAGTGTCATGAGACATCAGCTCCATTATATATTGTAAATTATCACAAGTCACGAGTTCAATGGTGCAAGCAAGAGAAACATAAAAAAATGCTGCATCTCCATAGATTCTTCTCATTACAGAAAAACAAATTAGATCAGGTCAGTTCAGTTAGACAGAAGTAAATTTATTACAGTAATTCAGCACCTACCTTTCTGTTTTTCCATTTTAGATGCTAAAGGAAAGAAATTAAATTATGCTAGAAAAGTAATTAAAGTGCTTTTGAGGCCAGGAATAAGGCACCATCCATGAGCAAAGCATAAGATAGAGACATTCCCAAAGAAAACTTATTAAAAAAAAAAAAAAAAGAAAGAACATTTCTCACCCAATTCTTTCATATAGTCATCGAAATTTTCACTGGAGACGAGTTTCCAGGTTCCCACAAATCGGTTACACATCGTGTAGGCTTTGCGAGGCAGTGGTCCTGCAGAGAGAGGCAGCCGCCACAGCAGCTCTTGGTGGGAGTCAGAGAGATTGTGTGCCCGACTCAGACCTCACTGGCCTCCTTTTAAAGATGCCCAGTCCCTGTAGCGGTCAGGACAGCCCAATAGGAGAGGCAGTGCCAGGGCAAGACAATGTGCACCTTGTCCAAGGCAGCCGTGTCAGTACCAAGGCTCTGGGTGACGCCTGCCTCGGCTTCCTCCACTGAAGAGATCAGGACACTGAGAGGTGCATGGGGACGGGGACGTGAGGTTACCACTGCATCCGCAGAGCAGTCGGGGACGCCGCAGTGGGGTCTCAGCAACACAGAGCCACCAAGCACAAGAGCACTGCATCCATATGAAACCCGCTCTGACTGTCCTCCCAACGCCATTCTCCTGCTATCACCATATAGAATAGAATAGAATAGAATAGAATAGAATAGAATAGAATAGAATATTTCAGTTGGAAGGGAACTACAATGACCATCTAGTCCTACTGCCTGACCAATTCAGGGCTGCCCAAAAGTTAAAGCATGTTGTTAAGGGCATTGTCCAATTGCCTCTTAAACACTGACAGGCTTGGGGCATCAACCATCTCTCTAGGAAGCCTGTTCCAGTGTTTGACCACCCTCCCAGTAAAGAAATGCTTCCTAATATCCAGTCTAAACCTCCCCTGGTGCAGCTTTGAACCGTTCCCACATGTCCTGTCACTGGGTACGAGGGAGAAGAGATCAGCACCTCCCTCTCCATTTCCCCTCCTCAGGAAGCTGTAGAGAGCATTACCACTATTGTCACCTGTGTGCTAGTCAGGTAAATCAAAGCCATGTGGATTTTGGGGAGAGGCTGTCAAGAAGCTGCTGTACATAGTGGTTTGTTTGGGTTTTCTTTTACTTTCATGATCCTTCCTGGAAAGGTTCTGTGTGTTTTATCATTTAATGGCAGAACCGAATTACACTGTTCTGTTTTTTTCCCTTTGCATCAGAGCAATGATCCCAAGCTGTGGGTTCTTCCCTGCACATACCCCAGGCAGCACCACAAAGAGAAGAAGCAGCCACGCTTTGCTGCCTCCCTTCTTCCACAACAGGGCATGTTCAGAAGATCAGTGCATCAGTGGAGGTCAGCTCTTGTGCTTGGCAGGTGGATGGCATGAACAGAGACTGACTCATTAAAGGGCTTATTCTCAGTTCAAAGTCACTTGGTGAGAGGTGAGCAGTTTCACTGGGTTGGGAGGAGGGCATACACTGCTCTCTTTTTGCCTTGCTGCACCTGGATAGTTCGTCTGTCATAGAGTTAAGGGCAGATTCAAGCCAGCGCAGTCATATAAGGCGTTGCATTCAAATGTGTCCTACTATTGTCAGATTTCTTCAAGTTTCCCTGCTCCCATGAAGAGACTCCACAACCTCCCTGGGTCCATGTCTCCCTTGTACTGGGGAGCCCAGAACTGGACCCAGCATTCCAGATGTGGTCTCACCAGTGCTGAGTAGAGGGCAAGGATTATCTCCCTCAACCTGCAGCGCTCCTCCTAATGCAGCCCAGGACATCACTCGCCTCCTTTGCCGCAAGGGCACATTGCTGGCTCATATTCGGCTTGGTGTCCACTAGGACCCCCAGGGCCTCATCTGCAAAGCTGAGTTTGAAAGTTTGAAAAGTTTGAATTTGAACATTCAAAAACTTTTTTAAAAAATGCACATTTAGAACTATTGTCTTGTGATTAGTGAAAAGCAGACACAAAGAACAAATCCATAAACTGTATGTGTATTTGACAAGCAGGAATTTAAAGCATTGTAATTCAAGACACCTCAAACTATCTGAAACTATTTAGTGTAAGACCACATCAACTGTAATTCTGTCCTTCCCCTTCCTAAACCATCTTCCTGGAGAAAACTATTACTTGCTGCATGAAAGGATTAGATGGCTTCTTTCTTACTTGTGTGAACAGTAGTTGCCTGTTTGGTTTTTTTGCATGATTACACTTTCTGGGTTATGACCACTTATAGGGACTTTTCAGATATACATTGTAAGGATGGAGGGACACTGGGATTATAGGTTGTGGGACCAAATTTCTTGTGTTTAGGGTAGAAAGAGTGAGATGGAGCTGATGCTGGGCCAAGGAGGGTGAGGTTTGGGTCTCGTCTTGAAAGCTGTCATATGCAAGAAGGGGAATATGTTTAAACAGGAAAACAATACAGCCTGGGCAGTGAAAATATTGTAGTCTTTGGATTACACTGTGGTTGTGGGGAAATAACAAGGTCTTAAGTGACAAGTTTTGGTTGTATATGTGAAATGTTTTTATCCCATCAGCCATCAGTTATAACATCAACAAGGGTAAGTTGAGCAGAACTTCCCATTACTGCTCAGGTCGAATTACAGTGCAGTGTAGGGAGGGAAAGTCTGGAGTGATTGAAAATGAAAACAATTTCTCCCCCACGGTAGGAAGCAGATGCTGTATCTGTAATATGTAAATAAATGTCAGTCTTTGAAGATGTTGTCCACACAAAGCTCTTCTAAAGCAGCGATGCATTATATCACATTTTGTGTAAAGAATAGCTAGGTCTTTTATCCAATCTCTGGAGATGAGAAAGCTCGTCCTAAATGAAACTATCCATTATTTCTCAAGTAATAATATGAAAATATTCTACCGTTGCTCCTCAGGCATTCTTTGTTCTTTCATTTAATTGTCTTATCCACATAAAGACACTTTAACAAGACAAGGCTGGTGCCTTTGGGAAATAAAAGATGATTGGGACGTTGTAAAATCAGGCCCAAAGAAATTCAAGAAGAGCAAATTAGTCAGAATAGAACAGCTATACTGCAGTACCAGTAACCTTAAGCACAAAAGTGACAGAGAATTATTTATACAGACAAAACCCCAGTCTTAAGCAGTCTCAAACAATGTTGACATTGCTACCATCTATCTCTTTGTCACTAAGAAAAATCAGCACTTTCATTTAAAGGACTTACAGTCTAGAAAGAAGAACAGGGAATTACATCTCAATAGAAATAATATCTATGGAAACCAATCTCTTCTTCATGTTTAAAGGAAAAAAAGTGTCAAGAATTGTGAGTACATGTGATAAGAGAGAGCTATGATTCCCTTTTTTTGCTTATGGTTGGAGTAAAACAGGATTTGAAATCAAAACACTTGGAGATTGTGAAGCAGCACTAGAGAGAAAGGTAAAAATTGATAAAAATAGTGAGCTAAAAATGTAAAGAGACTATTGAAAGAAATATGGGAAGTAAATTTATGTCAATTTCTTTAAAGGAAATATGATCTGGGCAAATTCAGTGCCAAAAAAAGTCTAAATTAAATTCCTAGGAGAGTAATGAAGAAAACAGAAATAAAAGTGAAGAACAGCAGCCAAATGCCTGCCTTGCTGTGAGGACACCAAGCATGTTTTAACACTGACTCTACAGAGCCAAGGGATCCACTCTGAACACGAGGCCAGCAGCCTGCCTCTTCCCAATAACTACATTGGAGGGTGCAAATAGCCTTTTGTCTTCTTAGCTGGGGCATCCCACGAGACCAGACCATGACTGCTGCGGCCGAGGGAATGGGTGACAGCTCGGGGCACACTGCAGAGCTGGGCGCACACCGGGATTGACTGGCCAGGATGCAAAAGTAGTCCAAGTTCCTTCCAGTGGAAACAAAGGGTTAAAAGAAAAACAGAAAAATAACAGAAAGGTCAAAGCTCAGAATAAGCATTGCTTCATCTTTCTCCTGAGCTGCTAAAAATCTGTGGGTGTGAGTCCCCTTTCCCTCTTGTCATCCAAGAAACCTGTAAAGGAGTAGTGAGCGAATATGCTAACGGGCAAAGATCTCCTGCTCTCAGCATTCAAGGGTGCCTGCTGTGATAAGTGTGTCGCCCACAGGATTTGTAGGGGTTTAGTGAGATCCTCCTTTTTCAGAGAGTAATGCTACGGGATGGTTTCTGATTTTTGGAGAATAGTTCAGCGCTACAGAAAAGAGAGGGGGACTTATGCTGCTCTGCAGGCAAGGACAAGACACTGATCTGCCTTTACCCCCTAGAAATGTGTGCTGACACCTCCATCCAGGTCTGAAAGCACACCCCTTTGTTTGCCAGAGAGGAATTATCTCCATTTATTCAAGAAGTCACTAGGCTGCTGCCTTTTTTAAAGAATAAATTTTGGCCTTCTTCAGAGAATAAATTTCAGACATGTTCATATTCTGAGAAAAGCATCATTAATACTTCATTATGGTGCTGGACCTGTTGAATTTTATAGTCAGAATGTCAATTTATTGAAATTTCCAAAAGTTGAAGTTTTAAGTGGCTTGATTCATTCACAAAGTCTGAATTCATTCACCAGGTACTAAAATAAATGGTGACAATTTCAGAAGAGATTACCTGCCTCTGAAAAATCAGGCTGTGAATTGTAACTGCAGGCTTTATTAAGAATGTAAGATTTCTGGAAAATAAAGGCTGCTATATGAATATTGAAATATTGGAAATTTGACCTCTGAGATATAGTATTTCCATATCTGTGGACAATGGGATATATTTAACTATGGGCTGATCTTTAATGCCTGTATATAGTTTATTTCAGTCAATGTTGCTGCTTCTTATGATCATCTCTCCCATGCAGGTTTTCTGCCACTAAACTGTAGATTTATTGTGGCTTTTGTAAATAATTTTGGTTCTTGTTAAGTGCTAAATAGATTTAATATTGTATATATGGGGTGATCTGAAGCATACTTCCTCCCCCTATGCAACTGCTGTTCTTTAAGCTGATGAGATTTCACAACGAATGAAGCCAAGGTAAAAACAGGGGAGCTGTTTTTTCATGGCTTTTTTAACATTTTATGCAGAATTTACTGATAGACTTTTGGAACTGCTCTTAAATGACTTCTTAGCTCATCCAGGGCGTGGAAGTCCTCTTTTTTCTTTTCCCCTCTCCAGTTGTATTAATAGTGCAGAAACTTGGGAACAGTCTGAGTCATGCAGAGGAAAGTTCAAGTGTATGAGGTCCCTGCTGCTGGCAGTAGGGACTCAGCACCATCGCCTCTGACAGCTGACCTCAGGAATGTCAGGAATATGTGGAATTTGGTTCACAGATCTTAATTGCAAAGCTTGAGATATACTCATTTCCCCATTTTGTGGTTACTGCACGCATTTTCAGACTCTTCTTGTCCAGGTTTTCCCTGGACTTCTCTTTTTTTTTTGTCCTCAGTTTGAGCCCTCCCAGTTGTAGAAATCAGGGCTTCTGTGGACGCAAAGTTTTGAAATAGGAGGCCAGGCCTAAGGGCAGTAGAAGGTAGTTCGAGAATAAGAAGAGTTGAAAAACATGGTGTCCAAAGGGCTTTGCATCTAGAGAGGCTTGTGTTCCCAAGACTGATCTAACCTAATGAGCTAGTAGAAAATGCATATAGGAAATAGAGAAGGTTGTACCACTAGCAAACTTTTTTACAGGCTTGTAGTAAGCCTGAGAGTACTTTTTAAGCTATAATTCTTAATTCTAGGACATTTTTGTCTAATCTAGGACAAAAAGAGATGTTAAGGAAAGGGACATTAACAAAATAATCACAGCTGAGAGCTACAGCAGCTATAACTTCACACTTCAGGTAGAAGAGGACAAGATCAAGCCACTTCAGATGATCCCTGGGTTTAAAATTGTCAGCATTTGTGCAAGGAGGAGGTGCCTGGTTCCCTGCTCACACTGGAAGCCAACGCTGGGCATCCACAGTAATCGCCCTCCTCCCTGCCCCAGGAACAACGCCCTTCGCTCAAAGCCAAGAAAAGCAACCCCATTATTCCCCTTGCTGTGCACAGACTCCTTGCAGCGAGTAGCCACACGCAGCACTCACCAGAGGAAGTTTTTGTGTCCGGGTCTACATCTATCACTGTCTCATGACAAGAGCCACTCACCGGATCGTCTCTGATCCTCATTCCACAGTGAGATGGGTCACAGTTACCGAGTGCGGTACTAGCTCTCATGCGATGCTTTCCCGTACAGCACCCCTTCCCATGTTGCATCCCCCCCAAACCCCTTTCTGACAAACTCCAGCACAAGCACAGGTTGTAGAAAGCTGAACGTTTTATTGAATAGCCACAACAAATTAGACTAGCTGCGTGTAACTGTTCTGGGATATGTCTGTAAAAAGTACAGTTCCCTTTAAAATGGATTTGTGCAGTTTTTTTTCCTTCAGTTAAGTTGTTTTTCTCCAGCTTTAAGCTGTGTGAAGATGGCTTCTTCATGCTTTTTCATAAACTCTTTTGCAGGTAACGTTATTCATGGCACATTCCTGGAAAGGAAGGCAAATTTAATCAGCTTTTAACTCTCACTAAATGTTTGTTAGTCAGAAGGTAGAGAATTACTTATTCATTGGCAGCCAGTGTAAGAAAAAATTTGCATTTCTCCTCCTCTAAAACCAATTGCCAAAACAGTGAAACTCAAATTTGAGAGCTTCAGAAACAGAAGTCTGAAATACAAGCACAGGACTGAAAGAACATCAAAGGACTGCTCCAGCGACCCCCAGGAGATTTCTAATCTCCTCTTAAAAACCTCTACAGAAGGCTCCTAGGACTTCTGTGGAGGGTGATTGAACTCTGGAGCTGGGCATTAGTCTTTTTTCCTTTCACCTTTTGCAGCTGTGGCTTGTCTTCTTCACACATGTGTGCACAACACATACACCCACCCCCCACCCACACAGAGTCCTACACAGCTTTCAGACTTGCAGCTGCTGGTGTCAGCCTCTGCATGTTAGGCTCTGTCCTCATCCATTTTTCTGTTAGATCAAACTCTCTTTTCTTCAGTCTTTCTTAATGAAGTTGTTATTAAAAACTATTTCTATTTGTTCTCCTCTGGTCTCTATCCAAAGAAATTTAAATATTAAATTTATGGACACATTATTTTTCTCTAGGGGAAGGCAGAACTCTTCAGGAATTTTGTGTATGTGTATCATTTTGTGGCAGGTAGGAATCTCAGCTGCCTTTTATGAACACAGTTTTAGTCCCCTCCTAGATCCTTCAAAATGTCTTTCCTAAAACTGGAGAGCAGTGCTGGGAAGCCCCAAACTGCAGTGTGCCTCACTGGCACCAAGTCAAGCACAATACTCTCTGACCAGATAACACCAACCAGCAGAGCTCGGATACAGGTTTTTTTTTTTTGCTATAACTTATTATTGACACAGTTGTTGGTGATCCATAGTATGGTTCCCACAGATGGCTGTTGAGTCTCTACTGGAGATGAACAGGAGTATTTTGCATCAGCACAGAGTGGATGCACTTAACATTGCTAATGCTTCCTCTATACTGTCCAGGACTTAAAGATTCTGATATATAAAAATTTCCCTCATGGGGATGTTGGCTTTTTCTCCCTGCTCTTTCCTAACCATGTCTTGCTATGAATGGAGAACAGGCACCTCCATACCATTCCATAAGTTTAACAGCATTTCAATCTTAATATATACTCCTGACTCATTCAGAGAGACTTCTCGCCAAGTGCACACAGCCCTTTCAGATGCTTTCACTCTCCGTGTTTGAATCCAATGTAATATACCTGCCAAACATGAATTCTGCACAATGAATTCAATGATTAAGGAACAAAAATGAACTCACCACCACCAGGCTCCCATCTACCACTTTTCTCTTTATGACAGTCTCTTTTCCATCCCACTTCTGCACCTGGTTCAGTGTGCCGTTGTCTAGGGTTATGACATTCTGCCAAAGAAAAAAAAGCAAAGCGTAGCTGTTTCATCAGGGTGCTCTGGGCTGAAGAGAAGACTGTCTCTGTGTCCACACAGCACTGAAGCACAAAGTATCCATAGCACTCTTACCTTTGAAGGCAGCATTTCTACACTGGCTGTCAAAATAACAACTCTGTCCTCCTGCTCCCACATCCCTTTTGAGAGATGTATTTGGAAAGTGTCGGGTTTGGACTCACCTTTGTTTTTCTGTCATCTGCTGTGGTCTCATCAAACTCTTCACCCAGCTTGAAAGAGATCTCTGTATTTTTGAACGTACTTTCTGTTTTGATGGTTATCACGTCACCATTGATGCTGATAGTTACATTGGGCTTGGCTACACCAGCCATTTTCCTGGTAGCAAACCCCACACCTGTAAATAAGACAGGGCGCTATGAAATTTTTATCTTTACTTAATGTTTTTCTCTTATTCATTGGGGAAAAAAATAAAGACTTCAGTGCTGATTTCCCTATTACTTTCTGAATTTTTTATTAATTCTATGTTGCAGAGGTTCCTTTGTAAGATCTCACTAGCTTGGTATGGTTATAGACCAAGCCAGGTGGGATGATGTAAGGAAATTCTCTGCTCTGTCATTGTCAGAATAGTAAAAGCAATATTTTGAAGACTGAGAGAAGGTTTTAATGCCAGATATTTGCACATACACTTATTTGAAATAACTGCAGTGGTTTGTACACTAACTTGTATGCTAACTGTATCTAAAAGTAAATAAGCAGAAACATATGACAGTTCCTAAGCCATAAAAACAAACAAGAAAAAAAAAGAAGCAAGCACTTTTTATATTTATCAGTGGCTAGGCTAAATAAAAGGAAATGATTAAGAAATAGCTGGCAATGGTTACGTCCTGAGTAAAATCTGGGGTAAAGATTAAGAGTGCAAGAGTCTCACTGAAAGCTGTCTGAATGCTACCTAAGTCTCAGTGAGTATTTTACCTCTAATCTCCAAATAAACCCCCAGCTTTTTAGCATGTACTGATCCAATCAGTGCAAGTCACCCCATACTTCCCACACACTAAAAGAATGTGGAAACCTTTTAAAGCCCAATTGTAATCCTAAGCAAGAAGTCTACACCTTTAGAGAATAGTGTTATCCCTCAAATCTTTTGCAAGTATCTGCATGAATCCATGCAATTTTCTTTGTTAATATTCACTGGAGGCAGCTACAGTTTCATTCACTGTAATAGCCATGACAATTAATCGGTCTCCTATTCCAGTAGCAATATAAAGAAGTTTAGGAGTGTTGCTTTTAGACAGAGAAGCTTGCTGCATTCTAGCATTACACCACTTTGTATGTCCAAGGATAAAAGCTAATCCACCCAAAATATTGCAGTGACGTGTTTTACTTCCATTTATAACACTACTAAGTAGGCATGCATAGACTTGGCTTACCTGAAACTATTCCTCCCAATCAAGGTTTTTCTACGTACAGGAATTTGACACCACAAATTCAAACAGCCAAGTTCTCCAGTTTAAGACCATCTAATCAAAACAGTTGGACTAAAACCCCCTTGGTAAACAGCATAGCCAGAAAAAGCAAGTAAGGAATAAAGTTCAAAATCAGCATTCCTTCCCTGTCCCAGATACAACAACTCCAAATAACAATTCTCACCCAGCTCTTTCATATAGTCCTCAAAGTTTTCACTAGACAGGAGCTTCCAGGTGCCCACAAACTGGTCACACATTTTGTCAGGCTAGAGAGAAGTCTTCCACAGGATTGAGCAGAAATGCAGGACAGGAGGATAGTACGAGCTCCAGGAGATTAGGAGTTATCTTTAAAAAGGAGCCTTGGCCACATGATGCTCTAGGATGGCCAATGAAGAGGGAGTACCAGTGCCCAGTGTTTTCCTTCCTCCCCTACCCCTCCTTTGCCAGTAGGTCATAGTGTTATTATTCATATGCCCTTACTAGCACAAAGATCACTGTCTTGTTTTTATTTAATTATTTGTTGTTGTAATATTTTGTCATTCAAGAACACTCTGCCTTAAAGGCAAATAATTAAGTCATATTGTCTTTCAGAAGAAAAAGGTAGGCTTAACCCCCAGAAGGTTATGTTCTCTCCCATACTCTTTTCTTTCATTTCAGTCTGCCCTATCAAATGGACACAGCTAAATTCCTGGACTGTAAGATGTGAAAGGCTTGTTGGGATAATTTAGTTTGCTTTGTGCACCCCTGCAGTCAGAGATTTTCTCCAGAGTCACAGAATTACAGGAAGAAGCGGATTTGGGGCAGAAAGAGAGTGCTGGTGGCTGTAGAAGGGTAAGGCAATAAAATTGCTTCCTTGATTGGGATCTGCTTATCATTGCAGCACCTGAATCAATTGACCAATAGGTCTGTATTCTGCTTTTATGTGATGGAGAGGGGATATAGGGCTCTGTGAAAAGCAAAGTAACAAAACAGATGATTTCTCTCCCTTTTGCTCTTGTGCTTTCTGAAGACCTATGTCCCAATGACTAGCATTATGACTAGTTATGGCATAAAGCTACGCTCTGGTATCGACCCACCAAAGGTCCCTTGACACTTAATTTGTTTTCTCTTCCTGCTGTTCAGGTAGTAATCTGTTTGAGGCAAGGTGTGTACAGGCCTGACATAATGAGGTCCACCTTGACGGATCCCCTAAGCTCTGTCATAGCTCAGATCATAAAAAACTGTATCAGAAAGCAGTCAAGCAATTTCTTAGACTTTCCTTTTGGCTGTAACATGCTATTCCAATGGCAAAAAGCAGCTAATAAGTGCAGACTCCAGCCTCTGCAATTCTCTTTAGGTGGATTTCCTGGAAATACTCTGCTGGTTGTCAGGCATCAAATATGTTGGTCCACTTATTTTCGTACTTGTTAACTTTGTAAGTAATGACATTGTAGAGAAATTATTTATATAGGATTGTAAGATCATAGGGAAATTTGGAAGGGAATGGAGGTCAGGAATTCACCCGGAACAGCCTCCCACTCAGACAGGGCCACCTCTGAGCCACAACCAGGCTGCTCAGGGCTGTGCCCTGTTGGGGCTTGGAAACCTCTAAGGATAGAGCCAGCACAGCCTGCCTGGGCAACCCGCACCCCTGCCCAGCTGTTCCCCCAGGGGAAAGGGTCTCCTTGTCTCCTGTCTGAACCTCTCTTTTTTCAGCTTTTACCCATATTCTGTCATCCTCCCACCATTCACTGCTGTGAAAAGCCTGGCTCCAACTCCTCGGTCACTTCCACATAGGTGTTGGGGGCTGCTGTAAGCACTCCCAAAGCCATCTCTTAACCAGGATGAACCACCCCCGTCTCACAGCCTCTCCTCACAGGGCAAGTGCTCCAGCGCCCTGAGCATCCTGGGGGCCCTCTGCTGAACTCACTCCAAAACTGGATGCTGTACTCTGGATACAGCCTAATGAGTGCTGAGGAAAGGGGAATAATCACTTCCATCAACCTACTGGCTATACTCCTGTTCATACAGCCCAGGATGTTTTTGGCCTTTCTGCTGCCAGGGCTCAGCTCACTGCCCACCAGGACCCTGAGGGCCTTTTCTGCAGAGCTTCTCCCTAGCCAGTCTGTCCCCAGCCTGCATTGCTGTGAGGGCTGAATGTGTTTGTACATGTATAATTAGTTACCTTCTTGTGCATTTAAGACTGCAGGCTGTGGGAAAAATTATTCTTTTTTACCTTTTTTTCTTCCTAGAATAGCTAATCTTAGGTTTGGGCTATTCTTTTTTGAGTTTTTGCGTATTTACTGACTTTGGGCTAATCCCAAAATAAATAAAATAATATTCTAATTATTGAAGTTGCTGATGCCTTTCCTGATTGGTTTTCTCGAGTATCATATGCTCAAGTCCTCTTTAAAAGGAAACTCTGAGGGGGTCCTCGAGTTTGTGTCATTGTCCTGGGGTTTTTTACTTAGGATTATTAGCTGAGAAACACTGCACCATGTGTGAGCAGTTTGTAGGAACTTGAAAACTCAAATTCAGTAATTACATAATGAGTACTTGAAAGTATCAGGTGAGGATTGCTGCAGTGCCCCGGATAGAAAGGACGTAATCTGGCTGAACTCCGTTCCTGCACTTCTACTTTTCTTGCTGTTTGTGAACTGTTCTGTGTGTGGCTTACTACAATTAGCATTCATTTCTTTGGAGGGGAAATAGGACTTTTATATTCAAAACTGTAGCCTGAGAGAGGGGATTGGCCTTCCTTTGGTGTTAACAGCTGTCTGCAATGCTTGTGCTGCTGGAAGAGTTTTTTGGGAGAGAGGTGAAGCATGCAAATCAGTTTGGAGCAGACAAGCACACCCTCTCTAGGCAGTCAATTACTTGCACCTATTTAAAGTGAATATCTGAGCTATTTGTAGATGTCTTGCAAACATGATGACTCAAAAATGCGAGAAGAAAGCCAGCTTGTGGGTTGACTGGCTTGTTTACTTCAAAGCAAGCAGCTATCTGGGAGCAGGCTCATGGCTCTCACCTGGGAAGTATCCTACCAATGGTCTCCTTCCCCTTGGGAGAGACTTCCAGTGACAAGAGATAAGCTTGTGGCATTGATGTCATCTAATACAAATCCTGCCTGCTCTCTGGGGCAAAGGCCTCAAGTCATACAGCCCTGCTGATAAAGACTGAAGTGCTTAATGGTCATGAAGAAATCAGTGGGGCTTCTGAGCCTGGAAGCTTAGGCAAACCTGGGATTCGTGTCACTTGCAGAAGTGTCTTGCCAGCAAGAGCTGGACAACCTGGCTAAACAGCCCTATGGTCATCAGCACTGATAGGATCTAATACCATCAAAAGCAAGGGCATCTTCAAAAGTGTAGAAATCGCCTTCAAAATAAGAGGAATTTTGAAGAAACCACAGCAGGTAAACCAAGGAAGGGAAGCTGGTGAGGGTCCAGCACAGTGAGGAAATGCTGGCAAAGTAAATTTGTCACAGAGGGAAACCCTGTCTCTTAATCCTGATGTGAACTGATGTAGCCGAAGTCTGCAAACAACAATACACTGTCTGCAACATGGTTTTGGGGTGCTGTGACCTCTGAGGATGGTTCCTGACGCAGGAGGTGCAGAAGCGGAATAGCAAAGCAGCAGCTGTGCAGGGGAGATCGGTGAATGGGAAGGTGGTGATGGTGGGCTAACTCTTGCTCTGTGAGTCAGACCAACAGTGGAGATCTACTTGAGATAAACAGCTTTTTACAAAAATTAGCACAACAGTAACCTTCCTTTGGCTCTTTCGGGTGTGCAGGGGGAATGACGCTGCTTCCACTAGAGTATGTGAGAAAGAGGATGCTTATTCCCATAGTCGAGATCTGTCACTTAGGACAGCTTTTAACTGAGGACTGTGCCAAAGCTTTCCTGCTACTTCAGATATGTATGGATTTGTCAAAGTAAAAATAGAGCTTACTCTCAAATGTGAAAACATAAATTAACAAATCACAGTTATGACTAGTAGCAACACTCTGCTTAAAGAAAGGCTTCTTTCTCCAGTTCCTCCTTGTCCCAGAAGGGCAACAGTGTACAACTCCTTTGACTGCTATAGCTATTGAACTGGTGACTACCAATGAGCAGCTGTGTGTTGGGTTTACAGAGCTGTCTCCATAGTTCTGCTACTCTTTGAATCAAAAACTGGGATGAAAAGGTAAAAAGAAATCTGTGCTCCATTCTACACCTGATGCCATAACAGACTATTAGCCTGTTGACAACGACTTCTGTTGAAAACTTTCTTAAAAGGAATGTGGCCTCTATGTGGGGTTATTAGTAGCACAGCTGGCAATGTCCATAGTAAGAAAAAATTACATATTCTTGGAAAAGCTATTAAAAATAGGGATTTTCTCTTAAGCAGGGAAGGAACCGTGGCTTTGTTGCAAGCTTCCTGTTCAGGCACAGTAATATCTATTGAGAAGATGGGCTATAGCAGCTCTCATGCCAGGAAGGAGGGACCATGTCACACTGTCTGGTACTGCTGCAACTTAGACCGAGCAAAAAGTTTTCTTAATACTTGTCTGGGTGGATGCTGGAGTGAGAATCTGTTCTAAGGCCCCAGGGTAACTTCAAGAAAGGTGAGCTAATGCTGGAGAGCAGACAGGATCAGGTAAAAGGATGCCCATCTCTGCTTGCCAGCTTGCTACTTTCATTTCTGATTAATGTTTGAGTCAGGTGAATTGCCTTAGACTTCTGCTTAGCCAGGAAAAGGTATAACTAAAGCTTCAGTACTCATGATGTAAGGCACTGACTTTACAAAATACTGGCTTCAGTTGGTTTGAAAGTTCAAGAGGCCAGTTGGTTTTCAGTGGTTTTTTTCTCTCTCCTGGGGAAAGAGGTAAGCAGGAGACACGAGCAGGTCCTTTTTCCTATGCTCAGCAGAACAGTCCCCAGCAGCAAACTGATGCTCCCCCACTCATGGCTGTGGCTTCAGGCCTCACTCAGGACGGAGGTTACTATTGCAAATAGTCACTTTGCTGAAGGAGTCAAATTTTGCCAGCAACAACAACAAATCTGTTGTTTCCTTGAGCAGCGACCGGCACCACTCTACCCAGTTACATTGCTGGGCTGTGACATTTGGAGACCTCAGGCTGGTGGGCCCCAGCACTTGATTTTTACTTTTAGTGATTCTGGGTTCTTGTATTTCCTCCTGGACTTTAGCCCAACCAGTGAGTACTCAACACGCTTAAATAGGTTTCCAGTATCTGAAAGCAAGACTGTGAAAATTGAAACATCTAAAAGGTATTTCTGAAACACTAAGCTAAGTTTGTGGTAACGCTAAGAACAGAAATGAAATCTCATAACTCCAAGGCATAGTAAGATCAAGCCCAAAACAAAACCTGGTGGTTGACACCATTAACTTGCAATTAAAATACACATGATTACATTTTATGAACTTGCTTTAAAGATGAAGAAAAAATGCAGATATGGCTGGAGGGAATGGCAAGCCTCTGGACCCTTGCCTTTGCTGGGTTCTCGTGAGAGTAGTGTTGACAGCTGAGATTCTGGCTTTTCTCAGCAGATGGCATGGCAATAATGTATGATCTCAAACATTTGTGGCTCATGCCAGGTGACTGCTGTTCCTGAGGAAAACACTGACTTCTCATACACTGCTCTAACATGTATGTGTTCCCTCATTCCTGGAGCAAGTCAGTTGGCAGTGTGAATCCCATGAAACAATGCTATGAATTGCAGGGAGTAAGTTAAAAGGAATATCAGAAAAGTAGGGAAGGAGGAGTATTTGCAAATCAGTTTTCTTTTCATTGCAATGAGAAGGAATGCAGGTACGCTAGCTCCTACAGGCATGCAGGTGACAGGCTTCCAGAATATAATGTGGGCATTTCTGTATAACAATATTCAAAATGTTGGAGCTCTACCTCAGATATGCTGTATTCAGCAAATGCCATAGTGAGATTAATGATAAATCTAATTTAACAACTTCTAAAGGTTTGTAGGAGAGAAGATCTTGTTTTGCTGGCTATAAGGTAGGCACTGCAGGTGTTTCATGTTTCTAACTACCTACCAATTTCCCTTGTCTAAAGAACAAGTTTAAAGTTGTCTAAAGTTTCTGATGCTCAAATCTGTCCAACTTTTTTCATGTACTGTACAAATCTTTCATCTAACATCAGGGCATTTCCTCTTGAGCGTGTACAATGAAAGTCAGCCTTTTTCTGAGTCCCACTTTGTCTTGTCCATGGACTTAATTTCCCTGGACTTGCCTCAGAGCACATAAATCCTGCCTGTTCTTCCCCTCCCCACCCCCAAAAAAGAAAAGGTGCTTTTCTTTTCTTACTTCTTTATCCCTAAACTTCTCTCTAGATCTAGGTGTTGCAGCAGACTTGCAAATGAAGAAAGTAATCTGTTTCCCAAAGCACTTTTGGGTTTCTTCTAGCAATTTGAAGACTTGCTAATAACATTCTGAAAAATCCCTTTGTAATCCTTCCCCAGACGCTCTTCTGAATTACCCCGGATCATCCAGCTGAAACCATCTCTTGAAGCATCCATCTGATCAAAGTGATAAGACCGTTGGTTACATCTGCTTTGGGACTGCCCAACAGGACTCCATTCCGGTTCTGCCTTGTTACTGCAGCTCATACGATACCGCCTGCACAGAACCAGGCTTGCATCTTATTTCCATGTGGATCTGCATTTAGAATCTCTCTTTGTTTGTTTGTTTCTTGCTAGATATTGTTTAGCAAGCTGAGGAAAAATCTTCAAATAAAGATGACAGACTAGTGCATTTTGGTAACATGTAATATCTTGTAAGTTTAAACTATTCCTGCCAGTGGTTGTCCTTCTCTTAACAGTTACCCTCTTGTGAAGCAAGAACATTCCCAGAATTTCACTTTTCTTTCTACGAAAGCTAAAGAAAGAACAAAGTGTAAGAACAATATTTCAACAAGACTAAAAAGACCCTGTACAAAACATTTAAGCTTTGCTGAACCTGCACTTTGAGTAAATATACATGGTTTTTTTCCATCCTTTTTTCTGCATCTCTTCACTCTGCATGTTGCAGTTTATTGCTAGCAGTGCTTTAATCTGACAGCTTGCTCCGAAACTTTCAGAGATCTCCTCTTGTATTTGCCAGAAAGCTATCTGTTATTACAGATGCATTTGGACCGCATCCAAAGACCTATTGCTCCACGTAAAGGAAAGGAAAAAAAATCCGAGTATGAAATGCCCTGAGTTCCGAGACGAAGCCTTACCGAAAACAGCCCTCTCCCTCTACGCGTGGCCGAGTAGTGGGTGGGTGTGAAAGCTGGCAGCTTTCCTGGCTCTCTGCAGCGCTCTGCAGTTGACTGCTGCCCCCGGGCGCTGGGAGCTGGAGGGAAGCAGAAGGAGCTGGTTTGCAGAGGCCACCAGCTGCTGCCCAGCCAAGCACTTTACTTTGCCTGGGCCAGCGGCCTCTTACAGCTGCAACCTCTTACAGCTGCCTCCTCTGCAGCATCGCTGCTGAATTTCACTGTCACAGCCATCTCGTTTCATCTCATCTTGTACCAGATAAAGTAGGTTAGCAATTAAAAGGATCTCTGAGGAAAGAAATGCAAAGCGTTTTCTAAAGCAATCTATCGCTCCTGCCCTTCCACTCTGGAGAGCTGTCTTGCCAGAAACAAGTCAACGTTGCTTATGTTCGGCATGTAAAAACTCACATCTCCGATCAGGGAGTGCCTATAAAATGCATTGCTTAATGTCAGGTGGTAAACCAGTTCCTTGCTCGGGATGCTGCGGAGGGGCTGGAGGCACAGGGCAGCTTGCATAGGGAGGATGGAGTTTGCCGTCACATGTGCTGCATCCCTCCCAGCAGGCATCTTCAGCAGATGTGGGCAAGGTATGTCCCTATGGCTCTTGGTACCCAAATCCCTAACTGCAGCCAAGCCTTAGTTTTGGCATACACAGAGCCTCTAAAGCTGCTAGTGACAATAACGACACATAGTTGAACCCTAAAATGGACCCTGCAGCCCAAAAATTACTTTAAAATCCTCTCTGCCTTCTACTTTTTCCCCTCTGGAGGATCTCATCACAGCTGGCAGGCATGGGAAGTTGTGGGTCTCTAGTGGAGACAACAAGATCTTTCAGGAAAAAATTAACATCTTCAGCTGTCCTTCCCAGTACTGGTAGCTGTTTCACTGATTTACCTTCCTAGTGCTTTAAAGGGGGTTTCTACTTATCTCAACATTTTCCCAAACCCCTCAAACTATTAAAGACCAAAGTGTTGCTTCAGCTTGTAACTGCTCAAACTGCTTTTTTTGAACTATTAGAACATTGTGAAGAAATAAACAGACCTGGAAGCCCTGTCCCAGCTAACATCAGCTATTTGTATTTGCATGCTAGCTATTGTAATGCTGGTGTGGCATTGCTTCATGGAAGCACCGTGCAGGATTTAAAGCCGCAGTGTCCCTCTGAGCTGCTGACTGAAGGCCTGAAGCACTTGAGGCCATTTGCAGAAGCATTGCTGCCTGCTTTTCCCTACAGCAAGGGCCCACTATCTTGGCCGCCTTTATTTGTTTCAGAGCTTCTGATGTTTCTTTAAACTACGCTGAGTTCTGCCATTCCTCTTAGGGTGGGTTGTTGCAAACACTTGGTGGGGTGTTTGCTCCGTCATGAGAGTACAGCAGTTTATGCTGCCTTAACAGGGGCTCTTTCTACATGCTTTTGGTATCATGAAATGCCTGCTGGAACCGCCAATGCAGTGTACACGAGGGGACCGCAGCACATCTTCCCAGGCAAGAACTGAAGGAACCAGACAGCAAGCATGGCATGAGGATAGACACATGCTTTTTTTTAACAGACACTGTTTCTTCCTCAGCCCCTGCAGGTGTGGCTTCCTCATTCTCTCATATCGTTTTAGTCTTGCTGCCAAATTATTTAAGCTGAACATAACTTAATTGCTTTTATGATCTGATATGGCTTTAGGTTGTACATATCCCTGTTCTAACAGTACTTTCTGCATTAGTTTTGTTAATGTGAACTTCTGGGAAGCCAATACTAACTTGCTGGAATTATACTGAAGTATTTGAAAATCCCTTCTATCATTTATAATTTACTGCCTGGTTTATTGCTCCTTCAAACTGCTCACCACAAATAAGGCATGACTGTGCCCTCCTTGGTGTATATAAAGCTGTGAAGAAACCCCCTGCAGTTGTAGCACCTCACGTTCTTCCCCTGCCTATATAAGTGGCATGAATACTATCATCAGCATCAAGAGCAGAAGAAGTGCACAGCAGAAATGCTGCTTTCGACTGTTGAGAACAACTCCCTGGGTCACAGAGCCTGAGCCAGGGATATCGTTTTTTTCACAAACATCTAGCGCAGTTCTGTTGTACAGAAATGGGCTTGGTAGAAGCAAATAGTTTACTGTTTGTGTTGCACTGTTGTTCATCCAGCTTCCAGTTATTGCCTATGACTTGTTTAGCCTATAAACATTTGCTTGTAACTAGATACATGATAAGGTATTGATGGGCTCTCTGGGGTGACTGAACTGTGTTTGGTGTATACCCAGAAAAAGCTATGTTTCCTTCCAGCTCTCTTCAGCTCCCTATCCTTAAGGACATGAACCTGAAGTCTGATGTCTCCTTGCCTCGGCCTCCTGCAAAGCCTGTTACAGAAGTGTTGTGTTTATCTGATTTTTCAGTTTTCCATCTGTATTCTATAAAATGCTTTCAACTGTTAATACCAAGGGTAGAGGTTCTCAGAAAATATGGCATCAAAGTAGTTGTAAATAACTTTCAGGTCCATGTAAGAAAACTTTTGACAAAGGTGACTGGTATTTCATGTGTCACTTTACTGTTGTAAAACAAGGCCCTGGCTACCTAGCAGACCACTGGTTAAGCTAGGAGGAGGAAAAAAAAACCCCACATCCCTTTTTCCTGGAATTAGTCTAGTATTTATATATTCAACTTGTGTCCGGGGCTGCCCAGGGCCCATCTTCAATGGGAGGAGTAGAGTGCCTCTTGCCCAGAAGAGCTGATACTTCGGGTGTGCTAGTGGGAAGTAGGGTACGCAGGTTTGAATTCCCTCAGGCTGAAGAGGCTACTGAAGCTATGTCTCCTGATACTCAGACAGTGGGAGAGAGGGATGTTTCATTCAGCTGTTTTGGTTACTTTTTTATTAGGGAGACGGTTGTCTGCATCTGCATGGAGCAAAAGCATGTTCATGGCTGGTAAAGCTTCACGGAGGTTCTCACACACAGAGAGGTCTTCCGAGGGATGCTCCTTCTCTACCACTGAGCTGGCATGGGCATTTCTTCCCTTAGCATGGTGGGTAGTGGAAATCCTTCTCTTTAGGACCTACGCTTCTTCATATGTTGAATAAGGAAAGTTTCCCATTTACCTTGGCATTGAGATTTCTTCCTCCCAGACTTCAGCTTAAGTGTTAAGCATCCGGTTTTTTGATCTAGCATTTACTGTTCCAGCTAACAGGTTATTATGTAGTGCAACAGCATAAATTTGTGTTCTTCTGGTACCATGTCTTGATCTCATTTATGGAAATCTTTGTCATAGACTGACATTTATGAAGAGGGAGTACTTTACTGGAGTAAAGACGATGAATTAAGATTCGTACATGAAGTCTTTAAAACTAGTTCTAAATAAACCTGCTTTTAAGGTGATGTTCAAGGTGGTCATCAAGTCAAAAATACCCGTCCATTCACATTCCTTCCTATAGGAAGATGGGCTTGTGAAATAGGAAAACATCAGCACAGTCGGAGACCATTGAACCCACCTTCATTAACTAGCAAGGTAGTTAATGCCAAGACAAAAAGGAGCGGTAATTAGTCCTGGGTCAAATCCCCACCTGCTGTTACCTTGGTTCTCTTCTTGTGGGATGAGTTGAGGGAAGGGCTCAAATGATCACCTTGATACACATAATCCCATTTCAGACAGATTTTAAGAGTTACAGGTCATTAAGATCTTTTCAAACTCTGTCATGGGAAAGTGCAAAATCTTGGCCACACTGAGGCAAGCTGTCTGTGACGACTCTCCATCTACAGGGAAAGTGGCGTTATCAGGCCATGAAGGACTTGATGCTGCAGTGGACCACTGTGCCTTGAATGAGCTGCTTGCATCTCTGCGCAGATTCCACACATTGCAGCAGTGAACAATGCAGTATGGGTAACTACGATGGCAGATGTAGATGCTGTGAAAATAAGCTTGTAGAAAGGAGTCTCACTGTGGTGAGTGTGGTGTTTTAAATCTATACCTGATCCCTGAAATGGTAATAGAATGTCATCAAATATTGCTGATCTCCCAGAGCATACTGACATGACTAGCAAAACTCTTACAATCTCTCTGACCCTGTAAGGTAAGCAGTGAGACACATCTGGCAAGTGCTTGGGAGTGCTTAGCTACAACTAAATCTAGACTAGTCCAGGACAACATATTGGCTTGTTCTCGGGTGAGCACGGCTCTCTATAACCAAACAACTCATGGACTCTGTTGGCACCACAAAACCACTATGTGCCTAATATGATCTAATCTAGCTGCATAGCATCTTCTGCTCTGTGAAGCAGAAAATATTGGAGACTGCTTTCTCAACTGGTAGTGCAAATTACCCATGTGTTTCCTGAACATTTGCTGGTACGGAACCTGAGTATGGTAGCTGTTTAAAAAAAATCTTTCTCTCTGGTAGCCAATAATGTCGCATGTTCTAGGATCAAAGCAGAACATGCTTAACCCAGTATCCTCACTGGCACTTGATGAAACTGCTGTTCAGTGTTCTTTGGAAGTTGTGTCTATCATGTCTCAAAGTTATTGGGATGAGTATAAAGGCTGTAAGATAAGTCTGGTCCAGAGGGGACCTGTGTCTTTCATACACACTTGGGCTAGTGTAGAATCTAGATTAAAACTTCTACATTCATAGTCAACCTGAATAAGTCAGGAGTGGTGGCCTTTGGATTCATGTCTACTTACATAGAATTTTGGAAGATCCCTCACCTTCTGGTGTACAAGACAAAAATCAGTGTGCTAAATATATCAATACTTCAGGTTAGCAGAGCATTATTTTAAAGTTCTATAATTAATACCATCCTGATTAGTTTCTACTTGTACTCATATATCTATTATGAAGATAAATGCAAGATTATTAACGTTGCATACTATAAGAACAATTTAATTCTAAAAAGATCATTTAACTTCATATCTTGGAGATAAATGAAGTTCAGGTCTGCAAGCACACACACCAGGATAATTCCAGGAGCTGAGGTTAAAGGTCTGCTTTACATGTAAGGAGAGATAACGACTTTTAGTCACTTGAGGCTGCAGTGATGTCAGCCAGCTGAAGTCTGAAAATTGAATATTGCTTGAATGACCCAAATAAGCCACGGAAACACCTTACTGAGTGGTCTGGCATAACAACAACCAAGAGCTGATACCACCTAAATAATTTAGTCTTCATACTGAAATGGCAACTTTCCTATTAATTCTGGGAGAGTGTCAAGTGCAACTAGAATACTTCAATCTCAGATTTCTCTCTTATGAATTTCAGAGGCAAGCTGATCTGCCTCCTGCCTCACCTTTCCTTTTATCTTCAAATTTGATTGTATTGTTAAAAGTAACATCTCTGAAGAGGAAAAGCTATGTTGCACATTGAGAGAAATCATTAATTCTGATGTTTGAACTAAATCTGTTTCTTAGTTGTAGTATTTGGATTACTACTATCCAAAGTCACAATGACTTAAATCTGTGTGGTTTTAGCTTATTGGCTGGATGGCCAAATTCTCAATGTGCTTTTAGGCAAGAGGGTGGTCTGTGCTTGGGCAACCTGGGCTAAATTACTACCTAACACAACTTCTGTTGTTAAAGCATGTCCCTCACACTTCGAAACTTGCTTAGTTTCTGCTGTGTGTCAAGCTACACTAGTAATGAGCCTCTTTGGAGAGAAGAAAATACACAAGATGATCTCTCTTCTCTTTTCTTTCCCCTTCCCTACCAAGCAGACAGACAAAACCTTTTGAAAAAAGAGCAGTTGGTGAGCTTGAGATTTGTCTGTCTGTGATCTTCTGTGACCTGCTTTACGATGTGAACAAGAGGGCCAGTGCGGCCAAGAACCATAGTGCCGTTGCTTGGAGAGGAAAGTGCCTCTCTTTCTCTTAAATTAGGGCTTGTTAATGCTGTCAAGATGAATGGAAAGGCAGGCACTGACTCCAAATAGGCACTTCAGTGAGACTGCTGAAAACTGAGCTAAATCTTCTGTCTTTCAAGTTTATGAAAAGGCAAAGGCAAAACAGAAGAGAATTGTTGCTCTATTTATTCCTCTCTGTGTATATTAGTAACTCTATGCTATAAAGTTGTTTATACTTCTTAAAGTTGCTTACACTTCCTACTCTCCAAACTCAAGCCCTTGCACTTTGGGAGCCTTTGTCTTCGCTGCCTCTCCTAAGGCCCAGCTATTCAAATCTCCCTTTCAAGTACTGTGTCATTTTTTTCTCCCTCTACATGCCTACCAAATGGGGAACCTACTTTGTTGAACACGCAAAGGTGGAAAAAGGCAAGGAAAAGCTCATGAACATTCTTTTTTTTTCTTAACAAGATGTTAAGAATTTTACTAATTTGGTATAAAATTTCTTTGAAAATCAAATAGCTTTATTCCTTTTCCTGACTCATATAGCATTCTTTTAGTATAAGTGAGGAAGCATCAACTTCCCTTCTCAGGAAAACCTGAAAATCAGGTTAGGTTTCTGGGGCTATGAGAGTAAAAAAAAGGTCCCAGACTTGTCCAGCTCAGTAAGGAATGAAGCAGGTATGTGGTGGAAGGTAAGTTTTTACAGCTATAAGGACCAAGCAAATTGCCCACCCCTTTTTCCCTTCCCTGAAAGAGCTATTCCTAAAGCACAAGGAAGAAATTTCTTGCTCCTTACACTATAATGCAACAATTTTCAGGGATTATCTAAGGATTTACTTCAAAGTAGTGTTCAGTTTCTGGCATCTGGAAGAGGTGAGCTATTTGTTTGTGTTTAACATTCTTACTGGAAACTCTGTGTTGTGATACTGCTGCAATGAACCAGCATATATAAAAGACTGTCATTATCACAAATTAAACTCCAAACTCAATCCCTAAGAGCATCTGGACTTTTTAAGTAATCAATTTTTCAAAACACTGAAATAAATGTCACTGTAAGTCATCTATTTCTGCACGTCCCAGTCTCAGAGTAGTAGCATGTACCTGTAAACCAGAAGGTGTTGTTGGCTTGGATCTTCAACTTCAGTTGTGATAATTAAAGGCAGATAACTTTAATTCAGTCATAAGGTTGTAATTTGCTGATCTGCAGAAAGGGTAATTCACCAGCTGTTCTGTGGCCACCAAGAGAGCAATCTGTACTTGGACTATGTCCTTGTGGCCCCAGCCTATGTCAAATACAGGGTTTAACTCTCTAACTGTTGGTTAAGGCAAGCTGAATCATTTCATATTTCTGGCTACTGTGGCTTGGCTGATATCCTGGGTGGGACTGTCCTGAATAAATGTGGATGTCTAGAAAATTAGTATCTATATCAAAGCAAGTCACCTTGGATTCCCGTTTATACTCAACAGAGGTCCAATGGTGGATTACAGGGTACAAATGCTCTCATTTTAAGGTCACTGCCTATGCTAGAAGAATAATTTTGTAAATTGTATTAATATCTTGTAAAAATGAGCAAGAGTCCTCCTACATGAAGCTCTGTATCTTCATGTCAAAACTTAGATGAGATACATTCTACATGATGACAACAATGATGAGAGTAGGATGCACTCAAGGCTTTTATCCTTTTACATTAACTGAATTTGAGCAGTTGAGGGATTATAAAATTATGGTTGTCCCTGTCTCTAGTAATTAGTGCTTTTCTCTTGAATTAGAATCTAGATGATTTGTAGACCATCTAGCGTAATTTTCCAACCATACCTTGAAACACTGGTCAGCATTGAATCTTCCGTGTCTAAGACAGAAAGCCATGCATCATTTCCTTGATCTTCAAAGGCATCTTTGTCTTTGTAGTTCTAATATCCAGATGACATCTTGGCCCTAAGTAACTGCTGCTTTGTATCCCTGTAATCATTGGGGAGATAATAAAGTACAGTAGATGAAATAATCTCAGCAATGTAATCTTTATATTAACAATTTGACTTTCTCTTTTCCTTCTTTTAAAAAAACTATATTGCAAAGACTGTAAATCCTGATTGTAATAATTTTAGATAATTTTGGGAAAGAAGAAATATCCCTAGATAGAAGAATGTTGTTTTTAAAATCCTCCTGCCTTTATTTTATTTCTTAACAAAAGCTTATAATGTTCTTCTGCTGAGTTGAAAAATAGCCTTCAAATTGGCAGAAAATATGCTGCCACTTCCTTTGGTGAGACTAGGAGGTTTAATATTTGGGATTTTTTTTCCTAGGTACCTAACTTTTTCCATGAAATGTATAGAGCTCTGTTGTACTGGGTCTGGCTGGGTACGGCTGGGATGGACTTAATTTTTGTAGCAGCCTGTACGGTGCTTCATTGCTGGCTGGTGTTAACCCACCACAGATCAACACATGTAAATTTGACTGGATGACTGCATACTTGATAATGTAAAGGTTAGCATTGTAGTGCATGAATCCTTGGCTGAATTTTCCAGACAGCAAATAATAAAATGCTATTAAAAATGTGAACTTGCTTGATAGTAATTTATTTTCCTTGCCTGACAGGCAGATCTGTACAAAATGTATTCAGTTTCTCTGCTAATTGTTTTTATCTACCAATCTCAACTGATTTAATGAGATATCTATTAGATTATGTTAACAAACTAAAAAGAGTAGAGTAGATGTTTCACTCAGTTGAAAGACTTGGTCAGATTTTCTGTCTTCAAATAACTAGCTGTGACTTCTTGTTGTGCTCCTTGTCCCTCTGCAGCAAGAAGTGTTAATATGGCTCTTGTCTAGGATGGTAAGAAAGCTTCTGTCCTACCACCAGGCCTTCTTCTGACAGGAACTAAATTCAGGGTAGCAGAATCTTTTTTCCCCTCATGTTCTTAATTATTTCTGTACATATAATCCTAATCTTTAGTTATCTGATTTCACATACTGGAATCAGAAAATATTTTAAGTGTTTTCTTAAGTTAATTTCCTGTGAAATGTGTTTTAAGTGCCTTTCATCCCTTTTTATCCTCAGGTTTACATTTGGGGGTTTTTTTACTTTTTTTTCTTTTTTTTTCAAAATTCTTTTCTCCTTGCCCTCCAGCCATTAATGTTCATGAAGAAAAAAAAAAAAAAGACAAGGAAGTTTTGTCAGTAGTCTGAGGCACCTCCTTATCTTCAGTCGCATTTTCAGATCCAGTGGGATCACGGTGTAAAGCAGGAAAAGGAAGGAGAAAGGAACAAAGGATCACTTACTTCCCAGGGTGTTGCCATCAGCTTTCATTCTGAAAATTTGTCATTTATCACATGTACTTGGTCCGACTTTCCCTTTGTGATCTTCCAATTTAAAACACGTTGCTCTGCACAGCTGTTGCAACTTCGGAGCCCATTAGCTCATCCAGAGTCACTGAATTCAGAGCATTTCTTTAGTTATCAGTAATGTACTAAGAAGAAATGGAAAGTGCAGCCAGCAGCTCTCCACAGACCTTTGCGAAAGATGAGAAACCTTAGCCTCCCGTAGAGGATATGAGTAGACTGCTACAAAGGTGTCCAGCTTCAAGAGAACAATGAGTGATTCCGGCTACTTACAGTCCGGTGCCATTGGATCCTAGTTCTCTGCATAGGCTAACAGCACGGAGCAGGTATCAAGACATCTAAGCCGTGTACCTGTACTAGCATCTTAAATATATGTATTCGGTTTGCATGGCAAGGTTCTGGTCATGGTGGGGCTAAAGGAGTGGCTTCTGTGAGAAGATGCCAGAAGCTTCCCCTCTGTCCGATAGAGCCATTGTCAGCCGGCTCCAAGACGGACCCGCTGCTGGCCAAGGCCGAGCCCATCAGCAACGGTGGTAGCGCCTCTGATATAACATATTTAAGAAGAGGGAAAAAAAACCTGTAGTGGAACAACAGAAGTGGAAAGAGGAGTGAGAATAGGTGAGAGAATCAACTCTGCAGACACCAAGGTCAGGGAAGAAGGAGGGGGAGGAGGTGCTCCAGGCACCAGAGCAGAGATTCCCCTGCAGCCCGTGGTGAAGACCATGGTGAGGCAGGCTGTCCCCCTGCAGCCCATGGACGTCCACAGTGGAGCAGATATCCACCTGCAGACTGTGGAGGACCCTACGCCGGAGCAGGTGGATGCCCAAAGGAGGCTGTGACCCCATGGGAAGCCCATGCTGGAGCAGGCTCCTGGCAGGACCTGTGGCCCCGTGGAGAGAGGAGCCCACGCTGGAGCAGGTTTGCTGGCAGGACCTGTGACCCCGCGGGGGACCCACGCTGGAGCAGTCTGTTCCTGAAGGACTGCACCCCATGGATGGGACCCATGCCGGAGCAGTTTGTGAAGAACTGCAGCCCATGGGAAGGACTCACGTTGGAGAAGTTCATGGAGGACTGTCTCCCGTGGGAGGGACCCCACGCTGGAGCATGGGAGGAGTGTGAGGAGTCCTCCCCCTGAGGAGGAAGGAGCGGCAGAGACAACGTGTGATGAACTGACCACAACCCCCATTCCCCGTCCCCCTGCACAGCTCAGGGGGAGGAGGTAGAGGAATTGGGAGTGAAATTGAGCCCGGGAAGAAAGGAGGGGTAGGGGGAAGGTGTTTTAAGATTTGGTTTTATTTTCTCATTACCCTACTCTGATTGGATTGGTAATAAATTAAATTAATTTCTCCAAGTTGAGTCTGTTTTGCCCATGACCGTAATTGGTGAGTGATCTCCCTGCCCTTATCTCGACGCATGAGCCTTTTGTTATATTTTCTCTCTCCTGTCCATTTGAGGAAGGGGAGTGATAGAGAGGCTTGGTGGGCACCTGGCATCCAGTCAAGGTCAACACGCCACAATATGGCACATCATCTCCACAATTTTGGGCAAGTGTTGCAGTATTTAAGAAACCTGGTGCCTAATGACTGACGAAGGAGAGCATCCTAGCCCTTAGGCACCCAGTCAGCTGTACAAGCAGTTGAAGAGGGTGAAAGCAGACACATCAAACCCTCTGATTTTTCTAGATTTCCAGGCAGTGTCTGTTCCAAGCAACTCAAGTAGTCTCCTCCTACTGCAGATCTTGATGTGACTGATACTCTGCCTGTGGCTTCCTTTGAATTTTTTTCACCCAAGAGGGAAGGATATGCAACACGTCCAGTAACGATTATTTCAGTTCTTTTAGTCTTGGCTATAAATCAGAAGCTGTCGTTCATAACGTACATGTAATTTTCATAGAGTCCGTCATGTTAATTTACCTCAAACTTGCCCTTTAGTGGATCATGTTCCTGGTGTATGACCTGACTATGCAGAGAAGATGGAACATGTCAAGACACACACTGAGCCACTCTCTCACTGGACTGGATACTGAGAATAGGCTCGCTGCCACCATTTCCCCATCCATTGCTTGTCTCTTGATTATGTACTCCTTGCTGTCCCATTTCTGGACCTGGTTCAGTGACCTGCTGTCCACAGCCACAATGCTCTGAGGAAATGCAAAGATAATCACAAGCCTCCTGTTCATGCTACAGTTATACTTGAGATTACAGTGGTATTTCAGTTCTCTCCTTAGAATGGTGTTTCTGTTCTACTGTAACTACGGAATCTTACAGGTTTGGGTTCATATCACTTAATTTCAGCCATTCAATAATTAATTAGTCAACTTAGCTAAGTTAGTCCACTAAGCTCCAGCTACAGACAAGGTGCAGTGAGAGAGGCGGAGCCAGGCCACATATTAACAGTGTCTATTTTATGGCAGGATGCACCTGGAAGTGAATTTCTCTTTCTGTTGGCTACAGAGAGAACACAAATGACTATCTTAAAATTAAACCTCCTGCCTGAACAGATTTTGGTCTTGCAGAATCAGGGAGTGATTATTCAACACTCAGAAATGCCCATATGCTCTCCTGGGGTTTCATGCTGCAGATCATTAGCTTAATGGGTTTTGTGTAAAACCGATGGGCGGCAGTCAGTACTGGCTCAACCTAATACCTTTAATAAAGATGGAAATAGATATAAAATCCCTGCCAATAAAACCTGTGGATGACACAAAGACTGGTAGAATGATAAATTATGACAGATTAAGGGCTGGTAATGCAGCATGAGCTGGACTTGGTAACAAACAAAATATGTTACAGTATGCATATAAAATGGGATACTGGAAAATGGTAAATTTGTAAAGGATTTTGACCAAACCACAAAGTGTTAATGCCAGTCTAACAGTGTGACAAACAGGGCTAATGTGATTCTTGAGGGTGTTAAGAGGATTAGGGTATGTTTACGCTATGAAGGATGTTGGATGCAGAGTATAGAACTGCTGCATGTCTTGTACAGGATCAAGAGAAGATTCATTGAAGAGCTGCACAGATTTTCTGAGGGATGAAAAAATGTCTCTCAGTGAGGGGCATACATAGCTTGAGTTGCATATAGAAACAAAGACTGAGAAGGAAGCTGAACACAGCGTAATGATCTTGCCTTCACTGCAGATACACACAGCAAAAGGATAGTATTATGTTTGATACAGCTCCTTATTCTAAAGCATAACAACAGCCTGTGTCTGAAAGCTGAAACTGGATAAATTAAAAATAGAATTGAGGTACACTGCCTGAGCGAGTGAGATTAATAAAGCCTGACAGAAATTCTCTGTATCTTGTCTCCAAGTCAGTACCAGCTATTTTTCATCATCATCGTGTCTCTGGAAGATATTTTTTAGTCAAATTAAGATTATCTATTCTACTTGCAGGCACTACTGTGTGAAGTTGAATGATTTAGGATATACAGAAGTCTGGCCAGATTAATATCTTAACTGCTATGAATCTAATGCAGAAAACACACCCCTCATGGTCCTCTTAAAATCCCTGGTCCTGTCTGTTCCTGGGTATGGAATATCTATTTCCATTTCATTATTTTTTCCAAAAGCAGTTGGGTTTCACAAATATTCTTGCTGCTAATCTGCATGTCTTTTCTTGTTCTTCTGGAAATATGGGCAATCCAGTGGAAACCTTTCATTCTTACCTCAGTTTTACAGTCATGTGGTGTGGTTTCATTGAACTCCTTACCCAGTGTGAAGGAGATTGTGATGCTTTAAAGGCACTTTTTGTTTTGATGGTGATCACATGCCTTTTAGCACTGATTGTCATGCTGGGTTTGGCTAGCCTGCCCAGTTTCCTTGAGGATAAAACCACTCAAAAAAGAAAACAAAAACAAAGAAAAAACAAATTCAGATTGTGTAATCTCTGCCAGAAACCTGAGCAAACTCTTGGGGAATTGAATGTCTTGTAAAGAGAAAAGTGGCACTGATGGGAAATGCAAACATTTCACAGCATGTGGTCTTGAAGAGCTTTTAGCATCTGCAGTATTTAATTTCCTACTGAGGATAGGATGTGATGTATTGTCTGTTAAAGTCAGTGGCTCTTATTTGCTAAGTAGGAAAGACATTTTCTGTAGTTGTCAGGTCACTGCAGTCCACTGCTGTCTTTTACAACTGCCTTAGAAATGCTTTGTAAGGTATTCTATACGCACGTTGAACTGTCACACTGACCCTGTACTTGTGAACAGAACACGCTTCATGAGGTGAGGGTAAAGGCATATATTCAACCATCTTCATAATACAAATTATTGCTAAGGGCAATAGTGCATTCTCCTTTTCAGCTTTCCTCGTTGGATAAAAACATTACTAGTAACTGAGCACTAAATGGGGAACTGAACACAAATAAGGCTACATGCTTTTGGCACGGGTACTGGCTCTGTGAAGAAAACCAGGCACATAATAACACTTAGAGCTGTAGGGTTTCTGCCCACCAGCTCCATTTACTGCCAAAGCTGCTCGTGACCAGACAAGCTGAAACACAAGATTCGAACATCCCACCAGCATCAGGCCTGAAAGCAAACCAAGGAGGGAGGCAGATTGACTCGTTCCTGTAGCAGGACTCCGGAGATACTTTGTGCTGTTCTTTAAACCGGTAACTGAAGAATGAAAACCATGTTACACCCCAGCTGGCTGAATGTGGTTATCCTCTCCTGAGATTCTGCTTACAAGAGAAGGTGAATCTGCAGAACATATGGTTGCTGTATGGTATTCCCCTGCACCTTATAATAACCCATCCCATTTCATAATGAAATGAGAAAGGATCATAAAAGTTTAGCATAAAAGTCAATCTTGTGTCAGAGAAGCCAGAGTTTCACATGGATTTGGTGCTCAGAAAAGAAGGACAGTGGCTGCAGAAGCCAAAAGTGCTGAGAAACTTCAAAATACTGTGTCCTGCTAATTCCTAAGGTGATACCAACTGAGTTATTGCCAGGTTGACTGACGTTATAAGAAACAGGAAACTTTATCCTGAACTTGCGTCCCAGCTGCCTGGGTAGTCCAAAGCTGAAAACAGCCAAAGTCACTACATGCACTACATGCTGTAGACACAGACGTGTGAATGCTGCCTGATGAGGATGCTGTATGTGACCGCTCTGCCTGCAGGCTGGAGGGTGTTCACACCTGCAGAGAAGTCCCTGCAGATCAGCAGTATGCTGTGCAAACAGCTGCAGCACATGCTTGTATCTACCTGGCCATGCACCTGCATGATCAAAACTTCTTCCAAGCTGATGGAGGATGAACTGCAAGCCTGAAGGAAAAATCCAGGAATTCCCAGAGCTGCTAATAGACTGAGCAAGCTGAAACAACTCCACCTGATCAATCTCATGAAAAATATTTGCAGTGTTTGTAGCTCTGTGCATTTGTGGAAAGCTGTTAGGAACCTACTCTAGAGACTGGCCTGCCACAGCTGCTTTTTATTTCTTTCCAGCTTTGGCTTTTCGAAAGTGGAAGATAGGCAACAACACAATGTATGTGCATTCCTGCTATGGCAAGTGCCCTTATGTCTGTTGTTTGGTGAAGTTTTTTCCTGAGCGCTGCTAGCACATTCTGAACTCTATCTGGCTGCCTTGCTCAGTGCTGGATAAAGATGTCTTACAGAGAACAGTTTCGCAAGTATTGTTTATGCGAACATCAACAGTTTTACAGTTCATAAAAACTGACGCAAAATGATCTCTTCAGACTTCATGCCTTACAAAGATAAGTCTGAAGGAAGGACCATCACAGGAAAATCTTATTAGAAGTCCCCTAGGGAGGTTCTGTTACACCTCTAGGAAAGAAAAGTTTTTCAAGAACGTTTAATGGAAAGTGGTTGTGCGCTTAAGATGGGGCAGCTCAGAGTTCAGGGAACACCTACCAAAGCCAGCTGGATTTGAGAAATTATTATTGTACAGGCGTATCTCAGGGTAGAAAAGGTGTCTGAGATAAGCTGTTAATGTCTCGATACTAGATTGCAGGGGCATTGCAAAAGAAACAAAAACCAACAACAAACCCCAAAAATTTGTTTTGTTTTTTCCTCGCAGCTGAAGAACAAATGTCTCTGCTCTTATCTTCTATGGCTTCTTCCAAATATTGGCTCTTTTGAAAGTGTTCTTGGTATTTAAATGGATTTTCATTGAAACATTGTTTCTTTGCTTTCTAGATGCAGAATTTAATCCTTTTGATTAGGCTCTTGAATTCATTTTTCTCATGGGAAAGCAAAAAATGATCATTAAGATATTAAAACCTAGCTAATTTTTAACACTATTATTTCTGTGGTAAAGATAACATCTTCAGCAGAACTGCATGAGTTAGAAGACTGACAGATGGGTCATTAGTAAGTGGATGTAATAGCAGAGACTTGACACTCTTTTCCATGTGAAGCAGATTACACAGGCAGTTTCCTCACAAAATAGGTTACTCCCTGCAGTTTCATTTTCAGTCTCTGCCCAGTCTATTATTCCTTCTCTCCCTGCAGAATATTCTATGTCTTCATAGTTATTGCCTTCTTATTCTTGCAAATAAGATATAGTAAATTATTTCATCCCTTCTCTCCTATCCCTATTTCTCTTATTTCTATTTTAAAATGGTGTCGATGAGAGAATTTTTTAAAGATAATCTCATATGTATATACACTCACATATATATTTACATATATACTATACATATATATGTGTGTATGTATATTTATATACATATATATAAAAATCACATCTTATCTAGTTGTTTCATATATTACTCAAATTTTTCACAGGAGGTTGATCTCAAGTTCCCAAAAGATGATAAATCACCTTTCTGGATGTGGCGAAATGCTGTTTCTGAAGGATAAAAAGAAACAACTGTTTTACTAGCATAATCCAAAGGGGACTCATTTGCAATCTGTCCCTAAGTGTCCCTACATGTGTGACACGTAGCAAACAGCATTTTCTGGTGTATGATGACACATGCCACTTAGCCAAGACTGATGGAAAATAGTGCCTCAGAAGCCAACTCACAAGCACTTCACGTTCACATCTCAGTCTTCACTCCACAACATTTCACTTTTCCCATTAACCATTCAGGAGGGTAAAACAGCCTAGCTGAGCTTGAATAAAAGCAGCAGCTAGAACCAAACACAAGCAGGACTGGATCTGCTTCCCACTCCTCTGCTCTGTTTTCAAGGGCATCAGGAGTCAAGTCTAGATAGGAGATTTTGCAGTTTTGGAGGGAGGCTGATGACGCTGGTTTGGCTTCCCAGAGGCAATGGATGTTCCGTGCTCCAGTCCTTGGCTGAACATCACCAATAGGCAGGCAGCGTCAGAGGGAGGGAGTGAAGGTCACCTTGGGAGACATAGGGATACTTAGTAAATCTGAGTTTAAGACGTGTCAGATGAAGGCTTAAGGCTAGCTTACAGTGATGCCACAGAAAAAAGTAGAGGAAGAAATGAGAGTTAATAAGAAGATAAGAATTTGTGTTTTTGAGAAGTTGATTCCACAGTGACAAAAGACCATTTCTGGAGCCTCTGAAAGACAAAGGGGGTGTGAAAGTCCTGGGGGAACTCGGGAGGAAGAGATTGCGGTTGAAAAGGAGGTGAGGAGATTCAGGGATCTGCTAGAAGTGGAGAAGAGATGAGATCACTGCTGGATGTTGGCAGCAAACAGAAAAGAAAATAACACAAGCATGAAGAGCTCTGCTCAAATAGTCTGAGTGGTTGGGGGGAAACCTGCCAAACACAGTTTCAAATATCCAGAGAAGAAACAGGAGCTGGGAATTACCCAGGCAGGATTCAAGGACTTCTCTGCGTAGTTGCTGGAGATGCTGTTGTCAAGGGCTGAAAGCTGTATATGTGTTTAAATATTAACCAAACAACTGCCCCTGCCTTTTGCTGGTTCTATCTGTTTTTGATTTGGGTTTTGAGCCTGCTTCTCCATTACAGCATATGAGGGCTGGAGCTGGGAGACGCTACTAATGCCACTGTTCACTGCAGAGTGGGGAGGCCACATCACAAAGCAGTTTTCAGTGTCTCAGCAGGTCTCACCAGGTTGTCTGGCCATACCCTGCACTGTTTATCACAGTGCTTTTTAGTGTTGCCTTTTTTGCAATAGCCAGCGAGAAGGCGAGCGATGCAACCTCTGAATAAGATTCCTATAGAGAAACTGAAGGAAAAATAAATTTGCTGGGTAGAAGGGTGTGCTAAAAACCTCATTTGTGCTTTCTATTGCTTAGGTCCTTCCTTGGTGTTAGAAGCAGCAGCTAGTTCTGTGACCCTTTACCATCATCACATGATTGTTTTTCCAACTGTTTTGCTTACTGTAGGTCATCTGGCACATAGCATTTTAAAATCGATTCATGTTTAACTCCTGCTGGATGAAAATAAAGGAATTGACCAATCAACTGTTCTAGAATTTGACAAAAACCTTCATGTTTTTGGAGTGGCTTATTCCAATAGAGAGGTAATATCTTTAATTAAACCATCTAAAATCGTTGAGAACAAAGAAAGACAAACACAGTTCTACTCACATAAGACTTTTCTTCAGATCTGAAATGGACGTAATGGTCTGGAAAACTAAGGTTGGGTTGGAAACAAAAAGGTTTTCTCAAAGGAATTTCTTACTGCTGTCTAGCTGTATTTATCGCACTACCTTTTTTTCCCTGCATGTTACATTCAGACTCCAGAGTTGGTTATAATCACACAGCACAGCTGAACACTACTGTTTTCTTGCGAGTCACCTTGAAGGGTTTTTTAGACAGGCCAAACCTCTCACTGTGTAAAATCTGACGTGATGTTGTGGGTGAATGTAGCCCACCACCTTGGAGATTTAGGAAGCTGTGTTAGACCCATGTCTGGGGAGAGGGAGGGTGGGTGGCCCTCTTCTCAATCCACTGTGGCATGCGAGGACACCTGCACAGGGCTTGTGCCCAAAGCAATAGGGTGTGACGTAAGCAACAGGGAGTGATGTAAGCAATTACAACTGCTAAAACACATTAACACTTCCTACTGAAAGACTGTTGCCCCGTGACTCTCTGTGAAAGGACCTGGGAAACTCAGGTGCATTGAAGCTTAATCCTAATGAGATGCATCCCACTACAGCTAACACTGGCCAATTATTCAAGCTACCAGTGTGTTATTTCTGGTGGGCAGCTCTCCATGCCCTTACCGTTTCCCTAATCTTCTTTTCACTAAACCCTGTTCTAAACAACCACTTAAGAGAGAAAGTGGTACTGGGTAAAGCAGGATTAAAATACTGATCTTCTCAATGAGCTGAGACTCGGGAAAATGAAGGTGTATCTCACAAATATGACAGTCACTAAGGCTAAGTTTACTTCTGCTGAACAGGATTAAAAAGAATTTGACAATCTGCTAAAGTTTTGCCGAAGGCTTTCCTCCCCAACACAATCCCTGGACAATCACGTAACATAAGGAACTGCAGAAACCTATTGAAGAAATTCAAGAGTACTCTGAGTCTGAAGTTTTCAAATGAATCCTTGACTGGGGAGAGAGTGAGAGTCATGGACTTCGCGTATAAAAAACACTGAATATTGCCCAGTGGTGGATAAAGCTTTGTGATGTGGCAAAAACTTGTTATTCAAGAAGACACTCTTTAAACAGGGGATTTATCATCCTTAGGGCATAACAGTCCAAATACTGCTTCCCACACCTTCACAAGACATGTGCAGTTTGCCCTTGAGAACATACCTGGAAAAATAATCACACCTTCCAGTACCTGATGGGAGTCTTATGTGTGCAGGCAGGGCTGGCTGATAAAAGTCTCACATGTACCAGCAAGGCTGGCAGATTGCTGCCACAGCATTTTCTTTCCAGGGAAATGAAGTTTTTTTAAAACGCAACATGTGCCTTGCTAAGAAAAGCAATTCAAGCTATGTGCCAAAGCCCTGACAGGAATTGATGATGAAAATAGCCTGTAGCTGGGTGGCTTTACCTTTAGTGAGTGCAACTGTGCTCTGGAAGTCTTGTCACTGATAAGAAGACTGACCAGCTGTGAATTTAAAAAAAAAAGGGAAAAAAAAAAAGAAAAAAAAAGTACCTTACCATTTATCTTCCCTAGCAAAACAGGATTTATCATGCTATAAGCAACAACAGAGCAAGCACTCCTTGCCTTCACAGAAGGAGATGTGCAATTAGATTATAACACAGATGCTGATGCTTTTCAGTTTCTTTTTCTCAATACCAGTTATTCTGTGATGTCATAAACTGGTTTTGCAAAGCATCCAAAACCAGTCAAAGCACTATAATAACTCTGACCTTTCTTATAGCTTTCTTTAAAATAATTTATTCTAAGAAATGTGACTTTTTCTGATTCCATCAGTTTTGGTGATATTCCCCATAGTATCTGCACAGAATATCTCTACTCTGCTATCAGTGTTGCCAGTTGATGTGTTTACCTGCATCTCTCAACATTCAGTAGCTTCCTTCAAGTCCTATGGGAGACAGAGGCTTTCATTTAAAATCTGAATTTCTAGCTTTCATGACTATGAAAAAAACCCCCTGAAAATGTGTACTCAAAAAGAAGTAACACCTAATTTATTGATTCAATGTACATATATTTTAAATTAGCTATATGAGCTCATCGTTGTTTGTTGTTTTTTTTTAATGTTGGGGACTGACTACACTAAATTTCCTTCTATATATTTATTTATTCATAGTGTGCCTAGTCAGAGCTAGGTGTTGATGGGCTATGTCTTTGCTAATATCAATTGTGTGATGCCACCAACTAAAGAGGAGACCTAGTCTCCCCTGTCTCGTACCATCAGGAGACTGTTCATTTCTGCTGACCCAAACCCACAAAGATGTCTAAGGGAGTGGCAGGGATTGTAAGGACAATAACAGTATTTGCAGACCTGCTGATCTGTAGGAAAAAAATGGACAAGCTTCTGAGCACACCAGCTCTTCCAAGGTTGTCTTTGCTTTTCAGTCTATTATGTATGCAGGACTGCAGGTTCATCAGCCCTGGGGGCTACTGCCCATGAGACAAAAGCCACATGTGGTCACCCTCTGCCTAAAATCACCGGAACGCTAACGGCAGCCCTGAAGCTTGCAGACATTTGCCAGTCTGTCCACGAGTCCTGCAGGCTGTAGCAAGCTCCTGGCAAGCTGGGTTGTTCACTTCTGCTTGGAGGGCTTCCCATCAGGCATTAGGGTTGGTCGTGGCAATGGCTCGTTCAGGGAAATTAGGTGTCAGCTCCCAGATCTGGACAGGTTCCCAGCAATGGGCGGTATGGTGGTGCTGTCTTCCTGAGCAGTTATGGTGCCCAACGGTGCCAGAAGCATTGGCCACCTGTATTATTGCCACGGTACTCATGAGCCTGGCCTTTTGTCTTCTCCTGACTTTCCCAGGTCGCACTTGCAGTGTGTGGCGTGCATGGCATCTCGCTCCCATCACCCATCACTGGGCGGCATTGCAGCCTCTGCTGCACAATGAGGTCTCCTGAGGACAGGTCCCAGCTCAAGAGGCAGATCTGGTGGGCTGGTAATGGGAACAAGCTGAGCAGACAAGATGCCCTACCCACAGGACCTGTAATCTTACGGACCCATTATCCAAGAAACCTTAAATTTAGTAGTGATATAGAAATACTTTTCTGATATCATCATTGTCGTGGTTTAAGCCCAGCCAGCAACTAAGCACCACGCAGCCGCTTCCCCCTCCCCCTCCCAGTGGGGTGAGGAGGAGGAAAGCAAAGGGAAAAAAAAGTAAAACTCGTGGGTTGAGATAAGAACAGTTTAATAACTAAAGTAAAATATAATACTAACAATAGTAATAATGAAAAATAATAATAATAGTAATGAAAAGGAATGCAACAAAAGAAGGGGGGGGGAGAAAAAAAACCAGTGATGCACAATGCAATTGCTCACCACCCGCTGACCGATGCTCAGTTAGTTCCCGAACCGCGATCCGCGCCTCCCGGCCAGCTCCCCCCTGTTTATATACTGGGCATGACGTTCCATGGTATGGAATACCTCTTTGGCTAGTTCAGGTCAGCTGCCCCGGCTCTGCTCCCTCCCAGCTCCTTGCCCACCTGCTTGCTGGCAGAGCATGGGAAACTGAAAAGTCCTTGGCTTAAGATAAGCGCTACTTAGCAACAGCTAAAACATCAGAGTGTTATCAACATCATTCTCACACTAAATCCAAAACACAGCACTGTACCAGCTACTAAAAAGAAAGTTAACTCTGTCCCAGCCGAAACCAGGACAATCATCACGAGAGATTCAAATGGGTTTCTCACCCTCATGCGTTGTGCATATATATGCATACACAGATAGCTTGGTGGGTTATTTGAAAAACACTTCCCAGGCTCTTTAAACTTGGCCTTCTGTTCCTGCATGAAAAGTAAAACTACAGGGCCCAAGCTACTGCTCTCTAATTTTGTCCAGTAAGGGGAGAGGGATTTTTGCATTTGAAACAAACCATGGCAGAGCACTCAGCAAACAGAAAACAATAAAACCAAAACTAAAGTTCACCTATCCCTTGCCTCCTCTCTTCTATCACCATCCCCTAAAATGAGATTCCCTTAAAATAAACTCCATTTGAATGATATAGTTTGGTTTCTTTCCATTTAGCTCTGGGTCTTCAGAGTATTCTGAATTTCTCTGCATCTAGCAGAGTGAGAAACACACTCTTCAGACAGAAGCTATAAGTCTAGTGCAATTTCTTGGCTTCTGACTCTGGGTTTGGGGGGTGGGGGGGGAAGTCCTCAAAACCAAGAAAGAAAGCACACAAATTTATGAAACACTCTGCAGCATGAGATAAGCACACTTAGCTGTACTGCAGCCTTAAAAAAAGGCAGCAGATCTTTATGAAGCCCAATGATGCTGTCAGACTGATGGCTTAGGCAGGAAAAAAGGGGTTTGCTTTTTCTTGATAAACAAGGTGTATGTTATTGTTAAACTGACATACAGAAACAAGTAGCAAAAGCAAAGGAAAGGCACTAGAGAAAGGGCCCGGCTCACTGTGGATGAATTATAAAATAGCTGAACAGGGAAAGGCCTCTAAGAACAGCATGAACAACAGCCATCACACTGAGTGAGGGCTGCCCAGTCCAGGCAGAGCACACACATCTAAAAGTGAACTTGGGTGTGATTTCCTTTGGAAATTATTGATATCAGTTAGTTTTACGAGTACCTAAAATTGAAGGTTCTAAACTCAGGGGGCTCCTATAAACCCGCATCTCTGTCTTCATCTTACACACTAATACTACTGAGCATCCGTCACACTCAGCATCACCCACTTGTAATTAGCCAGTTTGTAGCCAGGAGCAACAGATTTTAACAGCATTTTTAGGGGAATCTTTTCCTAAAAATAGCAGAGGCCCAAAGATCTTACCCAGTAATCTTTCTCTCTCCTTTTTGGCTGCAAAATATGGTTCATACACAGCAGAACACCGTCAGGAAGGAAGGCTGAGACAGCTGGCTTCCACAATGCCCTGCAGCTTTTCAACTACGTCACTAGTTTTAAAACAAGGAGGCCTCAGTGTGCCAAATTAGGGGTAGAAAGTAATTTAGCCTGGGTTTCCCATTTCAAACTGTTCCAGTTATGGAGATCCTAGATTCCTTGCTAGCTGTTTTCTGGTATGAGCAAGAAATGATCTGACTCTAGGAAAAGAACTGGTCTTTGACTGGGTGGATGAGCCTTTCCCTGACCTGGGTAAACATCAGGTAAATCTGAGCTGCATGGGGCTTCTTCCACTCCTTGCCTACTTTGAGTTTCTTCTAACCATGCTTAGTTACTCTTCTCTCCGTGTGCTGGCTTTTGTGGGTGCCACTCCTATGGGCCTACCTTTTCCCCCCTCCGCTCTTTGCTCCTACCACTCTCAGCTGCCTTGTAAAGGAAGGAGACTTGGGCAGGCGGCCGGAAAGAAGACACAACGTGCTCTGGGCAGCTGGAGTCAGGGTCCTGGAGCCTGCTGGGGCTTGCATTGGTCACCCTGTCAAGGTGTGCACCCGTATTTCTGTGTATGTCAGTTCCTACTTTGCAACTTGGGTCCTATTTCTCCATTTGCTCACTGAGCACCCTTGAGCCCTCTCAGCCCAACAGCTCTGGAATCCAGCTGTCCCAAGAATACTTGTAAAATTCCAGTTTCAAAAATTTTTCAAGTCAGCATGACCCTGGTCAAAATTTTTTTTTTTTTTTTTACAGAAACATCTTTTTATTCCTTTCCTGTATTGCATAACAGGTAGAGAGTGTTTGGTTGCATTACGAAATGCCTGGGCTGGGCCGCTTGCATTTTGCTGCAAACGTGGCTGAGTATGGAGGGAGAACGTCCAAAAAGCTGAGATCAGAAATCAGCAGGTCTTGTTTTAACAAGCCAGTGAATTTATTACAGGCTTTTTGCTGAGTGTGCAAGCAGAAACAAAGCAGAAAGAACTTCAGCGCTCAATTGGTGTAACTGCTCTTAGCTCTTCCCCAGTGGCTCACGTCTGACAGCTCAGGATGATTTAACCTGCTAGACTGAAATCTGCAGAAACAAATGGGACACCTTTGGCTCTCTTCATGAATGTCTAACAACAATTTTTCCCACCTTCTGCTGGACAAAAACCAAACCACTGCCTCTGGTGCCGCGTACCTCTTAAAGATCAGGATTTTGTGTACGTCGCCTCAATTCTACCATTTTGGTAGAGGTTTAACTAACTCCATAATTAATATCTAAGGTCCTGATGGTGCTGCCATTAGAGCTGCTGGACTCACTTAACTGCTGTAGTAGTGATGCATACTAATGATTAGAGGACCTCTCCGCTCCCTCCTGGTGCCATTGCAGATAATGAGAAGCCTACTATTACCTGTTACTGTAAATATTTATACATCTTCCAGCTCTGCTGCAAGCCCAAAAGTAATGAAAGTAGATTATGTTTCCATCTTCTAAGTGTCTTTATGCTTATCATTTAAGCAAAAGTTTTGGTTTCTGCTTTCATGGTTGTCTGCTTTTTATATTCAGACACTGCCCCAGGGACCTGCCAGTCTCCTGAGGCAGAGCAGCAAAGGAGAGCAACCTTCTAAAGTTTTTAATTAGTTGGATTTTGTTCCAGTTGCTAACATCTCCTGTCATATCTGCATCTGCATCTGTATCTTATCATAGAAGTACAGACAATGTGGCTGGAAAGGACCTTGAGAGGTCATTGTCCCTGAAGGGATGACCACTAACACCTCATTTCTGATGGGTATCTGCATAACCTGTTCTTGACAACTTGCAAGTAGATATTTCCCATTCTCCCTGAGATTTTTTTCTGATGAAAATGAATCTTTCTTGCTGCATTTTAAGTCTATTATTTCTTGTTCTGTCTCCACTGAATGTTTATTCCTTTACTTTTTGCAGCAGCTGCCTGAGCATTTTAGGTAATACTAAGTATGCCCTCAGTTTTCTCATCTCTGTTTAACAACCTCCCTTCTTCACAGCCCAAGCCTTCCAGGTGCCTGATCCTTCCTGTTGCCTTCTTCTGAACTCCCACTGACAAACACCATAAGACTGGGCTTCTCTAACTTGCTGCTTCTTTGTTGCTGTCAATGCTTAGCACACTATTCAGTAGCAACCAGCAAAAAAACTTCATTAGGTCTCTGTGGCTGGTCCTTTTGCAGAAACCAGTTTAAGACATACTTTTATTCTGAGATGTATAAAACCAGCTTATGAGGATAGTCACAGTCTTTGGCTTTGTTTTCTTAGTCATCCTTCTGGCAGAAATACAACAACATTTGTGCATAAGCAGCTCCAAAAGTCTTCCACGTACAGACCTGCAAGCAGGAGGAAAGGCAAATAATGACCCATTTATGTGTAGAAGGAGAAATGGGTTCTTTGTGAGGAAACTGAGCAGGATTTGGAGAGATGGGTTTTGAAATGAGGCATTAATGGTCCTAAGCAGAGAGATTTGGTCCTAACCAGAGAGATTTGGGGGTTGCTGCATGCAGGCACGCAAGGCGCTGCTTTGAAGCTGTATGAACAGAGCACTGGATGCTCAGTCTAATCTCAGCTGGTTAGAAATGCTCAAACACTACACATTTTCTCCATGATAAGAATATTTCCTTTTGTCACCAGAAAGCAAAACAGAGGCTTCTGCTGGCTCCATGCCTGTGCTCCTGACACATGCGATGCACTTGGTGATGGCTGAAGCAGATTGAGCCCTTAACTAAATCAATCGCCTGGGAGAAATGCCAAGAGCATCCTCAGGATCTGTATCGCTGTGTCTCTTCCCTGTAAGCATCTGCTTATTGCCTGCATTCCTCTGCCTATGCTGACAACTTTTACTGCTGAGAACTCAGCAGATATGTTCATCTTTTCCAGTGTGCCTTATCTGCTGCCCAGACGCAGGGCTAACATCCTTGGGCTGTGGAGGTTTTAGATGCTGTTTTCACTAAATAAACTTTTATGAAGTGTGAAGCTGCAAGTGACATAATAGGTTTGGATCTAGCCCTGTTATCAAGATCAAGAGGCTATTATGCACACATGGTGTGAAGCAATCTTTATAGTCAGAGGTGTCTGAATCATAGAAAATTATGGCTGGAAAGGGCTTCCATAGATCAGCCATTCTACCTCCCACCCGAACACTGGATAAACTCTACCTACAACTTCCCTGGCAGATATTTGTCTTATGTCTTGTTAGAAGTCTCCCATGGTGAAGCTATTCACAGATTTCCTCAGGCAATTTATTCCAGTGCTTGACTATACTCACTCATTTTCCTAATGTATAATTTAGACAGAACTAATGTGTAACTTATCTTTAGACAAGAAAGCAGTATGATCAGAGAAAGGTAATATTTCTATCTATCTCTAGTACAACTGCAATAAGAGAGTAACATACTTAAATATCTTGAAAGAGCTAACCCAGAGAGACCTGTGTAGATACATACGTGGATCTGAGCATGGCAGCAGCAAACTTGTCAGGGAGCTATGTAAATTCAGTGGCTGGAAGTGCTGAGGTCTGACATTTTTCTTAAGTTTCTCTCTCTCTGGGCCGTAGGTGTCTTAGTCAGTGCTATGAAGCGATGCTTCCCTCCACGCATGTTGCACAGCTCTGAGCCTTCACCTGGAGCCTCTCCTTTGGCGGCAGAGGCAGAGCTCACTCCCTTTCTTCAACATAGATGGACAGGAGGGACAAACTCTATAAATCACTCAGTTGTGGAGCACTCATGCAAGATGAGGAAAATTGGGTTCAATGTCCTCTTTTGCCTAATGAGTCCAGGCTCGTAAGTCACACTAAAGTGCCTTGCCTGCAGATTGCTTGTGTTTTTCCCCTGTTGCAATGCCCTGCTTAATGTGAAAAAAGTTTCATTGCACTGGAAAACAAGACTGATTTTTAGCCTTACAATTAAATGCTTGCAGTGAAGCTTGGAACAGTGGGTTTGGGCCTGGCCACAAGGATTGCATCAATATTTTATGCAATATTTGTGTCGTGCAAAATGCATACACAAACTTTGGCTGAAAGAGCAGACATCACCCTCCACCCCCAACCGCTTTTCTCAGGAATCATGCTCACTTTCCATGACTCACTGGACATTTCACTTTTCCACACAGTGGAACAAGTTCAGCAGGTGAAGCAGAGCCTACCCTGCCCTCGGTTACACACCCTCTGGAAGGTGAGCAACAGTGGTTTGAATCCTTTCCCACAAAGAGAAGAACGAACCCTGTAGCCCACTTCTTGGTGGCTGCTGCAGAGCATTCAACATTTTCCATCCAGCTGCATTTTGAAAGAAAGCAGCAGCTTCCACTGGACTTCAGGCAGATCCAAATTTGGGAGCTCAGAGTGACCTTGCCTGCCCACAAGGCAGGCAGGCGAGTGTCTGGGGGGAATTTAGGTAAGTGAGGGCAGGGACTGAGCTGCGCATTGCCATCCCAACAGGCCCAGAAATGGAGCTGCTGCTGCAAGGGGGGAGGTCATACCAGAAAACCCCATCCCTTCATGGTGAAGTATGAACAAAGATCTTGAGGGCCCCAGCTGGAAACAGCTGGATTTAAATTTAAATTGCCTTCCCAAGAACTTGCAAGAAAACTACAGATCTGAAAACTTTCCATGTCCCGGTGCAGTGAGCTAGTTCCCGAATGAAACTTAGTCCTATTACACCAATAATGTGTTAAAGGATGTTGACTGCTTTTAAAATTGTTATCCTGCATCTTAGAGAACAGGGCACCAATTAATTAACATAACCTTCTTGCTACTATTCATCAAAGAATTTTTATCTAATCGTAGTAGTTTACTACAAACTTTTCCCCAGGGAGTTTCAGACTGTGGTATTGCTAGGTGTGCTGAATAAGATAAGGATGCGCATTTCTAATTCAGCCATTCAGGAGTATTTTAGTGCCTAATTCCCACAGAGTTTCTTATCTCTTTTGTTTTAATTTCAGATGTGGTTAAGTTAATTCTGGAAAATTAATTAACAACCAGTAGAGAGAATCTGAGATTGAAAGCAGCTTGCATGAATGTGGCCAAAAGAAAGAGAATTCACAATTAAAAGGTGAAGAAAAAGGGAGACTAGCAAAACAAAACAGTAGACCTCAAAAAGGTAGATTTGACTAAATTCAGGTAGTGCATCACTAAAATTTCATGGGAAGCCAAAGAGAGGGAAGGCTAAGCTAAGGAGAATGGCTGTCACTCAGAAAGGAACAATATGAATGACAGATACAGACAAATTCAGACACGACACAGAGGCAGCTTGCTTCTTTGTCGGTTCATCACTGTCCTTAAATGCAAGAGGAAAAAAAAATGGAAAGGAGGTCATATTAATAGTTACAGGAAAAGAAGAATGAGCATGAGCAATTAGGGACAGGATTTGAAAAACCAAGGCATAAAAGGAGATGCAACTTGTAAAAAGATGGCAATTAACATGAAATTCGGCTATAAACAGCCTTAGTAAGGGAAAAGCCAGGCAAGAGGAAGGCCTCTGCTTCACTTGCTAAGCAGCTCGATGTGGAGAAGGCCAAAACATTCAGTTCTTTCTTTTGCTCAGATCTGCATAAAAAGTTCAATGATGAGCAAATCTATAATAATTAATACCAGCCCAAAAAGTGTAAGATTTCAGCCTGGAATAGGGGAAGGATGGGGTAGGGAGATCTTGGAAGGTAAAATTCTTAGATGTTTGATGTTTCAGCATGGCTGATAAATTGCCCAGTATGATATTTAAAGACAGGCTGAAGCAACGTCAGTGGAGAATATAAGGGAGGGGAACAAGAGGTCAGGAAAAACACCTGCCCTTAGGAGAGAGGGAGGGAACTGGAGAGGAAATAGGGAATAACAGACCTTACTGACAACAATTGAAAAACTAATTGTAAGTATCTGGATGATGAAAAAAATTCTAGTACTTGCCAACATAGATGTTAAGAGTAAATTACATCAATCCAACTGTATTTTCTTCTTCAAAAGGGTAATTGGTCTTATGGTTAGGGAAGAAGTAACACACCATCTGTCCTGACTTTAATAGGGGCTTTTGGCACTCCCTTTTGATGCTTTTACAAGGGTGTTAAGGAGGCACAGGTAGGATGAAATCAGTACAAAAGTACAAGGAAAACTGTATTTCTCCATGATTTATTGTCAAAATGGAAGGACTGGGGTTTCTGTAAGGCCGTTACTTAGGTTCAACTCTGTTAAGTTTTCTACTCAATATAAGAATAATTTTTGTTTTACATGCTCACACAGGATGGAACAAGAAGTAAGGAGCTTAAGTTTTAGCAAGATTCATTTTAGACATTAGTAAAAATATTTCTAACCGTAAGTGGCACAAGGAGAAGGAAACAACTGCAGAGTGTCCGTCAGTGGAGGTCTGTAATAACAGCTTAAACAAACATCTGTCAGGGATGGACAATTGTAGTTGACCCTCTCTCTTCTCTCCCTCCCTTTTTGCTGTGATTAAAGGCAGTCAAAGAAAAAAAAATTGACTGCAAATGCAATAAAAAAAATCATTTTTCCTGACTTTAAAAAGAGAAGAACCCTCCCACTGGTTTGTGGAGTCAGGCACTTACATAGCTTTGAGAATCAAAGCCTCTATCACATCAAATGTTAGTGACGTTTGTGAAGATCACTATTTATCTGTATCTTTTATCTTTGTTTATAACAGCTGTGATCATAATTAAATTCCAACATTGCTGTTGTGGTTCATGTTAAAGCTTCTTGCTTTGCAGTGGCATAGCTGAGACACTGATCAGTCTCTGGAGCTGTTAATTAAAAGACGAACATTGGTGGCAGGGAACTATAAAAAAATGTGTTTGTTGTGGGAGACTAAGTGCTAAACGGAAATGCAGGCATTTATCAAAAGAAGCAGCAGCAAGACAGAGAAAATCATTCCAATGAGTGAACATGACAAAAGAGAGCTTCAGCAAATTCAGTTATTAAAAAGAAAAGTCAGTGTTGCCTCCTCAGGCCCAGCATGTGCCTTGGTGCCTGCTGGGGTGGAGGGCTCTGCTCCAGCAACACCCTGAAGTCTTTATATGTCCTGATGTGAACAGCCATAAAGGTGGCCTGGTTGGAAGGGTGAAAATTACTGAGCAAAAGAAAATGTTCTGCTGAAAAATACTGACAGAGAAAGGCCTGCTAGCCTGGAACTGCGAGCCAGGGGACTAGGCCTGGGAACCAGAAACACCCTTGAGAAGTGCCGCTGGCATCTTTGAAGTACAGCTGGGTACCTAGAAAGCAGAGACATCCTGAGATACTATCGATAAGCCCCAAAACAAGAAACTGTAACAGCAACTTATCATCTGAAAAAGTGGAAACAGTCTGGGAGAATAAAATGGTTCTAAAAGAACAGAAAACAGCATCATCTCTTGGCTGTTACAGGTAAAAAATCGAAATTAACAGCATCTATTGGCTGCTCAAGGTGGTGATGTCCTACACCCTCTCATGCCTCTGTGATCTAAGAGAAACTTAATTTTTATCCAAAATGAGGCCTCTTTCTCTGAGAACTTCCCATGCTGCACGATGCTTTTCCTTTTCTAAACAGGCTGAATCCCACACAAACTTTCTATGAGCACTTGGATGCTCACCGGGGACTCCTGGCTGACTCCAGGCTTGGTGATGCAGATCATCTCCGAAGTGAGACTGTCTATTTATCTTATTGGACTCCATTTGGGCCCAATTTTGGGGGTTTGTCCTCCCACCTCTAGGATGGTTGGGTCCCCCTTTGGGATCAGTTTGTCCTCTCCTTTGGGATGGTTTGGCCCCTTCTGAAATCTGTCTAATTCACTTGATACCGGCCAGTATTATATACTCATATAAGTAATCTATCATATCTGCTGCCATATTGTTGATAAGTTGTTTCACTAATAATGTTTGTAGTAACCTGTAATAGCATATACCTACTTGGTTGTTGCTATACAATTGGTTGCTGCTCTTATTAACTGCTTCCGTACTAATGATTGATACTATATTATTGATTGCTGATTGTCATTTGTAATAGCTTGATATATGTATATATTCACTTCATTAATCATAGGTATACTTGCTATTGGTGCTTTTTGTGGTATTTGTGCTAATCTGTAATAAGGTAGAGAAATTTAGAGGATAAAAGCCTCCGTGTCCTTGTGTATTACAGAGTCCTCCAAACCACAGTCACCATCTCTACCCACCTGCAAGCCAGGTAGCATTGTAGGTCGTGACACATTCCCAGGCACGTGCTTAGTTTCCCCTAGTGTGGTCTGTGATGCCATTGGGAATACAAGTGAACCTAAAGGTAAGCATGCGACGAAATGTTTTACTGGATGTACATGAAGCTGTAAAAATCAATAGCATCCCACCAACAGATAGGATCATCTAGGAGGTTCAAGGAAGGGAAAATACACCTGCATTAATCAAATGGCTTGTCATCCACTAAAGATGTTTGAGAATAGACTACTCCATTCAGATCTGTGGTGTTGCAGGGTTGGGCTGCTGAGCATGCAGCTACTCACAAGGCCAGCTGTAGCTGAAGAAACAGCCGGTGGTCGGAACACTTGTCCCCCCAGAAGCTGGGGAAAAGGGGGCTGTTCACCAGTGCCGCCTGCTCCTCTCTGACACGGTGTTGGTTTGTCACTGCTAAAAGTGGAGGCTCAGTGATGTAAAGCATTTAGGTGGTGTTGAGCAGCAAATATTTGGCACCAGGTCTCCTGGCCTAGCCATGAAAAAAGCAAATTGGTGGATACAAGTTAAATCAGTATTTACCAAGTTAAAGTTTAAAAATTGAAACTTCATCATACATGAATTTATATATGAATTTTAGCTTCTCCAAACCATTTTTTTTTTATGTATGTGGACCTTGGCTAGGTAATAAATAAGTATAATATAGATGTATATGGATTTTGGCAGAGTAACATAACATTTTCTCATGATGCTACCAGGAGTCACTTCTGTGGCTCATGAATACATGACTTACAGTTCCAGCATGAAATCAACGGAGTTACACATAGAACTACCTTGCCCTTCTAGGTTTCATCCTCTACTTTCAGTCACCTAATTAGCTCAAATTGCATCAACTACAATCTGGTTTAATATGACAAAGTACCTGCCGTATGTCTCTTCAGGGCCATCTACGTACCTGCTGTGAATGTATCTGCTTTAAACAGCCAGTGAACTAAGAGCTGAAATGAAACCAAACCAAGCATACTCTGTTGCATGAAGCTTCAGTTTACCCAAACATCTTCCCTCTAGTGGAAAGCTATTGCAAAATGTCCTCTCTACCATTAGCTTGCAATATCTCTGCCACTATGACAGCCCTGCCTTACATGGTCTTTTAAAAATAAATGCATCCTGTCTTTAATGATATTTCAGTCTGAGTTCATTAAGTTCATGTTGTTTCTGAAGTCATTGGCAGAAGACATTACAACAGGCAGAGTGGGAGTGGATTTACACTTATTTTACTGCGTTTGGAAATGCCAGGGACAAATTTTCACAGACTGTAATGGAAGAGTCACACATCCGAGACACTGCCTCCGCATGTCATCTTGCATATCTTGGAAGATATGAAGCAAGTGGGGGGAAAAAAAAGCCTTCAAATGAAACAAATCTTTAATGAGTATGTTCAGGTAAAGATGAATACAGCAGAAAATTTGATATGTGATTGACACAATAAAATTTCCTCTCCAAGACAATTTAGGCTGCAAGAAAGACTATTATTAATCTGCCCACAGTATTATCTAGTCTTTGAGTCTTGCTTCCATAATCCAAATAATATTATTAATGTATTGGCAAATCTCACTTCTTTTATTTTATTTGGTGCTTACATTATCCAACAGCTGTAATTTGATTTGGGAGTTTTTTATTGTAACTGATGCCACCTTTAGAAAACATTAGTCTCTTTATAGGTTAAAACCATAACTGAGTCTTTCTTGCTTTCTTATCTTCTGTTCCATCTTCTATGCAGATGGTGCCTTTTCTTGTGAAGGTTAAGTCAATATAATAGTTTTAAATATTTGTGGAAAAACTGACCAATGACTTTTTTTCCTAGCTGTTCTGCTAAATAAAATTGTTCTTCTAATAGATGCAAATGTCTGTTTTCCAGAGAGCGCTCTCTAAAGCTTTGTTCTGGATTACGTCAGAACCGCAGGGCTCCGCATGCATGCAGACCCTTCTGGAGCAAAGCCATGTGTGGAGTTGGAAGTAATGGGTTTTAGTGTTCAATCCCTTTTCCAGATATTCATACAGACTTGTTACCACAGAATACAAGCTAAATAAGAAATATCTGAGAGATTTCGTATGGATAGCCTGTTAAATGCACGTGCGCATGCTCAAGCAGTTGAACCATCTCACTGTAATCAGGGAGCACGTTCTTCAGTTAAATATGTACAAATGTCTTTGCCGGATCAGACTGTGGATCTGATCCTGTGCTGCTGAACTGAATGCCAAATCTCCCATTAAGTCAGGATTATTCCAGAAATGGTTTCATTCTAATTCTCAGTGAACAAGTAACCACAGGAGAATGGACAAATAGGAGGAAAAAACCCTCAAACATCTCCATACAACTGCCAAGGTTATACTGAACCCTCTGTAACAAGTCTGTATCTTGCATTACTTGCACGCCAGTGATTGGGAAATGTCAGCTTTTGTACTGTATGTTTGTTCTGTATATTGTATTTTCTTTTCCCTGTAAGTGGAAGGAAAGAAGTCTGTTGTGGCTTCCCAGTTTTCAGGAACAATATAATTACTGAACTTTCCCATAGCATCTGTTTTCTAGGAGTGAAGATGACAGCGTGACACCAAGGAGGTACCGCCTGAGTGCAGTTGGGCCGTGTCCCATTCAAACCCGGGGATCGGAGCACCCCTGCTGATACCAGACACCCAGCAGCGACGGCCGTGGACAGAGAAGGTGCTGAAGCATCTGCAGCATGGTGAAATGTAGGTGCATAGGTCTCCACATTCATTACCCCACTGGAGTGTTCCCACTGGAGGCACCTAATCTCTCTTTTTACTGTATAATTTGTCTTGAGAATTCCCCAGGTGCCCAGAGGGTGCAACTCTGCAAATGCCCCGAATGGCCTAGTACTGCCAGTGCTGAACATCTTGGACTTTCCAATTTGGCAAATATTTTACCTATCTGAGACCAAAAATCAGACTAAGCCTCTTGAGAGGCTCTGTCCAGAAGTTCTCCCAGTATACTTGCCTGGCGGCACCAGGATCAGACTCTACAGAAAACACCATTGTGGCCACCACCTTCTTTTGAAGCTTAAAGACTGGGATGTACTTTTATGGTCTTTTTTTTTGCACTTCTTGAAGTTGTGTCACTCTGAAGGGGAAGAGAGGAGGATATCCTAGCCTACAGAAATCAGCACTCCAGTGAAGAGCGCACTTACATGAGAGAGGGAAGGAGGCTGTGATTTCTTTCTCTGCTTCCCATTATTTGTACATTTTGTCTGTAATTCTTTCATTTAAAATGCATAGCAGTTCTTGGACCAGGAACTGGAACCAAAGACTCTCCATTTCATGTCCAGGTATGCAGCCTACCCAGCAAACTCCAGCCCTAAAGTCTTTCTTGCTTGCTCTCTAGTCCAATGAACCTCAAATTCTTCTTTGGTAGTTAGGAGACTCTCCAGGAATGGAGGTCTGAGTGTCCTCAAGCAGAAAAGGAACTAAATGTGGACTCCTGTGAGCTGTGAGCGCGCTCTGCCTCCTGCACAAGGTAGGTGCCTTTGTCTCTGGCCATGTGAAAAAATGGTTTCTGCTGCAGTACCACAATAAGAACAGGAGAACCACAAAAAACCTCCCACCCTGTACACCCCTAGCTATCAGCCACTTTCAGCTCAAGAACTTCCTGAGACAGATGTGATTTATATTTAACAACTCTCAGTGAGTTTCATTTCACTGGCAACTTCAGTCTCTGCTACATCCTTTTTTTAGGTCTGGTTTTAAATTTCTGCTAGGAGAAGGATTCAAGACACATTGTCATTCTTCAGCTTTGCCTACCGATTAATTTTAAGAACTTCCAGCTGGCGACTGCTCTGTTTTGAGGAGACCCTAGTTCTCCATGTTTATTGCATGGGAAAACTAGGCAATCAACTCTCTATTCTGGATTCCCAAGGAGACATAATCAACATGACTTCAGTTGAGGTGCATTGGAGATTGCAATGAAAACTTTAGGAAGAAGAAGAAATAAATACTAGTGACAGAGCCTGCTGAACTGGAGGAACTAACTTGAGTATAGAGTTGGGCTATCATTTCCTAAAATGTCAAGTATTAGGCTTAGTAGTTGGCAGGTACACAAGGGGCAGAAAGAAATACTTCTGATAGAGTCTACTAGTTATTCATTTTCCATGACATTTAAATAAAACACAGGAGAAATTAACCGAACAGGAGTGCACCCTAGTGGAAAACATATTTTCTCTAATTGATTTGGTTGCCTGAATAGCAGCGTTTTTCAGTGTCAGATACACAAATGACTGTTGATGGGAATCATTATGTCTGGGTTTGCACTTCCTTTCAGTGGAAACTGCTATTAAGATCTAAGTGCCTACAGAAGTAAAGCTTTTAACCTCCCCCTGCTATGACAGTTTATCATCATGAATTCCATTTCAACGTAGTGAGCCGAACAAGGTGCACAGATGAAGTGGGATACAATTTACTTTTACACAGCTAATACATTGCTAATTACACCTGAATAAATATTGAAACAGGAATTTCTAATAACATTAACTATTACTCTCTTTTAAACATGTTTTGCTGGAGGACTGTTCAGAACTGTAATCACAATTTCAAGTATAATGAAGCAGAAATAAAGGGAGTTTTTATTATTTTTAGCTTTCAGTAGTGAGGTGAAAATAATAAGTATTTTTAGCTGTTCGCCTACAAGAGGTCAATGCAAACATTCAGTAATGTGGAGGTTTCTGCCATTAATAATAAATAAAGTCATCCTGATGAACTCACAGACCTGAATTAACTTTTTTTTATTCTGGAAAAGCTATAGAAAATTGAAAATTTCTACAGAGGCTTTCTATATGGCTATATAGAAAAACTATATAGATGTCACCCTGCCTGTTCATCGTGAGAGCTGGGAAAGAATGACCTTTCTAAAACTAGAAAAATTCCCTGCAGGAACTAATATAAGCTGGTCCCAAACTAGGACCTCTTGTCCCTTTTGCAGCTACCTGCTGCTGTTGGCCTTCTCTGGCCAGCCCCTCTCCTACCTTCCCCAAGATCGTACACCCCATGCATTCCCCAGGTTGAGACATTTCCTCAGCTGGGACTCTCCTTCTGCAGCTATTTGTCCTCAGCCAAGGTCCCCACTGCCAGAAACAGCATTTGGAGCTTTTCTCTTTTCCAAAGGGGAATTTGCAACTGAGGATAGCTGGAGGAAGGAGAGTGTAGCTGTCTTGCAACACCATAGAGAAGTCATGGTAGAAGAGTTACATCATGCTGATCCACGGAGAGTAACTTGCTCTTTTTAAGTCACCCTGACCTGTACTGAAAGCACATTGCAGACACTCCGGGACATACCTCTCCTTTTGCTACTCGCTATTAGGAAGCAGGGTACCTCCAGGCCTGCCCAACAGCCTGTGCAGATGTGCTTGGCAGCATGCTAACGCTGGGCATCTTCTGGATGGCGTGCTCTAGCAGGGCATCTCCAGACGTACCACAGGGAGGGCAGGAAAGTCTTTTCCTGACAACACTGTTGAGGCAATCCTTAACCAGCCACGTTGACATAAATAGTGAACCTTTAGTCAGTAATGCATTGGCACTTAATCTCTAGGCCACTAACTTCCTGGGCAAGGTCACAAATACAGAGAAACTTTTTATAAGATGCAGCACAAAGACCTGTGAAATAACGAAATAAGGGAATGAGTTACCTATCCATGCTTGAATAGGTTCTGAGAAATATAGTCTCAATATGCTATACGGTATAGGGACAATGCAGACACAGCTGGTAAAGTTCCTTTACATCATCACAACACATTTGGAGGTAAAATACTGGGCTTGTGTTCTCTTTGGAAAATAAAACAGTTGCATCTCAAAGATCATAAAGAGCTGCTCATTTGTGTCTGGGTTTGTGGTCCCAGGGCTGTTGTATCTGCATACAGACAGATGCATGCTTGCCCAGATTATCTGGTAGGTTTAAAAAAAGGCTTACTAAAAGCCATGTCCTAATTTATGACAGCAAAAATCTAGGGGAAATGACTACAGCCTTAAATGCAGTATAATCTGATAATTTGTACAGCTTTTATCTTATTTTACAATTCAGATTCATGTTCTTGTGATAGATACCACAATCTTCAATATACTTACACCGAAAATGCTGCTGACACAAGTCCTGTTTCAAATTTCTCGTCAAGTCACAGGAACACAGAGCCCAAGTCCTCCAAAATTTGTGGTATAATTCTTTTGACTAATTCTCAGATGTGCTTTTAGTTGTATCCACCGATAATTACAGAGGGCAGGAGGAGGATGGGAGGGAGGAGCGGAGAAGGGAATCTTACCTATGGAGAAGGAACCGTGGTCCTGCTGGTGTTCTCCTGGCTCCGGCTGCCATCTAGTGTTTGCTCAGGCATGGTGAGGTCCTCGGCTTGTTGGGCGTCTGCGTGAGTCTCCTCCGAGACTGAACTCCGCCTGCCCACACTGGCAGGACAAGTAGTACTGAACCCCCTCTCCAAGGGACGGCGGAGGAGGAAGATTTAACACAGCGAGTTGAGGGAGAGCTCCTATGAACTCAGTTCTCACGTATTTGAGGTAGCATCGCTTCCTCTAAATTAACTGCTTTACGTGGTTTTAAGTGCAGTCTCTACCGAGCTAAAGACAGACAGAACAGAACATAAACCTTGATCTTCCACTGCATAAAAAGGGGGTAGGCTTCTGTTCGTCCCTACTGCTGTGGTACAGTAGTTGCTGTTTGTCCTGGTTTCAGCTAGGATAGAGTTAATTTTCTTCCTAGTAGCTGGTATAGTGCTGTGTTTTGGATTTAGCAGGAAAATAATGTTGATAACACACTGATGGTTTTAGTTGTTGCTAAGCAGTGTTTATACTAAAAGTCAAGGATTTTTCAGCTTCTCATGCCCAGCCAGCAAGAAGGCTGGAGGGGCACAAGAAGCTGGGAGGGGACACAGCCAGGACAGCTGACCCAAACTGGCCAAAGGAATATTCCACACCATATGACATCATGCCCAGTATATAAACTGGGGGAGCTGGCTAGGAGGAGTGGATCGCTGCTCGGGAACTAACTGGGCATCGGTCAACGAGTGGTGAGCAATTGCATTGTGCACCACTTGCTTTGTATAGTTTAATTCTTTTAGTATTACTATTGTCATATTATTATTATCATTATCGTTGTTTTTCATTCCTTTCTGTCCTATTAAACTGTCTTTATCTCAACTCACGAGTTTTTTTTTTCCTGATTCTCTCCCCCATCCCAGGGGTGGGGGGGCAGTGAGCGAGCGGCTGCGTGGTGCTTAGCTGCCGGCTGGGGTTAAACCATGACACTGTTGTATTCTGGGCTTCTTTTCCTTTCACTTAAATGGGCGTACAGAAGGCCTGATTCCTAACCAAAGCAACATTGGTGTAAGGGAGAATCATCTCAGTGTAAAAATCATCACTGCAACTGCGCAAACCAAGAGTAAGTATGACACACAATGTATAAACTCAAGCTGATGTAGTGGTCATCGACATAGGCTATAAGCTTCTGGAACAGGATGTACACACACCATTATTTTTAGCATCTTACTGGCTTGAATTGCGCTAGGAAATTATTTCTGGTCTACTGTGGGAGATCTAATCCATCCTCCTCAAACAGACAAGAGCTTGTAGCTCTTTAATACAGTGGCATAACGTGCTCTCAGCTGAGCACAGTCCTCCAGTTTGTTTGTTCCGGATATTGCACATGGCTTTGAAGTGTGTCAGATTCTGTTTGCCCTGTTGTTGTAGCAGGCACACAGCAGACAGTGGGCACAGAGGACATTCAGAAGGTCCTGCTGATCTTTGAGAAGCTGCGGATCTTTGTGTGAAGATTGTACAAACCGAAAAGTGATGTGACAGACTACATTCACTGTCACTTTTGGTGCAGGACAAGTGGTAATCCAGAGATCGAATGGAATACGTTGTCCAGGAGATCTGGCTGACTCTTGAGGTGTCACATCACTGACAATATCCTTCTGATGCCTGGAGTTTGTGCAAACAAAGGAAGCCATGCCAACTGCTGTAGAACCAAAACCAATGCGCTGTTGGAAAGCTGCCTGTTGGCACTTTAGCAACAGGATCAGACTTACGAAGCAATTGCTTCACTCACAGGTAATGAATAGACCTGAATTAGCAGCTGGCTCTGAGAGTATGGGAAGAAGCTCAGGAAAAGAAAGAGATCTCCCTTATTTAAATTGCTTCATACTGAGGTCACAGGTTGTTGTTTTACATCTAGTCAGAACGGCTAGTTCACACGTAGGCATTAGACTATGCAGAATTAAAACCATAGCTTTGGGTCACAGATATTATGAAGAATAGTCCGTATTTCGTTGGGGGGTGGGGGCAGGGGAGGGATTTTCTGCAGGGCTGCCTAACAGGGCTGGACGAGAGCGTGAAGCCTTTTATGACTTCGTCTTTGGCAATATTTGGTGCTGGGAAAAGCTCTGAAGGATTTAATCTACTGGAACACCCTGCTTTGAAGAAAGAGCACAGCTGTGCAGGTTGTCATAGAAAACAATCACAAACTATCAGCAAATCAATCAATGGAGAGGGCTAGTGAACAGGGATGACAGCCAGGATGGCAGACTAAGGCCACCTCCCCTTTTTCATACATACCAGTGCTAAAAATCAGTATCACCTATTTTGTAGTACTGATTGTTTTAATCTCAGGCTAAAAATCAGTACCCCTACTCCGAAGACCTTTGTTAAGAAGAGCAGTAGGCTCTGTAGCAACTACAGTGATGATGTTGATCATTCAGTCAAATTCTCAAAGTAAAGGTGAAGGGACTGGTTAAATTTGCCCATATGGTCCTTTAATTTCCAGTAGTATTTCTTGGAATTTTTCACTTGCTCCAGTTGCTGAATCTGTCCGCCTGATCTCCTTCTTGCACTGTAAGTTTTGAGTGTTCATCAGAGTTGAGATTCAAACCATAGTAGAATTTGCCAGCTGAAGTCAGGAGTTGTTCACTGAAAAGCAATTTAAGAAATCTTCCTGTATGCTGGACTGTTGATGTCTTCATGAGGAATATTCATGATCTTAATTTGACAGTCCGTTCAATCTGTGGTAACTGGTTTTCCTTTCTGATCGTCTCATTGCCCAGCAAAAGCTATCTTGTAAATATATAACTTTATCTTAAATTATATAAAAAAAAAAATCTAAGATTATTATCTCTGTCACTCCATCTTTCAAAGCAACAAACCCAGGTACTTTACTGTTTTGAACATTCAGGGACTACCTCTCATATATAATCTCTCAAAAGCATTTTGATTACACAGCAATCATTACTTCTCTGTTTTACTACAAAAAACACTTACTACAAAAATTTGCCAAAATTGCAGGGTAGCACAGAACCAAAAAGAAAATGCCTTTAAATGTTCTAATTACATTTCGGTGTCCTTTCACATGATGAAAGGAGTGGCCACATATTAGATGAAGAGTTATCTGAGAAGATAATGCTTAGCAAAGTAGCAAACAACAGGGATTTCTGATCCCCCAGAAAGGGAGATTGAAATTAAACACAAAGCAGACAATTGATAAAAGCTGCTATTTAGAGAGTCAAAAAAAATTAGGCTGGTCTCCAACGCAAATAGAGGGAGAGGGCCAAGATGGGAAATTCATATAAATTTTTCCTCAAAGAGCATTATTAGGAAAGCTAACAGTGAGAAAGCTACCAGCTCATGGGCCTCCAAAACAAATCACAGGCAAGACAATCCGTACAGTTTGAGCTCTGAGGTTGGAGATGATTAATGCACCATGATCTCATGCAAGGTGTTGGAATATTCACTCTAAAAACCTATTGCAGGTGTATACATACTCCCACTTATCTAAAGGCACCACAGTTTATGATCTATATACATCAGAGGGCAAGACGAGAGTGTTCAACTCAGAGAAAGTTTGAAGCCCACAAATCCAGCTTGTTGGGACCCAGCATTCTACTCTGACGACTGTTAAGAAAGGAAGCACATCTGAAGCTGCTGCTGCTAAAGCATATTTATTTTGAATGTGTTCTCCCATCTCAAGTATTTTTTAGACATGTCTCCATTTCACAAATAAATCAGTTTTAAAAAGTTACACAGAATTTGTTATACAAAAGCCACAGAAATGGTACAGTAGACATACTTCTCAAGAAATAATGATGATCTCACATCATTTACAGCAATAAAGTTACAGTGAAATGCTCAAAAAGTTTCTATCCTTGTCAACAGAATTTAATCTTCTATCCTTGTCAATGGAATTTATCCTTGTCAATGGGAATTTAAAAAGTAAAATTAATTTAAGTCTGGCTTTTTGACAAGACCTTTAAATATCAGGCTGATCTCATTAATGTTAATCATCTGGCATTAGATACAACTTAAAAATTAACAACTTAACTTAAATACTTCCGCAAAATCTCCAAAAATCAACGGATATAAAAGACTGAAATTTATAATAAGACATCTGTTGAAACTTCAAGACAGAGAACACCATTTTCCAAAATAAAAATAGTGGTACAGCAGTACAAAAAGTCAGGCTTTCCAAAGCATTGCTGTGTCTTGACTGGACCACCAATGAGACAACTTTCTTTAGGAAACTTTAGACACGGAAAAATCAGTCTAAAAACTGATCTAAGTTAAATATATTTTTTAAAGTGCATTAATTATTTGAACAGCACACTGATACTTTTAACAATCTTAAATACAAAAATTCAAAGAACCAGTATAGTTTTTGAAGTTTAGAACAATTGACACCAAGAATGAAATTAATAATATTTCTTAAATTTATAAACCCTTTAGCTTTAGATATGTATCTTCTTTTGTGCCTGTACACTCTATAACACAACAGAAACCTGATCCTGGTTGGTCACTGCTTTCATAACTTACAGAAAATGATGTAAAAAATCTGGACTACGGGCTTATTTTTTTGCCAGCTGAGTTACTGAAAACTCTCTTGGATTTTAATGATCCCTTAGACTTTGAAACACACTCATCCATGGAGAAACCCAAGCAAAATTAACAGGAATTATAACTGCCAGGGATAAGATAGAGGACCTAGTATCAGCTGATTCCAATGGTCACATGCAAATCATACTTCATTTTAATTTAGAGTAAGTCCGTTTGGTGATAGAAGTGTGCTCAGAACTTATTTCTGGGAGATGCACATATTTTCTGGCACAATAACTATTATTTTTGCAATTGTAATGAATTTGCAAGCGTACTGGCCACATAAGAGGCTAAAGAAGAGATTGTATTTATCTACCATAAGAAAGGTAGAATGATGATACGAAAACAATGACAGCTAAGTAATACAGGCTTTAAATTAGAGCCAAAACTACAAGCAACTAAAAAAAGTTTGGAAATGTGTGAACTAACTCTACAAAAACTGTGACAAGGTAAGGAAATGGATACACTGACGACACTGAAGAAAACAACAGACGAGAGAGAGAAAGACTGGATAAACAGTAATGCTGTCACCTTTTTGGGTTCAGGATCACATGTGATGATGTGGTGTTAAGACAGTGGATTTTGTCACGGAACTAGAGATTTTTATTTATCTATACAACAAAGAGTCTCTTGCTAAGCCTTCCAGTGTAGTATAAAAGTTGAAAATTAGTTGCATATATTTGCTTCTTTTTATAGATCTTTATGTAATTGTGATGTTAAATAAAATACTTGACAGTAAAAGCTTACTTTTGGTCCAATCTCAAAACACTACTTAGCAGTCACACCAGTACTGAAAGACTACTGTCTATTTATCTATCTTTTTATCAGGTTCAAGGTATAGAACAACCACCACATGGGAGTATGAGGCAACATTACAGAATTACATTTAAGGTGTAGTTTTGGTATTCAGTTAGTTGCATCATCCCTTTTCAGAGGAATTATTTGAAGTGCTTTGGCTATTCGCTCTCCTATAGCTCGACTACTTGCTGCAATTATTCTTCGAGACATCAAATCAAATGGTCCACCTAGAAATCAAAGCAAGCAAAGTAACTAGCTTATATCTGGAGAAAATCAGAAGTTGGTAAGAAAATGAGCATTGAAAAAATCAAGTGTAAATGATACATTACTATTTAGGACCGTGTTTTGCCCCTGGATAAAAATGCACTTAACACAACAGGTATCTCATACGAGCTACATTTAAATTCTCTTTGTTGTATGTTTACTGTCTTTTTTCACTCTCCCAGGTGCTCAGCCAAGGGAGTAATGGTTGTCTTGTAGCTTAAGAACATACAGTTGACTCTCTCTATGTCTATTAACTGGACGGGAACTCTGTTCGGTAGTGGTAACTTGGAAAGTAGACTGAAAAACCTCTCTGCCTTCTCATTTCAGCTATGTTTTGCTCCCAATTAGCTATTAAAAAGGACAAAAGAGTATCATGCATGCCCATGTATTTACCTGATACATCTAGCAGTACTCCGCCTGCTTCAGTAATGATGATTCCAGCCCCTGCCATATCCCAGCAGTGAATCCCCATTTCATAATAGGCATCAGCTCCACCCGTTGCCACAAGGCACATGTTCACAGCTGCTGTACCAACGGCTCTAATCCTAAAGGAGGCATAGTTGTTTTTTTAATTGAGAACAGTTTGTAAGAAAGTCACAATGTCTATGTACACTGCACAGAGAACACAGAAGCATCATACGCAAAGTGAACTGAGTGAGAGAAAATGTGATGGAATGCTGCAGTGAAACAAATAAAAAACTGGGAATGAAGTTTTGCTTAAGTAACTTGAAGAGCTCTCCAAATATAGCAAATTTCCAGAAATTATATTTATGAATTCTGCTAAACAATTTTGTTTTGGAGTGAAAGCACATCTTAAACAGCTTCTTAACCTAACACATATTATGGAAGATAGCTACCCATGAAACAGTAACAGATTGTCCTGGTTTCGGCTGGGACAGAGTTAACTCTCTTCTTAGTAGCTGGTACAGTGCTGTGTTTTGGATTCAGTGTGAGAATGATGTTGATAACACTCTCATGTTTTAGTTGTTGCTAAGTAGCGCTTATCTTCAGCCAAGGACTTTTCAGTTTCCCGTGCTCTGCCAGCAAGCAGGTGTGCAAGAAGCTGGGAGGGAGCATAGCCGGGGCAGCTGACCCGAACTAGCCAAAGGGGTATTCCATACCATGGAACGTCATGCCCAGTATATAAATAGGGGGGAGTTGGCCGGGAGGCACGGATCGCGGCTCGGGAACTACCTGGGCATCGGTCAGTGGGTGGTGAGCAATTGCATTGTGCGTCACTGGTTTTTTTCTCCCCCCCTCCCCCCCCTTTTTTGTTATATTCCTTTTCATTACTATTATTATTATAATATTTCATTATTACTATTGTTAGTATTATATTTTACTTCAGTTATTAAACTGTTCTTATCTCAACCCATGAGTTTTACTTTTTTTTTTGCCCTTTCCTCCTCCTCACCCCACTGGGAAGGGGGAAGCGGCTGCGTGGTGCTGAGTTGCTGGCTGGGGTTAAACCACGACACAGATATTCTACTTTGCTTTTTGAATACAAGAATACAAGTAGAGTGTACACTGTTCTCAGCATTGAAAAACCAGTTATTTCAGTTTCTCTGGTGATGCTCAGTAGAGCATCTCTGACTTGCAAAAAACCCTAACAGCAGTAATCACAAAAAATAAATTACACAGCATAAATTTGGTCTGGATAACTTCAACGAAACCCTTGTGTTACAAATTCCAGTTTCTTTTGGAAATGTTGATGCACTTAGTGTGACTTGTACAAATAACTGCAATTATTTCAATTATCACTAAAATGTACATTAAATTGTAACTGATAGCAGCTAAGCTACTGCAAGAAGCAAGTTAAATCAACGCCAATCTCAATTTATTGTTTACAAATAAAATACCAAAGTTGAACTGACAATGTATCTAAAATGTATTCCCTCCTTACAATTTAGCATATATTCTTTAATGACATCAGACGACTTTTTGAAAGTAGAAAAAAATCTACATGTGAAGTGTCAAAACAAGAATCCTGAGAATCTCAGCATAAAACTACAACCCCTTTTAGATCAGAAACATAAGTAGGGTTGAGTAACAAAAACCTGTCTACAGAAACCACATTTAGATGTAAAATGGTTTGTGGAAACGTAGGCTTTGGCTTTTCTGGAGGAGAGAAAGCAGGGCATGTAACCAAAATTACAGCAGTTTATGGACAATTTCAACTACTTGGACAAATTAAAAAAAAATTGTAGCATGTTGAAAGAGGAAAGCGAGATCTACTTTTGTCTTCTGATATATATAAAAACCCCAATGATTTTCATTACTACAGGGAAAGGAAACTAAGAAATGTAATAAAGCTTCTATTTATCCAGTTTTACTCCTTGTGTGTTTCGGGTGGTGGTGGGGGAAGCACAAAATTGTATTTCTTTTTTTTAACTAGTAAACACAATACTTTGTAGTCCTACAAACCCAAACATGCTTCGCTTCTCAATACTGATTGTTAGGGTTCCCTTATATATGTCCCAGCTTGAAGAAGTTAAACACACTTAGAGTTTTTCTGCAGAAGCTACTAGACAAAAACATTTAAATCATATTTCACATTTAAGGTGTCAAATGTAATGCAACCAATTCTTCCTAAAAATGATCATATTTACATATTTACAATATTAACACTATCAGTAAATATAAAAAATAGGAAGTATCTTACCCATGAATAGGAATACTGAGAAGTCTTTCCATGTTAGAAAGAATTATTTTTATTGTCTCTGGATCACGGTTTGATCCTAATTCTGTTACTAAAAGGGATTTTGTAATGTCTGGAAAAGAAAGAAAACCTCACTTTTCCAACAGCACAACTTAGATAATAACAGTAATTAGCAGACTTTACTTCATTGCTTTCTTACAAGACTGAATAAAAGTAAGGTATTTTAATATAAATATTACATATATTGAATGTATAAAAATCTGTTCTTAAATGGAAAATGGCAGGAAAAAATAAAATACAGCAAACAAAGCATGATCTGGTTCAATTGTGCACATACATTAATTGATGTCATTAGTAAATAAAATTCTATTGCTATAAAAATTAGAACAGTCCTCAGATCTTTAAAGGTACCACTTTGAGCGTGGATTTTACTTTACATAGAGTAGTAAGTATACAAGAGTGATACTGATTTAAACCACTAGTTCACACCTGGAAGAAGTTGAATTTTTTGGTAGATTTGTTACAGACTCTAAAGAACAATCACAGATGGATTACAGACATACAGGGAATTAAAAACAAACAAACAAAAAACCACAACACACAGACACACAGAGAGTAAAATCTTCAATCCCCGAGTCCTGATTTTGCAAAGATCACAAGCACGTTATATGCAAAGAGAACATAAAAGCTGTTTCTCAAAACTGAACAACCCATGGCCAAAGAAAGCCCGTCTTTGCAAAACAGAACTATGAGATAAGAAACAGGAATATATCCAGGTCTAAAACTGTTGATGCCTCATTTGCAAAATGAATGTAATTACTAGAAATAAGCTACTCAGTTCAGCTTACCTTCTTGGCCTGATACTTGAAGTTTTTGACCATTGCAAAATGCACCTTTTCCTTTTCTGGCAGTATACATCTTGTCTTCTATACAACTATACACAATTCCAAACTCTATCTGCAAGAAAAAGTAAAGATACCTTGAGGGTTTTTTTCCTTTCTTCCTATTTACTGTGAAAATACAGATCTTAGTTATAACTAGCAACAAGGAATTAATTTAGTTTTGATTGATTAGATATTAAGTAATAAAAAGTATACCTTTTTGTTTACAACAAAGCCAATTGAAACTGCCACAAATGGAAACCTACAAAACAAAACATTTCACTAATTTATAGTGACATACTATGCTTCCTTCATTACCACACTTACTCTTAATAAAAACAATGTTCAGTTAAATGTAATGTATATTTCAAAAAGAAACTTGGACTACATAGAAAATACTAGTTTTCTGGAACTTGCACAATTTACTATAAAAATAGACCCAACAACACCGATTACCATTTAAAATACTTTTCCACTCACTGAAACTAAGCCTGCTACAGCTTAGGGACTGTCATCCCTGTTACAGCTGTTACTAGCTTAGGGACTCTCATTTTATAGCCAAAGAATACAAGAAAGCCTCTATGCTACTAAACTTTCTCACAAGGAACAAGCTGGTCTCATCAAAAGAAGCAAGTCACCTCTCCCCCCACCTCCACTTTCTCCACCAAAGCAACGAGAAAGACAGATATTGAAGTGAGAAGGAAGAATGCAGGGGGAAGAGTGAAGGCAGTGGGAGTATATAGAACATGGTGGGCTGCATCTCAGTCTAAGTTTTTAATGATCAACCAATTAATTTTTTTTATTATTATTTTTTACTCTTCAAAATTCGCAGTTCCAAAACATTTGCTTTAATTACTATCTGCAAAAAATACAGACTTTTAAGTCTGTAAATCCAGCAAAATGGATTCTTTTCTTACAGCTTTTTGAACGTGTTATTCAGCAGGATCCAGCAGCTGTTTAAAGCCGTGGCGCACACAGCAGCAGTCATTTCAAAATTGGAATCAAGTACGCTCAGAAAAGCTCATCAAGGCCAAAATATATCATGTTTCAAAGACAGAAGGAATAGGCAGTCAGCATTACACTGAAAGTCCCCTCCTCATCCTGGTGCAAAATACCACTAGACAATTACTGGTGATATTCTGCTTTCTTTCATGGTAGCGGCTCTTAGATCTCAATGAATTTGAAATTTCTTAGAAATCAGCACTTGGAGCTGTTGCCGCCTCTCTGAAGATGCTGCAACTCCTAATTCTGAGTCCTGTTGCTTTACCGTTAAAATCTGCCCACCTATCTTCGGCGCCTGCGCCAAAGGCTGCTGACCCCGGCTATATAGTACAGGCCTCTCCTGGAACAACTGCTGTTGGTTACAGAGTGAGACTATTATAATACTTACAGAAATACTAAAATGATTACAAAAACTGCCCAATGGCTCTCAATAAATGCAAATAGCAATTTGTAACTATTAATAAGTTCATCGTATCTCTTTTAAAGCAATTTAAAAGTGAAAAAACCTTACTTTCATGGAACTGGAGAAAGAAAAAAAGGTAATCAGTTGAAGTTGCTAACATAAAAAAATGAAAGGTGGACCTGTGTACAAAGTTGGTAGTTCCATCAATAGGGTCTATAATCCATGTGGGGTTATCTGTCAAAATGCTGCCCCCTCCAGCTGCAACAGATTCTTCTCCGATGAAGCTAAAGTAGCAAACACATTTAAAAGATACAAAGAAATTGTTTAAAATGTCTGAATTACAACACTGTCCTTGAAATTAAAATTCATGAAGTGAGATGCAGGTTTTTGTACCACCAGTGATCATATGTGAAAAGCTGAGAAATACACAATTTATCTGGAAAGCACCAACCACATCCGACCAAGCTTGTATCAATATTTATGATGTCAGAGACAAGCACAATATGTGGGGAAAAGAACTTTATATTTTAATATCCATTACTGGAATAGCATCCAGAAGATTGACGTTTTCATAATTTCTTCCAGTAACAGCATCATCAAATTTTGGTCAGAATACTTGTAGCTATTTATACCTTTCAGTTTATTCGTGCTATAAAACACTACATTTTAGCTTGTGTTTTAATGAAGAAAGCCTTTGTGGTCATATGCATCTGGTTAGACCACTGCAGTAACGGTTAAATTTGTATTCTGATTTCATCCCAAATATGACAGAAAGTTGTTAGCCTCAAAACTGTTTAGTTTTACAAGCATTACAAAATGGTAACATGGTAAAGGGATGAAATCCAAACCAGAGCTCATTCTGAAGAAGCCAGTAGAGTGCATGTTCAACCATAACACTAAACCCAATGGATACACAAGGCACAGCGCCACAGGAACCTAAATTTCACAATTTTTGCTGCTCATGAAAGTATTTGTTTTCAACTGCAAAATTACTGGGATGAGTCTAAGTGGGTGGAATTCTCTTCTATGCCTTTTGCATGTTCTTAAATTTATCACGTATTACTCAGCCTATGAAAAGTACGCATCAAACACATGTTTTCCTCCACAAACATGTAAAATGAGGAGAACTGCTGAGAGTAAACAAATACGGTCCCTTTAATATTGATTAGGAGTTTTATGATTAACTATGGAAGTGAAGATGATTGCTCAGAGAGAAACAGCATGGTTCCAAAAAGCAGCGGATCTTCACAAAGAGAAGAGAGAGACTGAATAGTTATAGGTGGATGAGTAATTCATTAGAAAGAGAAATTCAACACCAGTATGTCTAATGTGATATCAATTATCTAATATAAAAAGAAGCTAAAATATTCTAAAATGTTTATCAATGTCACAGAAACTGTTATTTCAAGGTCATTCCACAAGTCTGTACGCTTACACTAATTTGGTTAGGTTACTGACATTTTGCATCACCTCAGTTCTTCCAATTCTATGCATATTTATTACGTTTCACATTTACAGCTACAATAAGAAAATCTCCAAGAAAATGCAAGAAAAATTAGCAAACCCACTTTAAGGAAACTGTATTAAACTTGAGCCATTATGTCAAAATGGAAAAGAAAGTCCCTTGTAAGTAAAAGTAAGTAAAATACATACAATTCACCCTTCAAGAATAAATTTATTTCAGGGGGAGGAGGGCAGGGGGAGCGGGAAAAAAGAGGAAGAGCAATAAAAAAATCAGTATTTTGTATGACAGACTTTCAGTTATGCAGAATGAGAAGATCCTGTCTTCTTTTAAGGGTGTTTGATGTTCTTAAACTGTATGAGATTTGCCAAAGGCACACTCAGTACCATGGGACCCATCCAGCACAGATAGCAAAGGCATGCTAGTTTCAACAGCCAATAGCAGACAAGAAATTTGGGTTCCAGGTACCTTGGGGCCACCTTTGATTCTCCAACACAAATAACCAAGAAGTTACTTACAGCTGGCTCAACTGGAACTGACTTTCAGCCCAAGTCTTGAGCAAGGCTAAACGCATGCCAGTAGACCCTGGGGACACCTTGTTTTGTTCCTACAGCCCTGGGCAAAACTTCAACCCCCTACTACTCTAAAATACTTAATACATTGAGGGTAAGGGAGAATTCTGTAACTTTCCAGCATGACAATTGTAATGAAATTTTACCAAGCAAAATCGTAAACTTTCCATTTTCTTCTTCCAGTCACCTCTCCCCTTCTTCTATCACAAGTGTATTGATAAGAAGCCATACCTGTGAGAAGGATACTTTTCTTTTATCAAAGAAATAATGAAGTTTTCTACTTTTTGGTCAGTTTCTGTCACTAGATCTACTGGTGAACTTTTAGTCATAACAGATATTTTTCCTTTGAGTGCTCCACAGATTATCTGTTAACAAAAGAAAAAGAAAGAAAAGAAAAGAAAAAAAAACTTTCTCCATTAACTGTATGGAAAATATGAGTTTTCCCAAAAATCTGAGCATCATTTTTACTGTAATTTTCTATACTACACATACAAAACACAAACACAAGCAGTGACAAAACCTGGATTTAACTGCAGGAGCTGGGGCTTATGCTTGCTTCTATCTATCATCTATCTCCCTACTCAGCACAAACTTTTACATGACCTTAAATCTAAGTACTACAAGAAGATCCACTGGTAAATGAAACTGAGCTCTATTTTGTCAGGACAAGTTTTAGATTTATAAATTTAAATACCAGAGTTGAATGAAACACTTAAGACTGAGCTTAAGTCAGCTATTTTTACCCAGACCCTGCACTTACGATGTTAGAACTATCAGAATCAGCTTAAGCAAGAATCCATGCCTCACAGCCCACAAAATTATTTCACTATAACTTAGAAAGATTTTTTGAGGGAAGACTTTAATAAGGTCGTTGCAGGGACAATGTTCTGCAGATTCTGCAGCTCCAGAGGACAGAATTAGTACATGTGCCATCTTGTCCTGGTTTCGGCTGGGACAGAGTTAATTTTCTTCTTGCATTGTGCATCACTGGTGGGTTTTTTTTGTTTGTTTGTTTTTTCCCTTCCTCCCCCTCCTTTTTTGTTATATTCCTTTTCATTACTATTATTATTATTATATTTCATTATTACTATTGTTAGTATTATATTTTACTTTAGTTATTAAACTGTTCTTATCTCAACCCACGAGTTTTACTTTTTTTTTTCCCCCTCTTTCCCCCTCCTCACCCCACTCGGAGGGGGAAGGGGGAAGCGGCTGCGTGGTGCTTAGTTGCTGGCTGGGGTTAAACCACGACACATCTTCATCTGGCTGCAATAGCATTCAAATGTACCAAGCAGAACTACCAAGAACTGAACATTTGGTAACCACTCTTATGCTGAGGCTCTGCCAAGATGTGCAAAGTCTTTCTTGTTCTAAGCCATCTTAGGTCACAAATGTGCAAAGTACCGCCACTGCAAGGGATGCTTCTTATTTACAGAAGTAAAGCAGTCTCCATGAAGAGAACATGATATGGTATCTTGTGCCAACAAAAAGCCACTGCATAAAGTTGATTGAGGTGTTCGCAAGAAAGACTGTCAACAGCTTTCAGGTGGTAAAGTAATAAGGTAGGCAGGTGCGGTTTAAGGGGAGAAACAGAGATGCTCATTGTTTACCACAATTCAGAATTTTTTTTTTTTTAAATCAAATTTAAGGAACAAAAGATACTCCTTAGTCTTTAATCGGACTCTGGTCCAAAGAAAAGTGCAAAGTTGTTGTCCTGGTTTCAGCTGGGACAGAGTTAACTTTCTTTTTAGTAGCTGGTACAGTGCTGTGTTTTGGATTCAGTGGATCGTGGCTCGGGAACTAACTGGGCATTGGTCAGCGGGTGGTGAGCAATTGCATTGTGCATCACTGGGTTTTTTTTCTTCCTCCCCCTTCCTTTTTTTGTTATATTCCTTTTCATTACTATTATTATATTTCATTATTACTATTGTCAGTATTACATTTTACTTCAGTTATTAAACTGTTCTTATCTCAACCCATGAGTTTTACTTTTTTTTTCCCTTTCCTCCTCCTCACCCCACTGGGACCGGGGAGGGGGAAGCGGCTGCGTGGTGCTGAGTTGCTGACTGGGCTTAAACCACGACAGTTGTTTTTTTGAATTAACGAAGCTGTAAACATGAAAGACACTCCAATCTTGAACCTGAACATCACTCAATGATTCTGCTAATTTATGTTTTTGACAAAATACTCCACAGAAGAACATCCAACATCAAACTCCTTGAAAAGCTATACACATACTAGACTCAATAAATAATGTTATTATTTATAAAAAGTTAATACTTACCTCCCCAGCTTTCCTTGCTAAAGCAACTGCATAATCCATACATTCTTGCCAAGGATCCGCCATCTTTTCTTAGATATACAGCCTACCAAAAGGAGAGATTAACACAAAAATAATTATGGGTTTTTTTTTTTTTTTTTTTTTACAAATTCTTATTTTCTACTCCCCCTGTTCTGGACTGCACTGTTTTCTCCTTGTTGGAACATGGAAGTTTGTCCTATCCTTCACTCTGAAAAAACCAAAACTTAGAAAGTATTAAAAGCTTAGTCTAAGTTACCAGATTTTTTCCCCACATTTTGCGATTATCGAAAAGGCATAACATGAAAACATTAACAAGTGCAGAGGCTCAGTCTTGAAAGATACATGCATATACAAGATTCCACATTTAGACACTGACCTCAATGTACATAAAGGCTCTGAAAAGCAATAGTGTGGTTACACACAAGCACATTCTCAAATACAGTGTACAGCTCAGGCCCTTTTTGCTTAAAAATACTAGAATCTTCACTGTAATTTATTGCGGAAAACTGCTGACATACAGTTTAGTCTATTTTTAAGTATGGTTTAAATGACTTTGAATATCTTAAATTAGAAGATTAGAATCTTAAACCCAAGATCTATCCTTTCTGTATTTTAGTCCTCCATGCTTTGTTCTAGGGGTTTATTGCAAAAACAAATATGAAATGGTTTTGATTCTACATGAGAAAGTTACAAGATCCCACAGTCATTTAAAAATGTCTTCCATATTCTTAAGTATTATAAAGCACGTTATCTTCTATGCATCTCTACTTTCACGAGCAATGTGAAATACAAACCAGCATATCATACATTATTTCTGATACGCCCCCAACAGACCACAAATTCATTCAATGATGCAATGGTATTCTGAATTTTGGAAGTCTGTTTCATTTTTGAGCCCTAGCCCTTTCAGAAGCCTTCTGGGTGTTTCCCACTTAAGTGATTCAGTCTTTAAGTGATGACCTGGGTAACAGTTCTGTAACACTTGCAGATTCACAAAGATTAGATAAATGATCATAAAAAACCCACTGAAACAGTATAAAAAAACCTGCGCAATTAACATGATCCAGGAGTCCCCAGTCCAATCATCCTGATCTAATGGTCCTTGCCTCTTTCAGCCTTGGTCCTGAACAGGTAGAGATGGCTAGAAAAGCTAGGTAAAATGCAAAGGGTATGACACTTCAATTATTTTGATAATGTTCTTTACTTATGATAGGCTTTGAAGTATAACTTCTGTTATATAAAGACAGAAATTATTTGTCAGGACACAGAACTTGGTACAATAGCACTAGATAAAGTTACTCTGTTATCCATAAAAGACTGGTAGTACTAGTGGAACCTTAAGTACACTGACATCCAGTACAACGGCACCGACTCATGCAGCAGAGGAAAAAAAAATCATTTACATTTAAAACCTCACCAAAACAGTGACTACAGAACACATATTCTAGTTAAATACCAGGGTCTACATTCACTGGAAGAAGTGTCTTTTTTCCCCAGCTTAGTTTTGTCCTCTCTGGATGCCCCGTGACGAGTTTGTCCCACAAACTCAGGGCGCGCGTTCAGAGCAGAGGTTTGGATCCCGGGCTGGAAGGGCTGAAGGGCGGCCCACACTGCCCGGCCGGGGTGAGAACACCTCCCGCCCCGCCCCGCGGGCTGTGTGGCCCTGCCGTCGCTCGGGCCGGCCCGAGCGACGGCAGGGCCACACAGCCCGCGGGGCAGCAGCGCATCCCCCTCACGGCATCCCGAAATGGCGGCTGAGGAAGGAAGAAGAGGCTCACCGTTGCCGCCCTCCACCGCTGCCACCTCCACCGCCACCGCCGCCTCCGCTCTCGCTGAGGCGCGCAGCCGCGCCAGTGCGCAGGCGCCAGGGGGGAAGCCGTTAACCCCGCCTCCTCCTCCCGGTGTTCTGTGGCTGCCGCTGCGCTTGCGCCGTGGGTGGTGTGGTTGTTTGTCGCGGCGCGGGGGGTAACGGTCGTTGCGTGCGGTTGTCTCCGTGGCTGCGCCCTCAAAATTACAGTTAAGATGTTGAAATTAGTCTTTAATGTCGACTTCTTTTTAATAATTGGACGTGGCAGGATGAAGATACCGTAAATGCTCTCCCATGGAGCACGCGATTGGCGTTTACCTGGGCTTTTAGCTGCTGAAGGCGCCACTGTTGAAAACGAGGCGGTGTTATTAAGTGTGTGGAAAAAAGTGTGAAGGCCCGCGAAAAAGAACACGAATGTATGCGTAACAGACTCCTCGAAGTAAAACAGCATTTCGTCAATTCAGGTTACAGAGCTTAAAAACAGTAAAATGAGCAACTTTCTTATAGATGTGGTTCTTCCCCATTACATTTTGATTTTTCCCTCAAAAATTCTAAACACCCGTGAAAGAGCTTCCTTTGCCCCTTCACTAGCCCCTGTTGCTGACAGTTCTGCTAGTTAGAATAATACCAAATCAGTAACCAGAGACAACTGATATTTTTAAAATATACAGTAAACACATTTTCCAGAAAACTCCCTAGCTTTCAAACAAAGATTTTTTAAAACAATTTGCAGTTCAAATGATGCATTTTCAAGATGACTGTAATTGAAGTTATACAGAGGAAAAAAAGCTTTCCTTTCCAAGACTGACTGATACCAGTTTCATTGTTTTTCTGTGGTCTTCTGACCCTATTGTCTTTCATCAAGTAAAGGTACAACACCGAGGTGTTGTCTTGTGTTCAGAAATTGCAACTGATGTAATTTACTGTCCTATGTAAAATGATGATCTACTGTAAACAGGACAAGGGTTGTAGTTTGCTTTATGACTTAAAATGATCGTAAAATGTCTACATCACCAAAAGAAGCAGCCTTACCCCGGTTCCCCAATGCCAGTCCAACCCACAACCAGGCACTTGTTCAAGGCCAAATGGGGGTAGTTTTGTCCTTTCCACATCAGTGAAGATACGGTTTCCATTCCCAGCGGTGCTGTTGTGAGGGACAAGTCACTGTGCCTTTTCATTTTTCCTCCTTCCCATTTCATAAACAGGAATAGTCATATAAGCCTGTTTTTTAAAGTATTGACAGTCATCAAAGAACTGCAGAGATGATAAGGTGTGTTTTTATTAATTATTTTGCAAGTCATTCTTTACAAGGTTATACTAAAAGCATACAGCCAACTGAAAGAGGCACTTCGGCTCTGATTCAGTTTTTGCTTAGGCAAGCTGCCAAACATGCCTCAGTACAAGCTATATTGGACTGCACCAGTATTATGGAAAATAGCTTCTTTGACATCATTAATAGTATACTTAACATGACAGCAAGTGTTTTACAGGCTCTATAAGGGGATTTCAAATTCTGCATTGATCCTAAAATCAGCAGAAGTAAAACAAATGCCTGAAATTCTCTCCTTGTAAGTGTAAGAATTTCCCTAATCCAAACCACAATTTCCATTCCAGCTGAAAGGAAATTTTGTATTTCATGTAAGAGGCTACTATGGGGAGAACTGAGCTGCAAGGAGGTGTATTTTTATGTGACCCCCTGATAAGCAAGATGAACAGAGGTGATCTATTGATAAAAGTCTTCAAACCAGACTGATCATACTCCAGGGCACATACTTTCCTAAAACAGACACACAAAAGGAAACTGATGAAAATAAAGGTATGAGAGATTACTGCCTGCTTTCTTAGTGTGATGTATTATTTCTTGTTTGCTACAGCATTGCCCAGCCGATCTAACAAGTCACATATCCAAGCAAAATTGAGCTCTTGATGTTAATATAACCCTTTCCAAACTGTGTTACGTATATCACAAATATATGCTAGGCAATTTTGTAGCAGTATTTGAACTGGAACATGGCCAGGAGCTGCTACCAAGAGCATTCTCAGTGGTAAAATGTTTGCAAAGCCTTGACCTTGTGCATTCTTTAAAATTACTATACAGATATAACAACCAAAAAACTTGATATTCACCTGTTTTAAGTTTGGCTGAAAGTACTGTTTATTATAAAATTATTAAGTATTTCTTTTGACAAATTCCTCAGTTAAGTAACTTTGCATACATTTTCTTTGCATCTACTAGAAGTGAGTTTAACATTTTATTTATTAAATTTGAAGTGAAACAGTTAAGCAGCTTCTAAACGCAAGCCTGTAAAATTAACAATGGTTTCAAATGTCAAATGTCTCCCCCAAAGTGTTTTTTGGTTTGGTTTTTTTTTCAAATCCAGTCATTTAACTTTCCCTATGAAAATGTGGTAAGATAAGAAGCTTTAGAAAAAACAAAAAATTGTATATGCTAAGTAAAGATATGCTACAGTCTAAACAGCTAAAATGTGAGCAATTCTAGCCTAGGCAAGATACTGAAGCTCTGGGAAAGTTTCTGCTTTTGTTCCTAGAGTTGATGATTAGGACAGAGTTTTCACCTCTCCTCAATTATTTATCTGTCAGACTAGCTTAATTTGGTTTTGCTTTTCAGTTTCTGAAAACTAAGTGGAATGAGCTTCTATATACAATCCCAGACACATTCCTGGAATAAGATGAAAGTGAATGTGAAAACTTTTTGGAGTCTTATCAACTGTGACTTGCTGTATTTGTACTGTCATTTACAGGCTGCTAGCCCTTAGCAACAACTGGCGACTGATGAAAGCAATCTTCCTGGTAAATCCTTTGAGATCTCCCCAAAGATTTACTTCCTGCATCCCAAGTCTATCTTCTCGCTATCGACAACAAATGTTATTTTAATTATTTTGCCTGGAACTGCTAGGGCAGAAAAATCAGGTGCAGAAGGAAGGGGGTAAGTAGAGAATGAGGATTTTCTGCTGAAAAAAAAATTACCCTGTTCTGTAACAGCATTTTCCACTTGCTTCTGTAACAACAGCAGGAGGAGCAAGTTCAGTTTGGGGGTCTTCCCCGACTCGCTTGTCCCACAATGATGGTTGGCCTCTTATTGCATATTCCTTACCACAGCAGCCTAAGACGCAAAGAAAGGTGAACAGAGAATTGTGGAGAAAAGGGAGGAAAAGAAATAACAAGGGAAAAGGGAACTGGTCCTCCTGCGCTGGAAAGGGAGATGACAAACAGCTGGAGAGAGAGGTGGGGGAAAGTGGAGAAATGCACGTATACTTCCCGCTGCCAGGAACCAAAGATTTCCAAAATACTCAGCCACTGAAGACGCTTTCCTTCATGGAAACTAGAAGCACCCTCCTTTTTGTGACATCCACACCACATCCAGTAAAATAATTTATCAATACCTAAGTCATGTTAAAACTACAGTGAAGAGTACTGTAAAGCAAAATAAGAACAATTAACAGTGACACAGTTACTGAGATGTTTTTGGTTTTTATGCAAGTCCAATCAATATATAATAATCCTACAGATATTCCTAAATTGTTATAAAGGTATACTAGTTGGTGGTACCGAAAACGATGATACTATACAGCCACTTGAACAAGACCACATTACTGTTCTGCCAATGGAGAGTACCTTTGAAAAAGATGCTAGGCAGACTCCTCTTACACTGTGATTTTTTTTTTTATTGCAGCTGTGCCTAGAGTGCGTATGTCATGCGTGGCTGTTTGTTTTCAAACCGGTACAAATGAACCAGAATCTAGCATTATAGCCAGTGGACAATGGTTCCCTTTAGGCAAGCACGTACTAGTGCACGGTAACTGAATGAGCCAGAACACCAACTCCGGATTTGTGAATGCCCAGGTGACTGTGGTGCAGCGTCCACCTCCACTTGCAGGTCTGAGTACATCTCTCTGCCTCATGTCAGCTCTCTGAACCAAAACTCTGTTTCTCACAGGACTAGCAATATTCCTTAGCCTTATGTCCCCTGCCCTCCCCATAGAGTTTCTTCCCACTTCTATGTACATCCTACAGTGGCAGGACAACATCCCTGAAATGCATCATATTGACTTTTTTGAACAATGCAGACATTCACTCTCCCGGTGGCCCAGTGACACCTCCAGGCATTACTGAGTACGTTCAGTCACGGTGCACGTACAAGCTGGAGCATCCTTGTGAACATGAGAACAGCATGTGAAGATAGTTGCCCGAAAAAAAGTGCCCCGTGTCTGAAAAAGAAAGGTAGCTCTTCTCTTTCCAACCTTGATGAAAGGTGATTCACACTGATCTAGCAGTGAGTCAAGCTGTGGGAGACAGAGATTTCTCCCCCTCTATCTGAATACTGCGCCCTAATCACAAGCCAGTAGGTCATTTCAGTAGCAATGGATCACACCTTACATGCTGCAGCTGATTGCAGCTGAAAATCTTGCTAGCCTGTTTAGTATCCGACAAATAGGTTTGCCTCAGTAGTTCATTCACACTGCACGGCACCACGGAGCGGCAGAAACACACTACAGCTTTGCAAATGGAGCTTAGGCTTGTGCTTTCCACTGCTGTTTACACCCGTTCATACGTTGTCCTTTCTGTCATTGTAGGATTGCCTTTCCAGCTCCTCCCAGTTGGAGAACATTGGCTAAATAAACAGATGAAAGCAAATTGGAGGGATTAGTCTTGAAAGGGTTCTACTCCTCTAGCTTAGAGACAGGCTCAAGGCCACTGCAAAATGAGTTTAGGTTGTAACAGGCCCGTTCAAGAAAGATGAAACAAGGCTCCTTGGTTATACAGCAGAACTTATGGTTAGGAAAGGGCTGGCCCTAATATTTGTGTGCAACGCTACATGTTTTTATGTTTCAGTAATTCAAAACAGCTGTAACTGATAAAATTAATCTTGGGGTTCTTCCTTGCTATGTTCACTTTGAGTTTATAATCCAGCTTTGAAATCCACCAAAGGAGATCCAAAAACTGGAGTACATCAACTACTGATATTCTGAACAGTCCTCTTAATGAGCACCAAAAAATTTCAAGACACTGACAATTGAGAAAGCCATTAATTCTATAGGTCATACTTATGCACCCAGAGGTGTAACTTCTTTATGTACAATCACTGTAAACAACCGCTTTAAAACTTAGTAAGTCCATCTTGCAGACTGCTGAAGAGGAAACAATAGATTTACCTAAGGTTGGAAATGCCAGGACAAAACTGCAAGTTGTTGAATGCCATGCTTCTAGTTAAACTGTATTTCTTCCTCTCTTACCATATTTCTTCCTCTTTTACACAAGAATTAGAAAAGGATCATTTCAAGTTCTCTTTTATTCCCCACCTAATCACACAATGATGCCAAGATTTACAAACACAAGAAAGACATCTGTGTGAATTTACTTTTGCTTCAGAAAGCTTTCCTTCTAAACGTTGTTACGCTATTATGAGGAGAGAAGAAAATTTAGACCTCGGCCATGGACAGTGCCGGATTCCAAACTCAATGAAATCTGTTCTTGTAGATGTAGAAAAGATGCTGCAATACTGTAATGTGTTTCTTTCCTTCAGAGAACTGATACGCTGCAAGTTTACATTTTCATTATTTATTGATTTTAATACATATTTTTCCCATCATTTACACAAAAATAAATATAAAATTTAAGAAAACATTATTGACATTATACAGCTAAATAAAGCAAGAATTTATTCTAGAAAGTGAGTATCTGTAATACTAGTTATTATAATAACTAATCTTCCTTTCAGGACATAGTTCTTCTGTCAGACAAGCAACTGACAAATTGATGGGAACTGTGTCTTTACAACTGAGGACAGATTCTGGCATACCAGTGATTTTATAAAAAAACTGGACTTGGTTTGAATACCATGCTTCTAAAAAAAAATCTTTGATTTTTTTTTCTTTCCGATAATTTACTGATTAACTAAAGTACGACTCTGTATCTTCTATAAATAGAACATCATTATCAAGATACTCCAAAATTATATTTCCACCATTGTACAATGGATAGTCTTTATCAGATAGCCATGTTTCCAATGTGTGCTCAAATGGCAAGGCTTCTCCAGAGGCAGTATGGCACAATCTCAATTTCTGTAAGACAAATAGCACAGAAATTAACATCAAGATTTGCCTATATGAGATGCAAGAAGTGGGGTGGGGGAGGGACAAAAGGGTAAAAAAAAAAAACAAAATCAAAACCCAACAACCTGGAAAATGTTTATTATTATTACTGATTTACCTGGGATGTTGATTTGTTGTTGTCATTTTTAAGGCTTGCTAAGGAAGCTGCAAAATCTACTACTTTGCCAATACTCCACTTACTGCAAAAGAACATGGGCTTGCTTTTCTCTTTGTTCCCCTTTGGTAAAAATACTTGAAAATAAATTCTTTCTGTCTAGAAAAACATGAAAAATAAACAAAAAATTATTCACAGAAGAAACACATAATTCCAGTCATACACATCTAATAGTTTTTCAGTAAAAAACCTTAAACTTCAACCCAAAAATTACCAACTGAAACTTGTTCTATGCTATCAGGACCAAGGCCCCATTTTACTGCAGAATATAAATGACTGCGATCATCAAGTCCAATCCCCTCCAGCTGCAGGCACATATATGATGGACAGTAAGTTCAGAAGGGTGGAGAGAACATCTTTTGCCAGAGTCCCACAGCCAGACTGTTACATATAGACAGACATGAAAAGGCGTCTGCCCTGGGTTTACTAGACAATAATGACTGCTCTGGGGAGAAAAAGGTGAGTTTAAATAAGCAGTGCTGGCTTTTGGCAGCAGTATAATGTCTCAAATTGGAATGCAAAGGCGGTTAAAACAGAACAGTTCACCGTACCAGAAATGCCAGCTTCACAACCAACACTCTGGTCATGGCCAGCTAATCTTTTATCCTGTTTTTCCTCCTTTTATGTACTAAATGCTCTTTCAATATCTACTAGACTGAGACTGAAACATTTGTTTAAGAAATTTCAAGAGTAACCTATGAGGGAGAGATTCTGAACAGGATTGGGACAACCCCTTCAGGTTTATTTCTTCTCGACATTCAACAGAAGACACGGAGCAAGCATGACTGGTATATTCATCAGTTCAGACCGCCCTTGCCGAGTCCAAGCCAGACACTATCAAACAAGACAGAAGTTTCCTTTTTAAAGGATTTATTTATGCCTTCCCTAGAAAAATATGGAACTACCCTTCCCCCAGCTATGTTCATAAAACTGAGTCTGAATTTCAACCTTTTCCTCAAAACATTTCAACATTTTCCTCAAAACTTGAATGCTCTCCACACACAAGAAAATCTTTAACATCCAGGAATATTACAAAGGGGCAAGGGAAGCAGGACCTGAATCTTGCTAAAATGTAAATGACCACAACTTGTAAAACAGCTAACACAACGGCCATCCTATTATGGACACACGCTAACATCACTCAACTGCTATCAGTGCCCTGGCACCTTCCTACAGTTGCTCCTCCAGTGCTAAGGATGATGAGACAGTCTCCCACAGTTCACTTGGAACTTAATTCACAAAACGGCTCATTCTACTGTTGCATCCCGAACTATGGGATATGCCTCCTGGAATTCCTGTGCCATATCCAAGAAAATACCGGTCAGTCAGGGACACAATAACTAACACTATTTTACAGCATGGCCCTCCTGTTTTGAGCTGGTCAGTCTCAAGAGGGGTAACTCATATCAGGTCTGACACCAAAAGAAGCAATCATCTGCAGAAAGCTAATCTCAACAAAGAGGTCAGAGAAAAGATATTTCTAAGGCAGCCTGATTTTCCTGATCATAGAATAAGAAAGGTCCAGAAGGACCCCTGGTGTCATGCGGTCCAAAACCATGCTCAAAGCAGGGGGAACTTTAAAGCTCGACCTAACTATAAAGGTAGATCAGGTTGCTCCAAGTCAGATTCAATCAAGTTTTGAACATCCCAAAGATGTAGATTCCACAAATTTTCAGAACAGCTTGTTCCAAAGTCTGACCACCCTCACTGTGATTTTTCTTCCTATTATCTAATTGGAATTTCACATGTTGGAGCTTGTGCCCATTGCCCCCTGTCCCTTTGCTGTGCACCTCCAAGAAAAATGTGTCAATCTTCTCTACATACTGATAAGGGAACTAATGTGCCTAAGAGGCATTCCAGAAACTTCATGTTCAAAAAAATCTGTCACCAAACTGGAACAAGCTGGGCAGAAGGAGGCTAGAAGGAGTCCAGGAAGCAATTTAAATAGGGAGGTGCTGAAGGTTAACAGGCTTAATTTATCAGTGTTAGAATTACCACTATTCTAGATGATTAAACAATTAATATCCAAATGAGAAAATGAACAGTAAGAGAAATTAGCACACAGTAATTTGTGCTACATTTTTAAAAGCTTACTGGCTTTGGAATTAGGAAGGAACTTTTAAAATTTTCTTATATATATATTGAGGGCGGATTTTTAAAATCATGTTCCACAATATTTGAAATGAATCACTTTCCCTCCAGCACATTTATTAAAGTGGTACTATCTGTGAAGAATGCTACAAGCAGGTCTTTGTACTACGACTTCTGCCTAAGCAGAGTTATCTAATTTCTAAGCATGACAAAGTATAAAAAAAGAAATTCATAAGAAGACTCAGTAATGGAATAGCTGTAGTTGTTTTAAAAACAATAATTAAATGTACTTTACTAAGGTAAGACCTAACAATAAGACTATCACATAGAATGTTTTCAGTATTATAAAATCAATGTAACAGGCCTAAATTTGGTGTGCTCCAACATAACAGTGAAAAGTAATTTAAATACAGTTCCTTTAAGAGGATGCATAAGTACAGATCTAAAGTGAAACCTTAGATGAAAGAATCAAGGTGTTTCTAAACCCAACATAATCCTGATATGTGGAAAAGACTTGAACACCAGGTCTGACTGGCCACAGTAGTGAAAAACAATACAGAATCTGTGAAATACTTCAAGAATCAAAGAACTTAAAGGCTGAAAGAAACATAAAGCAACTGTCAAAACCCTCTTCCAACCCAAAGGCAGGAACAACTGACCTCAGGCCCTTCATACCTCATCCAGAAATGTAATAAATGTCTATTAAATCTGAGTAGCAGCAATAAGAACAGAGCTTTGCAGAACACAAAGCTCAGTTTCGTATGAGACAGGTTCAATCTGACAGGTACAGAGTTGTGCAAGCTGTGTCCTGTCTGTGTCAGAAGCCTCTCAGCACCCAGCATGAAAAGCATCCCTTTGAGATGGGTTTGCCGTGTGTGACCGGTACCCTCTGCTCCTGACCCCTGCTAATAAGGTTAGCATAACTAACACCATTTTGTATGGCAAACAGCCATTCTCTGTGACCGAGCTGGTCACGTATCAGTCCCCTCTCCCCCTCTCCTGATGGCCCTGAAGGTCCTGCACACCAGGCAGACTTCTCCCCCTCCCTAAAAGAGGGGTCCATTATCAAGATCGGAGCGAGGAACCTACAATTCCTTGGCAGGGTCCAGATGAATTGCAGGAAGCATAAATACAAGTGGCTATTACAACCTTATTATATTGAGCCGAAGCCCCAGGTGATGAACCCAGTCCTTGGGACATTCCTGCTACGTCCTCTGATTTGAGGTCTGATGGGAGAGGAGCTGCAGCATCAGAGAAATTAATCTTTATGCAAATATGCAAGGGTTTACCAGCAGAAATCCCTTTTTCACAAGTGCTCCACAAATGCAAGAACTGAGCCCTGACCCTCCCATACAAAGGGAGCAGTGCCAGGTCCTAACTCCCTCGGTCCCACCTGGAGGTCGAACAAGTGCCCCACATGGCCATCAGGCCAATTTAAATAAATAATATAATACCATCAGGAGACTTCCTAATCAAACTGAAAGCGTGCAATCCGAGCGAAACAAGTGGTGGTGTGCCTGCATGTCCTGGTTTTGGCTGGGACAGAGTTAACTTTCTTTTTAGTAGCTGGTACAGTGCTGTGTTTTGGATTTAGTGTGAGAATGATGTTGATAACACTCTCATGTTTTAGTTGTTGCTAAGTAGCGCTTATCTTCAGCCAAGGACTTTTCAGTTTCCCATGCTCTGCCAGCAAGCAGGTGTGCAAGAAGCTGGGAGGGAGCAGAGCCGGGGCAGCTGACCTGAACTAGCCAAAGGGGTATTCCATACCATGGAACGTCATGCCCAGTATATAAACAGGGGGGAGCTGCCCGGAAGGCGCGGATCGCGGTTCGGGAACTAACTGGGCATCGGTCAGCGGGTGGTGAGCAATTGCATTGTGCATCACTGGTTTTTTTCCTCCCCCCCCCCCCCTCTTTTTTGTTGCATTCCTTTTTATTACTATTATTATTATATTTCATTATTACTATTGTTAGTATTATATTTTACTTCAGTTATTAAACTGTTCTTATCTCAACCCATGAGTTTTACTTTTTTTTTTTCCTTTGCTTTCCTCCTCCTCACCCCACTGGGAGGGGGAGGGGGAAACGGCTGCGTGGTGCTGAGTTGCTGACTGGGGTTAAACCACGACACTGCATAAATCAGGGGTACACTGGTGACTTGCTCCATGGTTTGCCTACCAAAAAACTACAATTGCTAGCGAAGGAAGGGGAAAAGGAGGGAAAGCTATCCACATCTCTACCTAGTCCCCCTCCCATAAATGGAAACCCTTTTAAACCACAAAAATATCCTGACTTATCTCCTATCAGAGAGCAGTATCAGGGAACCTAGACAAGGGGCTTGGACTGGCAGAGGTACAAGTGGCTCTACCCTCTGCCACTTGAGGACTGAGTCCCATCCTTTGGGCCACAGGAAATGATAAATTAAAGACTGATTTTCTCATAGATACTGGAGCATAACTATTCATGATTAAAGCAGAATCATGTCCTGGAGCTATCCCTCTGAAACATCAGGAAATATTAGTAACCAGAGTAAATGGAGTAGTGGTTCCTTACTGAATTGTTAAGGTAAAATTGGAACTTCCCTTTTGCCTCCCCCCACTCCCCGAAAATAGCAAATGTGACTAGGAAACATAAATGTATTTGGCACGGATATTCTGTGAGCTGGACACAGGGCAACACTAACTGGGCTATTGAAACAATTGATGAAGAAACAATGCTAAGGCCCCAGGCAGGAGGTCACCTTTTTGGGGACGAAATGGATAGGGGGGTAGGAAGTAAGTCCCCTGATGCACTTGGCAAATTGATTATGTTGGGCCTCTCCCTTGAACACCCGAGGGGTGGCGTTATATCCTTACTGGAGTTGAAATAATATCAGGCTTAGGGAAAGTTTTTGCTTGCCGGAAAGCTGATGGTCTTACCACTGTGGCAGGATTTAATCAATGGTTTGCTGACACTCCCATGCCCTCTGCTGTGCAGTCTGACAATGGCACTCATTTGGAAAAAAAAAAAAAAAAAAAAAAATTCCAGGAATGGCGTAAACATCATGGAGTTGCCTGGGTGTTCCACCTGTCCTACAGACCCCAAAGTAATGGCATAGTCGAGAAGTGGAATGGTCTACTAAAATGAGCTCTAGGGCAAAGTTTATATACAGGAAAATGGGGTAAAGCCCTACCTAAAGCTGTTCGACGCTTAAATAACCGGCAGACACCCACCGGATGCCCGGTAGAACAAGCTCGTTTTCCTGCTCTCCAACCCATATGTCTAAAACCCCCACTGTCAGCTCATCATTTTTCTCAGGTTGACACTGTTCTTATTAACTACCCTTTGATGGTTAAAATATCTGCCACTTCACTAATTCCCTGAGAAAAAGGCATATGGAAAACTGTTTCTAAATGGGGACTCCCTTTAACTTCCACTGAGGCTTGGATAATTCCCAAGAATGAGTAATTTCTTATCGCTTCAGGTAATGAATGATACTTGGACAGATTCTCTGGCCTGAAAAAAACTGGAGCGCGCCCAAGGAATCATCACTTTCCCTTCGTGGAAACCTTAACTGTAAAAAGATGATCACAACACCCACTGTATTGTACTTACCCTTATTTGTACCCTCTTCCTCCCTGTTTCAAGAAAGGGATGATAATCGTGTCATTCAGTTCATGAACATCATTTCTCAAATGGGTAATGAATCAAACTGTTGGTATTGTTTACACCACCCTCAATCTTCAGATGCTAATTCCAGGTGGGTAGCTGAACCTGCTCCTGAAACATCTTGGTACCAAGCTAAGTTGGCATACTCACTCCCCAACCCTCCAAATTATCAAACTCAACCTTTTAAGGCACATTCTTATGGTAAGACCCCATGGTGCACTGCAATGCCCCAACATACACATTCAACCTGGGTGGGAAAAACAAGCAATTGTGAGACACAAACTCGGTTTCAGCTGATATGCTATAATCAGACCAGAGTTTGTAATGAATCCAATTTAAGAGCCACACGGATCTGCAAAAACAAATCAGTGATTACAAATAATACTGTTCTAAATATTTCACCACTCTGGAATCTCACATGGACCGTTAATGGCACATTTTGCCAAAGCTACTATAATCTCACTGGTCCTAATTCTACATTCTACAGAGTAATGGCTGGTTAAGAACTAATGACAATTGGACTATCTGTAATTGCAATAACATGTCTGGCTGTATATACACCAATCCTTTTCACACCATTTGAATGAGCTACACTCGCCTGCTTAAATTTGATCATCCTGACAATGAAAAAGAGGCTCATCAATGGTGTGAGGAATGTTTCCTTAGAAATTTTACAGTACAAAATCAGTGGCCCACCGTTCCAGCATCCGGGTGGTTCTGGCTCTGTGGCACAAATGCCTATAAAAGTCTGCCACCACAATGGACAAGTACCTGTACCATAACATGTCTTGTTCCCCATGCATTTCAATAAAGAAATGTAACTTCTACCTTTTTACACAACCATTACCCTGTATGCTATAAGCGTGTTGTGATCAACCCCTTGGTAAAAAGAACAACGAAATTCTATCAATTTACGCATGCATTGTTTCCAAATTTAAGTATTGATGAGCTGGAAAGAGCTATTGTGAATATTTCTGCTATGCTTGAAACTGTCCAAAATGCTACTGTAGATGCTTTAAAAAATGTTTGCAATCAGAAATTAGCTTGCTTTCACAATTAGCTATTCAAAATCATTGGGCCTTAGATTACCTTTCAGTGTCACAAGGAGGTGTATGTATACTGCTAAACACCGCTTGTTTTTATACTAACAAATCTAAACAAATTGAATATGATATAAAAATCATTCAATGACAAGTTCGTACTTTTCACCAAATAGCTCAAGAGCAACTCTTCTCAGAAGGTCTACCCGCTGACTGTTTTTGGCTGTGGTCCTGGCTACCTGACTTCTGAACGTGGCCTGTTGTGTTTTGTTAATATTAAGTCTTATTATAGCTGCTGGAATTATGTTATTTTGTGCTATATCTTACTTTAAATCTTTATGCATATCAATTGCTAAAATCAATGTCTTGTACTCTCCTCCCCCCTCAGATGAACAGCCTTCGGATAACACACCATCCATTGCTGCCATAGAGTCCTCTTTATGAACCTGTTGCTAAGCTGCAGGCCGTGGGCAAGAGGCGACAGTACCACCACCACTGGAGTCCTTCCCTGTTCATGATGGTGTCAAGGGGTGGGGTGTGACCAGTACCCCCTGGTCCTGACCCCTGGTAATATGGTTAGCATAACTAATGCCATTTTATAAGGCAAACAGATATTCTTTGTGACTGAGCGGGTCACGTATCAGTCCCCTCTCCCCCTCTCCTGATGGCCCTGAAGGTCCTGCACAGCAGGCAGACTTCTTCTCCCCTCCCTATTGGCCTCAAGGTCCCTGCGCACCAGGCCGACTGCTTCCCTCCTTACCAGTCTTGAAGGTCCCAGGCACCCGGCCAACCCAGTGGTGATAACCCCATCACAGAACAGGGAAGTGTAGCAGCACACAGAGCACTGTCCATAAAATCAAGCAGTTACAAGCCCTAATTGGGACTTGGACCAGAACTGCTGCTGGACTGCAAAACCCACGATCCCCTGGTGGCCAGGGACGCCTTCACTGTCATCTGCTTCCTCCGAGGACTGAGTGACTCGTATTCTTTTACATGTTTTGAGTCTAGATGATGACTGTGATATTGACACTGCAAGCCAAGTATTAAGATTTACCCGATCTGCAGAGGGTCCAGGTGATTCGGAACCATAAGCTAAGCTGTGCTATAAAATCCTGTGCCATGCTACTTATAAAACTGTGCTACGCTGATTCTGCCTATAAAATTCTGTGCTACTCTGATCATAAATTTCTATGCTATGCTGATCATCAAGTTCTGTTAAAATAATAAAGCTTTAATTGTAACTACAACTTAGTGCCATCATCATTCGGCCAGCGATCCCAAAAAGAACCTGTCTGTCCCCGCAGTGTTGGGTGACAGCCGTGTCGCAGGTAAACACATTTCTGCTATAAAATAAAGGAATTTGACCTGACTGCTCCAAACTCCACACAGACACCTTATAACAGACAGAAGACTAGTGAGATTGCTTTTGGGTACCAGGCTGAAATATACGTATAAATGATTGTGGGCTTGAAGAATTAAATCCAAAACCAAACTGAGGGAACTAGATGAAGATCAAGAAATTTAGAAAACTTCCCATTTCCTTTGAGAATTCAATTATTGAAAACAAACATCACTGACCTGAGGCAAAGACTTGTCCCCACATGCGTGCATTTTCAGTTTCATTAATGCCACTTTTGCTTCTGTCTCACTGTTTTTCGCTCCTTTACGTTTTTTGCTTTTTGCTTCCTCACTTTTTTTAGAATCTGAGAACAATATTATTCCTGTTAGTGTGATGTTTCAGACTGTCTCCTGAACATATCTTGGAATTAGCCTATTGGGCCTCATTATATCTCCAAGGTTCCCATCCCTTTCATGTCCCTCTCATGTCCTCCCGAGGCCATGATATCAGGTACTCCTATGCAAGAATATTTGGAATTGTTACAGTTCTAGCAGAGCTCCTTTACACTGAAAAGTAGGTGAACACTATCACGAGGTAAACACAGGTTGCAAAAGCCAAATATATAAGAATTCCTAAGTTTCTACACCTGTGGCCATCACAGCATTTATATGGCAACAGTTTCAGGTCCTTTCTACACATAACCCCACTGTTCAGTTAGGCAGTGCTGTTTATTCTCTTTCCTGTCCTAGAGCTTAACAGCTGCAAAACACTACATTGTAGACTCACATTTTTTTGCCATCTTGGTTGTGCAGGTACAATCCCAGCAGATTGGCATGCACACCTAATTGCACAATGCAATTGCATTATTTACACATGAATTAATATGCAAATAGTAATGGCTACGTACAATTCATTACATTATAGTACTTATAGAATGAGAACAAGACAGTAATTCTGAAAGAAACCTGAGCCCTAGTTAATCTTTAAAGATTCTCTTTATAGACATATGCTACTGTTGTCTCAGTCTAGATGAACAGTATTACATGCTGACGTGTGAGTTTAGGGCTATTTAAACAAGGAACCCCCATCCTTTCTTCTTATTTGGTCAAACCTGAACCCTCAGAGGAGGTCACAAGCTCAAACAGCCTTCTGAAGAAAATTGTAGAATATATATCCCACTGTACTTGCCCACAATATGTTTAACTAGCTGCTGGGTGGCAGCCATTCGAGGTTTTGGTGTGTCCAGTTTCTCACATTCATGGTCTGATTGATGCCGGTGTCTGTAAACAACAGTGTAAACTTCTATTACCTTTTCCATACACTAATGAATGAGTATTGATGTTTAAACACTGTTCCACTCACCTTAGACAAAAATGTTTTTCACAGTAGGGGCATAAAACTGGCAAAAGCTCCTTTCCGTTGCAGTCCTTGTATGAGCATGGGTAAGATCTGTGCTGATCTGGTTTCACAGAATTGTTTCTTATATTCACCTAGGCATTAGTACAAAATATTTTGTGTAAATAAACAGATATTACAGATACAAGTCACCACCCCAGCTTTCCAAAAGAACTGTGCTAGCTCTCCATTCTATGGGCAAAACTAGTCCAGCTATTCTCTCCTACTTTTGTCCTGGTTAAGTTTAGCTCAGAGTTAGAAAAAGAACCATCATCCTACTCAAACTTAATTTACTTCTGACAGGCAGAAAAAGAGTAGATTAATTTTTTTAAGCTTGTCGCATTCTCAGTTAAATAATTCATACTTATATACTATGTGTATATATCTAATCTGAAAATAGACAGTTAAGTTGCATGGAATTTTAATTTTAAGGTAGTCATATATTATTAGATTACCTCAGAACACCCATGAGCATCCCGGCTCCTGTGCTGAAGGCTTTGTGGCAAAAGAAGAAAATATCACAGCGTTACCAACATTTCAGGAAAAGACAACTGCATGTGAAAACATTTAAGTGTTTAAAGAGTGATCTGACAAGTTTTATCATGGGTACACTTCAATTAAACAATGAATCTTCTCCAAAATTTGTTCTAACCCACGCATTTCACATCTTGAATGGATTGATCATATTCTTCCTGAGTATGTAAAAGATTTAGCTCTTGGAACTTATGCCCCAAGATAACAAACCATTTCAAGAGAATAAGGACATTAGCATGCTTAAGAATTCAGCTCAAAGCAACTGGAGTTTGTCTGTTTTAATGGATTTTGAATCACCTGCCACAGCAGCAGAAATTGCTTGAAGGCTTCTAACGTGTTAAAGTGAAATCTGCCCTCAGTTTATCTGAGCTTGTCTCAGCTGCCATCTGCTAATCCGAAGTGCAAATCAAAGTGCAGGCCCTGATTTGAACCCTGGAAGAAACTTCAATTTTTTTTTCTACAAGAAAAAAAAAATCAGTACAAAACAAGGTCTAAGCTAGATGCCTTCCAAAATAATCTACCTGTATTCTAGAGATATTCCCACTGATTTCAAAGCTCCAGAAGAGCCGCCCCGGAAAAATGTGGCAAGTTCAATGAAACAATTATTTTTTAACTAAATGTATCTGAATTGAGTCACAGAATGTTTTCTACAACATTCAGGTCTACACAACTGCCACACTGAGATCTTATAGGAAAAGCAACTTAATTTCCTTTTATGACAAGGTCACCCATCTAGTTGACCTAGGGAAGCCAGTAGATGTGATGTTTTCGGATTTTGGCAAAGCTTTTGATACTGTCTCTCACAGTATCCTTCTGGACAAAATGTCCAGCACACAGCTAGACAAGTCCATAATACAATGGGTGAGCAATTGGCTGATGGGTCGGGCTGAAAGAGTTACAGTAAATGGGGTTACATCAGACTGGCAGCCAGTCACCAGTGGGGTTCCCCAGGGCTCAATTTTAGGGCCAGTGCTCTTTAATGTTTTTATAAATGATCTGGATGCAGGAATCGAATGTACATTAAGTTTGCTGACGATACTAAACTAGGAGGAGCTGTGGACTCCCTCAAGGGTAGAGGCCTTACAGAAAGATCTGGATAGACTAGAGAGCTGGGCAGTCACCAACTGTATGAAATTCAACAAGAGCAAGTGCAGGATTCTCTGCCTGGGACTGGGTAATCCTGGTTATACATACAAATTGTGGGATGAGAGGCTGGAGGGCAGCCCCGCGGAAAGAGATCTGGGGGTCTGGGTTGATGGCAAGTTGAATATGAGTCAACAGTGTGCCCTGGCAGCCAAAAGGGCCAACCATGTCCTGGGGTGCATCAAGCACAGCATAGCTAGCCGGTTGAGGGAGGTGATTGTCCCACTCTACACTGCACTGGTGCAGCCCCACCTCAAGTACTGTGTGCGGTTTTGGGTGCCTCAATGTAAGAAGGACATCAAAGTATTACAGCGTGTCCCAAGGAGGGTGACCAAGATGCTGAAAGGCCTCGGGGCAAGACTTATGAGGAGTGGCTGAGGTCACTTGGTTTGTTCAGCTTGGAAAAGAGAAGGCTGAGGGGTGACCTCATCTCAGTCTACAACTTCCTCAAGGGGGGGAGCGGAGGGTGAGGTGCTGATCTCTGCTCTCTGGTGACCAGCGATAGGACACAAGGAAAGGGAATGAAGCTGCGTCAGGGGAAGTTCAGAGTGGACATTAGGAAAAGGTTCTTCACTGAGAGCGTGATCGCTCACTGAACAGGCTCCCCAGGGAAGTGGTCACAGCACCAAGCCTGTCAGAGTTCAAGGAGCGTCTGGACGACACTCTTAGTCATATGGTTTAGTTTTAGGTAGTCCTGTGAGGAGCAGGGAGTTGGACTTGGTGATCCTTATGGGTACCTTCCAACTTGAGATACTCTATGATTCTATGAACTCACCAAAAGACACCTGAACAGCCATCACATACAAAGGGGAGAAAATCTGAAACAAAGAGATTTGTTTTCAGTTAGACAACATGGTCCTTATTTTGCTACTAGTTTCTAGCTTAATTTTTACAGGATTAACTTTTGCTTACCTATATCATGGAGTAGGTATCTTTACAAGTACATTTAGCAACTGTATCTACCAAAATCATCCAAAAAGCCAGTATCTCCTCCATTTGACAGTCCTGATGATCCTGCTCCTTCCTCTCTATCCTTCATATCATACAAACTGTCCTTGTGTAATTTAAATTGCACATACTTCTTAAGTCTCTGCACACATCCTGCACCCACTGCATCAATTCTTACAGATAAAAACACTTCACTGTCTGCTGAGCTCAGCCACATCACCAATGGCAGAAAATGCCCACCTCCGGGTCATTACTCCATTTCTCCATCCTTCAGATTTGGTCTTAATGGACCACCATGCAACTGGACTACAAAGCTCAGGTCACGAAGATCCTGGTCACTTCATCTATAAGACCGAGTGGTGCCATCAGAAAGCTTTCAGTACAAGTGGTTTTCGCTGCCTCTTTCTGAAAGGCTGCATTTCATTTACATCATTTCCTGAGATCAACGAAGGCAAGCAAGGGTGAAAAATGGAAAAACAAGGCAGTAACAGTTGGCCAAGCAGGGGATTAACCACCTAGTGACGCAACTGAAACGACAGGCCCTGGCAACGGATCGTGCAGGGATGCAGCAGCGCGGAGGACGCCCCGACGGGCAGTCACCACCTCGCAGCCCCCTCACCGCCGCTGCCGGCCCCGCAGCCGCGGCGCCCCACCCCGGGCACCGCCCCCGGCCCAGCGTCCCCGCCTCCACCAGCGGCGGCCCGCGGGAGGCCGGGCCCTATCTCCGCGACCCTGCCGGGGATCCGCCGCGCCCTCCCTTACCGAGCTGCCGGCAATCCGCCACCCCGCAGTGCTGCCCCACCTCCAGCTCCGCCATTTTCCGCGCGTCCCAAAAGGCGGGGGGGGAAGGACGGGAACGGACAAGCTGCAGGAACAGGGCGCGCAAAGGCTGCCGGGCCACTGGAGGATACCGCACGCCGGGTGCGCGGGGAGAGGCGGGGAGGGACTGCTATGCAGATGAGCGGACGATCCTCGCCCCGGGGCGTGGCTGGCGGCGCTACGGGCGGGGCCTGAGGGGCGGTGGCGGTGGGGCGCGGGGGTCCCGCCGCCCGCGGGCGGAGCTTGTGCGGCACGCTGTGCTGTGCCGCGCCGGGCCGGCCCGCCGGCTCGGAGCTGCTGGGGCCAGCGGCAGGGCTGGCTGCCTCGCCGGGCAATCTGCGCCGACGAGCCCGTGTCGGCGTAAGCGGCGCCTCAGACTTCCAGTCAGCCCAGAGCCGCGGCGCTGGTGCTCTTCATGCATCGAGCTGCTGTCATCGGGGGAAAAAGTGTTTTTTGTGTCTTATTTTTGTCGTTGGTCGCGTCAGCCCTGCGAACAGGGCCTGTTTCAAGGGGCGGAGGGAAGGGGAACGCAGCTTTCCGAGATAACTTCTTGCACTCTTGTCATTTATTAGTGCCGCTGCGCTTTCCTTAGCGATGCACCTGTACTTTTAAAAGCCACGTTTCTTAAGAACTTTGTGTTTACTTTCTCAGCCCTGACCCGCGTGCGTTCCTGTGCCTGCGCGTCCTCCGGCAGCGCGTTAAAGACCGTGACTAACGGCTGGGCCGCTGCTACCCCCGGCCCTGCGAGCCGTGCTGACGAGGAGCCGTTCCGCCCGTGTCACCTGCTTGTCGCGCACCGGGCGCGGGGTGTTCTGCCCCGGCTAGCGCTGTTACAGCCTGCAGCCCTCTCAAAAATACACCTTCTTGCGGCATGAGGCTGAAAGAAAATGAGGGGGAAGCACAAACTAAGCAGCCGCCTCCGCAGCGCGGGTACGACGGGCACGCCTGCCCGGCCTCGCCTCGGCCGCCCTCCGCCCAGCCCGGGGCTCTGCCCTCTCTTCCCCCGGGGACCTCGGCGGGCTGCCCCGCGGAGCTCCCTTACAGCTCCCGGTGCTGGCGGAGGGCACGCGTGAGGCCCGCGGCGGGCAGCGGCAGTTCGGCCTCCCCGGAGCCGCCCCTGGGCCGGGCCCGCCCCGCCGCCAGGTACGGTGCCGCCGCCCGCGGGTCCAGGAAGTGCCGTCACGGCGTGTGCCGGGCGGGGAGTCTCCTGCGGGCCGGGCCGGGCAGGGCAGACCCTTCCGTCGGCGGGTGCTGAGCCGGGGCCGCCGCCGCCATGAGCAAGATTTCCAAGTTCTTCAAGGGGGGCGGCTCGGCCGCCTCCAAGGGCCGCGGGGGGCCCTCGCCGCAGGAGGCGCTGGCCCGGCTGCGGGAGACGGAGGAGATGCTCAGCAAGAAGCAGGAGTACCTGGAGACAAGGATCGAGCGGGAGCTGGCGGCAGCCCGACAGCACGGCACCAAGAACAAGCGAGGTGAGTCCTCGGCTCCCGGCGGCCGGGGCCGGGCCGGGCCGGGCCCCGCTGCCCTCCGCCCGCCGCCGGGGAAGCCCGGGCGCGCCCTGCCAGGCCGGCGGCGGCTGTTTAGGTGGCTTGCGAGGCTTTAAATCGCGGGGTTCAAACGCGTCTAGGTACGGGGCTCTGCTGAGAAGAGGGAGGACTTGGGGTCTCGCAGGGGCTGTTGCCGGGCGGGGTCGGGTCTGTTGGCTCCGCAGGTGTGCAGTGTGTTTCGTCATTCAGCTGTGGACTCTGAGCAAGCGTCACCACGGTGCGTGCACACTAGGACACGACGGTGGCTTTGGGCCTTTGGCATCTCTTAGTGTTTAATGCATTTTGGATTCATTATGGTGGGCCGATAATAGGATGCTTTATTCCTCACTTATTTACTGTCTGTGTTTCCCTGTGCGATACTTTTGTTCGCACTTTGCACCACAGTCGATGCAGATATCAGCTGGATACATGGTGCGCAAAGTACTACTGTTCAACGTGGGAAGGGGATCACAGCTTGGGTGTTGAGCATCAGTTGTGCAGATAGCAAAGGAGCTGAAGCGTGTGAGGATCTCCTGTATATTTATGGATGAATTCCCATTATCCCCACTGTGAGGGTTGGAGAATATACTGCTGGCAACTGAGGAACAAAGTGATTCAATGATTTGCCTCAAATCACATAGGAAGTTTTCGTGGTTTAACCCCAGCCCGCAACTAAGCCCCACACAGCTGCTCGCTCACTTTCCCCTGGTGGGATGGGGGAGAGAATCAGAAGAGTAAAGTGAGAAAACTCATGGGTTGAGATAAAGACAGTTTAATAGGTAAAGCAAAAGCCATGCACGCAAGCAAAGCAAAATAAGGAATTCATTCACCACTTCCCATTGGCAGGCCGGTGTTCAGCCGTCTCCAGGAAAGCAGGGCTCCATCATGTGTAATGGTTACTTGGGAAGACAAAATGCCATCACTCCGAACGTCCCCCCCCTTCCTTCTTCTTCCCCAGCTTTATATGCTGAGCATGATGTCATATGGTATGGGATATCCCTTTGGTCAGCTGGGGTCAGCTGTCCCAGCTGTGTCCCCTCCCAGCTTCTTGTGCACCCCCAGCCTCCTCGCTGGTGGGGTGGGGTGAGAAGCAGAAAAGGCCTTGACTCTGCGTAAGCACTGCTCAGCAATAACTAAACCATCCCTGTATTACCAACACTGTTTTCAGCACAAATCCAAAACATAGCCCCATACCAGCTACTATGAAGAAAATTAACACTATCCCAGCCAAAACCAGCACAGAAGTACATGATACCACTAAAAAATGAATGGTAGTTCAGAGCATTAGTGACTACTGGTCTGGGCTGCTGTTAGCTGCAAAGGAGAGGATACTAAGAGATAATAAGGTCTGGATTGTGCTTATAATGGTGTTGTCATCTCTGGGAAGCAAATGATGGTAGCCAATGTCTTGTGGATATACAGGCCTTAATTACTTCCTAAAGTCACATGGAGTCCTGTTTGTCTACTCTGAGCTTTATTTTTCTTTAAATACTTCAAAACAGAAAAAAACCAGATTAAAAATTTGTGATGTAATGAGAAAGTAGCTCTTTCATCTGCTCTTTCTGTTGCTTGATAATTTAAAAAATTAATGCCATGTAACTTAGAACTTGTGAGGAGCTGTGTGTTAAAGGTGTTTTGGTTAGCTCTTTAACGTATTTGTAATACTTTAGCATTTAGTAATTATGAGCAAAAGGCAGATTAACTAAACTAACTTTTAGTTAGAAAGGATTTAAAAACATGGGTCAAGATGGGACAGATGTGAAGGCACAAACAGTGAGAGGGAATAAAGCCAGTTCAGCAGTGCAACTGAGCCTGCTGCTCGGCAGCACAGGAGCTGTCAGGGTTGTCCTGGTCCCACACTTTGCACTCCCCTGGCTTCAACTGGAGTGTCTGTCTTGTCCCCTTGTGCAGGTACTGGCACCTGTGTGCTGGCACAGTGAGCTAGTTCAGGAAGGTGATCCAGCTGAAAACTAATTTGCTGTGGGACAAAGTGACCAGATAGCTCCCAGGACTGGGTTCATCTTGCAAATGCCCGAGCGGCAGGGCTGATGCAAGAAAACAGGCGGGCTCCTGTGACTGTAGCAACTCCTGTTTAGATCCAGACATGCTGCTGTGGAACTTCATCCCAAGCCTGGACTTTAAGCTGGTATGGTTGCAGGAAGAAGCAATGCTTCCTGCCTCGCTCCTGCCCCCACGCTGCTCCCTTCCTCTCCTTGGCAGAGCTCCCTGAAGGGTGTGTTTCAGAAAGCTGGATGCAGCTGTAAAATGTCGTGGGGTTTTTTGGCTCGGTTATTTTTTTTTTTTTTTTTTACCCAGGGTAGGTTAAGTTCCACTTATCCAGTTGACTTGGCAGCTGCACGAGTGCTCGGGCATCTGTGAAGGAGAGGGTGGTGCACAGGCAGGAGGGAGTACTTGCTGGGAGAAGGTGGATCTGCTTCTCCTTTAACTTGGCTGGTTGATGCTGGTTTCAGGTGTTTGTTGGCCTGGTGCTTCAGGTGTGCAGTATTTGACATATGAAGCGTTTCTCCCAGATCTTTGTTTCCGCTGCTCTGCTTCATGTGAAATTGTTCATGGAGTCATGCTGCAAACTGGATTGTTGAGCTGATCATGATTAAAAACAACTCCCTTTTATCTTGTCGTTTGCTCAGGGACCTACAGTTAAGGATAGTGAAGACACAGGAGTAGGGCAAGAAGTGCAGAGTGGGAACTTTTTCATGCCAAAAATGGTTCTAAAGCCAAAATGGGATAGTATAACTACAGTCAGAGGAGAAACAAGAGAAACTAACCTTGCTGTGCTGAAGTGCTTGAATTTAGCAGGCTAGTGAGTGAACTTAAATCCCCAATAATACCCCTTCATTTGATATGTCAATTGCTTTACAGTTTAATTGCTGTTGATTTACATATAACAGCGTATTAGCTGGTATACTGTACTATATAGTTCAGAGGAAATCTGTGCTAACCAGCATCTATTGTAGCATTATGTAAACACACACAAATGAGAGAATAAAAGTTTTAATCTACATTGCCTTGTTAAAGTGAATGTTTCAAAGGGACCTTGCAGGTAATTTTTAATGCTGTTCTTTCTTAATTGCATCTGTGGAGACACCTATGGAAACTAAAATGGGAGTGTCCAACACTGGAGCAAGATGTATCTAGGTATAGAAAATGCACCAAATTAGCATGATCTCATTTGATTTTTAGGCACGTGAGTCTGAGTCAGTTATACTGACACAAGAGAGAACAGATTCAAGCACCAGCAATTTTTCATTAGTTCAGATGAGTCTTGAATGGGTTCATGTGACACCAGCAGGCTTAACTTGATTTAAAAGCCGTAACACGTTAGCTATGCAAATAGATGTGAAACATCACTTAAATATTTTTGGCTTCTCCTTTATGAAGTGAGTATCTCTGCAGTTCCTGTACCTAATCTGAAATTAGCTACACTTTTGGGGTGACACATTTTCAGCATTCCCCATTAATATCTTACTGTAGCTAGACCACTTGAGGGTTTTCGAAACAGTGATGTGTGTTGGAATTCCTCCTGCAGAGGTTATGTCATGATAAGCAATATTTCTTTCCACAGTTAGCACTGCCTTTTAATCTCTCCCCATTCCAGATACAAACTCATGATTTTTTCTGGTATCTCTTGCTGTACTTTTTTGGGTATCTCAGTTTCAGCCAGTGCACAGCTGCCAACTCCATCTCCAAATTGGCCTTTCATCTTCAATATTTTGAAGGTCATACAAGAAAATATAAAGGAGAGAAAGCGATACTGAATATTTGAGAACTCTGTTTAAAAGGAAATGTGTTTTCTGAAGTGCGCCTGTGCCTGTGAAAATAACATACACGTGAATGAGTGTTGTTTCTGCCTGGAATCTTTCACAGATCCTAAAAAATGGCTAGATGAAAAAAATAAAGTTAAAAGAAGCCATCCAGAATAGGATTAAATCTTAACCATCAAGAGCCACATGGTACTACTGAGGACCAAACCTATATAAAGTTGGGATAACAGGTAGGCTTTTACAAGTAGATGCTGCTAAATATGTTGTGTGGCACATTTGGACAGGGCTTATGTAGCAGTGTAGCATTCCTTTTCAATGAGTTAGTTGTAACCAGAAGGCTGTTGAAACCAAACAACGTCATAGTTGCGTGTTAACATGGACAGGGCCGACATACCTATGGCAGGGTGTATGACAGGTTGGGACTGAGGCTTTCCGGCAGGGAGACATGAGGCAGCCCTTAGGGTGTCTTTGTTCCGTGAGTTACAGCTATTGTTCTCTGATCTTCGTGATCATGTTTCAATTGCCATGAACTGGAATGGTTATAACAAGTCAAGTGCTTTACTGTTCTTGAATTAGCGCCTCAGTTGTAACTATATGTGGCTTCCCCCACAAGGTTTTAAGGATTATGAATGCTGATAATGAGCTTACTTAGGTATGATTTTTATGGCCTCAGCAGCATGTCTTTTGGTCGTCCCTGGTGTAAGGGAGATCAGAAGTTGTAATCCATCGGTCCCTTGCAGGACTGACGTGGAGGTTTGTGAACTGTATCCAAGAATGTGATTCAGTATTTTCACAGTGGTGTTGTATCTTCTGAAGAAACACTCTTTTCCTTCTTCACCAGTTTCCCCCCGGGAATTTTAAGGATTACTAGACAATGCTTTTATTTCTACTTCAGAAGACGAGATCATCGGTAATTCCTGTACTGATGGGTGTTGGTGGTGGGCTTGACAGGTGAAGGTGTTGTTGTCACTGTACTGTCTCTTTTCATTCTGATCTGTCATGAAACCATGAGGAGGGTGCCACAACTCTTTCTATGTCACTACTTTCGTTCTTTCCTTTAGAAACGTGGATATTCAGTGTGGCCAGGATTACTGTTGCCCAGCTAGCCATTTCTGCTTCCTTAGTAAAGTATCAGCATAGTAGTGATATTGGAAAAGTGTCCTTCTGTATGTTAATAACAGTGGTTCCTTAATATGCATACTTAAACTGACATAATAGTCTACTGTTGTTCCAGCCACTTATCTTGAAAATAAAATAAAAACTTAGATTAAAAGCAGTGGTTCCTAATCTATAAGCTGCATCCTGCTTGCTGGACTCAGAGCACAGGAAACATGCTAAAGCCCAGCCAACTGCTAACTACTTCATTATGAAATGCAGGAGTTGAATTGGCTTCTTTGGAGCACAACAGAGACAGCGTATGAGATTGCTTTTTTCCTGGAGAAGACCTCCACCTCTTCCTGGTTGAATCGGTGTGAATTACACTTGCTTCCTCAGACTCTACCCCTGGTTAGACTCTTCCTCCCTGGGCTGTCTTCCTTCTTTGAAATCTTTGGAATGGGCAACACCCTTTTTCAGTGCCATTCTTAGACCTTCAGTGAAGTAAGTTTATGTTCTCTGCTCAATTTCTTTATTTTTTTGATAGATATGTTCTTCTTCAGTTTGGTTATTATAATGCAGTAGCATTTCTGTGAAGCGTTTCAGTCTTCTTGTAAGAGTTGCACACAAATTTTAAAATGCTTGTAGGTGCAGTAGAAAAGCACTTAAAGTTCATGATAATCTGTAAAACACAGAAAAATAGATTTCAAATAACAAGGAAATTCTCATATCTTAGCTATAGGAGCTACTACAACAAAACACTGTGCAATGAAGGGCATTCATTTAATATAAATGAGAAAAAAACATACAGTGTGGTGTGGGAATTTATTATGCCTTGGTTGATAAGGAAGGAGTATGAATTGATTTCCTATGAAGTGCTTTGTTCTGTAAGTCACTGGTAAAACTAAAGAGAATTAATAAAGATGATATGTTGCAGTACAATAATTAGCAAAAACTGTTTGTGAATAGGTGAAGTCACACAGAGTTTAGCTTCTTCCATGGTTTCTTAATTTGGGTGTGGTTTAATTAAATGTTAATACAGGAACCTTCAGGATTTTGAAAACAACTGCTTTGAATGTAACTGAGGAAATCCATTTTCTCTCTGAGCAGCCAATAATAACAGCACCGTTACAGACTCCCATTTCTGAAAAACACTGACTGGAAATATTGCCGTGTGGTAGCTACTTACTCCAATTGAAGCCTTTCTGTATCAGCTAGTTAGTGCTCCTCAGTCCACAGGGCTTTAGAGTCCTCCCTGGCACATCTGGTGTTATGCAGATGTGCCTGGTGTCCTAACACTACCAATAATAAGCATAAATAAGTAGGGAAATAATAAGTAGGTAAAAAGATTATTTGGGATTCAAACTGATGTATTTTGGAATTGCCAATGAGAATTTTACAATTCTCACATTTGCATGACATAATCTTTTGCATCTTTTTGCATGACATGCATCTTTTTCAGAATATGCATGATCTTCGGGCCATCTCGCAAAACCTGGGAAAATCTTGAATTTGAATACTGTGATTAATCTGTTGTGATTGCAGTTTGCTGTTGTCATGGTTTAACCCCATCCCGCAACTAAGCCCCACACAGCTGCTCGCTCACTTTCCCCTGGTGGGATGGGGGAGAGAATCAGAAGAGTAAAAGTGAGAAAACTCGTGGGTTGAGATAAAGACAGTTTAATAGGTAAAGCAAAAGCCATGCACGCAAACAAAGCAAAGCAAGGAATTCATTCGCCACTTCCCATCGGCAGGCCGGTGTTCAGCCATCTCCAGGAAAGCAGGGCTCCATCATGTATAACGGTTACTTGAGAAGACAAATGCCATCACTCTGAATGTCCCCCACTTCCTCCTTCTTCCCCCAGCTTTATATGCTGAGCACGATGTCATATGGTATGGAAGATCCCTTTGGTCAGCTGGGGTCAGCTGTCCCAGCTGTGTCCCCTCCCAGCTTCTTGTGCACCCCCAGCCTCCTCGCTGGTGGGGTGGGGTGAGAAGCAGAAAAGGCCTTGACTCTGTGTAAGCACTGCTCAGCAATAGCTAAACCATCCCTGTATTACCAACACTGTTTTCAGCACAAATCCAAACCATAGCCCCATACCAGCTACTATGAAGAAAATTAACACTATCCCAGCCAAAACCAGCACAGCTGTCCTGAAGCATTTTACTGCAGGTGCTAGAAGGCATTGTGTATCTTAGCCTGTGTGAATGCTTGTCCTTGCGCAGCTAATGATGAGCAGTTTTGACCATGTTGAGTCAAGCATTTGTCAACAAAGCACTGAATTTTTTAGTGTGTTGTTACACACCATAAATCTATGACCTGTTCATGGAGGGATCCTGACTTCATTTGAAAAGTTGTGTACCCCAATGTCAAGGTTCAGCGTTATTGCACATGGGCAATTATTTGAATAGGACAGCAACAGTAATTGCTGCTATCAGATGAGTTTGGGGGGCTGCAGTGCTGCTGTTGCTTGCTGGCTCAGAACCTGATTTAAAAATTAAATGTAGGAGACAAGGGAAAGGACACGGGTATTAATAGCACTGAAAAAGCAATGGGTTAACTCAGTCTCTTGGTTTTGTTTGGTGTTTTTCTTGTGTGGCACATGTGTAGTTTGGAGAGGACAGTGGTCAGGAAATGCTTGTGGCAAGATTGTGTGTGTTCCACACCCACAGGCTAAGAGAAAGCCCTTTTCTCCTCCTGCTTGTCACGTGCATTTATTCTGGTAATGATTTACTCTGGGCAAAGTATGCTGCTCATAACTTAGCAAATACAAAAGACTAATCTCAACAATTTACAAAGATAATGGGGAGTAGCTGGATTTGACTGTGGCCGTGTCTACAAAGTTCTACATGTTTCCAAGTTCTAAGGTTTAAAGATCATGCTCCTAAGTGATTGTAAGAAACAGATGCAGCTGAAAGCCAGAGAAATGTGGGTCCTCCTCTGATCTAACCCACCTGCTTTGTTAGGCCATTTGGGCTTTCTATTGCACTTGACAGTTTCTGCTGCTGAGACAAAGTTTAGAAAGCAGCATTGGTGGAGATGTGGTTATCATGACAGATCTTCTTACTCTGTCTTCCTTAGTTTTTACTTATGTATTGCAACCTCTTCTTTTCTTTCTTTCCCCTGTTTCCTGCTTTCTGACTTCTCTCTGACATTTTTCTTTTTCCTCCACATCTTCCTTGCTTTGCCTGTGTGCACAGGATGGAGTTCAAGATCTCCCGCAGTGGAGGAAGAAGCTGCTCTTTCCTGTGGTGCTAAAAGGAGTTAATCTAAAAGAGGCTTCCCAGCATGTTCATGCAACAGCATGTTGGTGATAAACAGGCTGCTGATCTGGTGTGGTCAAAGTTTGTCTCCCTACTAGTAAGGTAGGAGAGTGAGAATTATAAATTCTGCAGGTCGGCTTGGTGCTGAACTACTTGTCCTTGCATTTTGCTATATAAATACACAGTGCACTGTGCCTCTTTGCTTTCCAGCTGCCTTACAAGCACTGAAGAGAAAAAAGAGATATGAGAAACAGTTGAGTCAAATTGATGGGACACTCTCGACCATTGAGTTCCAGAGAGAGGCACTGGAAAATTCCCACACCAACACAGAAGTGCTCAAGAATATGGGTTATGCTGCACAAGCTATGAAAAAAGTGCATGAAAATATGTAAGTGCTTTCTAATAGCTTTCAAGTTGAGCTTACTAACAACTTTCAAACTACGTCATCACTACAGTCTATTGTATCTAGTAAGGCAGTTTTGACTTCATTTTGGGTTCAGGCATTTAATGTCAGAAATGCCATTGGTGCTGTAATGTTATATTTGGCAGAAAAATATCTTTTCTTAACAGCAAGTCTACAAGGAAGTCTCGCTAACTAGAGAGATCCGTGTGGTACCTGTTTTTTTTAAGTCTGCCTTGGCAGTTGAGACTGGCCTCTGCCCTTGGTTTTTCCAGAAGAAAACTTAGTTGAAGAAACTAAGTGAACTCTCTTCCTCAAAGTCCATAAGCTGGACTGTGTGATTCAAAGTACTAATTAGACTTGAATAAAAGAGAGAGTAATTTTTTTGTGCGTGTAGTATTTTTATATGTCTTACATTGTTTCATGAGGCGTTTTCCTGCCTGAATAAACAGAGTTAAATCAGAAAGGTTGTTCTGGGAGAAGTAAACAGGAACTGAAACAATAATGAAGTTAACAGTAAGGGGAAGCTTTTAGATGGGATGTGGTCCTGTTAAGTTTGCCCAGTTCTGGTGAAAGCTTAACATCAAAAAAGATCCATCTATAAAGATGCTGACCTCGGGAAGGAGATGGGATCTGCCCAGGGAATGTGAGTCTTGGCTGGCAGAGGTATGAGAAGCACGGAGAGGGAGAGAGACACAGACTGCTGCAGTTTGACTTTTGTTATAATCCCAAAGTGGAAGAAATTGGACTAGCTAAAACACACAGGAGCTTGCCAGGAAACGTTAAGGTGTAGGTGAGAGAAATTATTCCCTGTGAGTTCTGCTGTTTATACAGCAATGGGCATAAAAAGAAAATAGGGTCTGTTCAAGTTTCTCTGAGTCTCTTCTGTAGGATTTGAATGACGTATCTTTAAAAAATGTTTCCATGTTATCTTGCCAGGGACTTGAACAAAATTGATGATTTGATGCAAGATATCACTGAACAGCAAGATGTTGCCCAGGAAATTTCAGATGCTATCTCAAACCGAGCTGCCTTTGGTGATGAGTTTGATGAGGTTAGTACTTCAGTAAAGCCTGTGAGTGTTAGCTGTTAAATGACTCCATAGTTACTTTGTTGTGCAGTGGATTGTTCAGTGGTTTGTTTCTCAAAAGGTGTGTATGTGAAATTCCTTGGTTCTAGCTTACCCTATCTAGGACGTTTTTATCATTGTGTATATATATATACACACACACATATATAGAAAATAAATAAAATTAATAATATATGTAATATATAATAAAAATCTATATATGTAAAATATAAAAATTTTTTATTTATATATAAATTTTAAAAAGGCGATTTTAACTGCACTCCTGTAGTTGTTATTCTCATTTGTGCCATGGAAGGAGCAGGTCACTAAAACGCGTAATTTGTACTGCTCCAAGTGGACACTGAAACATATAATTTTTTGTGCTCCAAATAGCCATCCGTTTGACTAAGTGCATGTTCCTATGCCATGAACAAGCTACTGCTCACAATTCTGAATATTTGGACCAGTTTTTTAAGATCTTTTTTGGTGCTTGGAGGTGCAGGTCCTTTCCCTGTTTTCCAGATATTGTACAGAAGTAGATCCATTAGGTAGAAGTAATTCCTGTTGGAGGCAATAAGGTTTCTTCCTCGAGCTCTTTTCTTCTGAAACCCCCACAAGGCACTTAGGACCTTCTGAAAATTTGTTGCAGTAGCTTTCATCCAGTGTCCCTGGAATTGATTTTGTATATCTAAGCAGGACATTACTTATTTCTGATCCAACCATGGCTGAGGACTCAAGGGTCAGATATACTCAAAATTCCTGGGATCTGTGATGCAAAGCTGGGGATCATGCTCAGTATCACAACCAGTTTGGTTTTATTTTTTAACTATGTTTTAAAACAACCAAGCACTAGGGATCGTTTGAAGAATGTCCTAAAGAATCAAACAATTTACTCTCTCCCCAACTAATTCGTTTTTACGTGCCCAAATGGACAACAAAGAAAAATACATATGCTATATCATATTTTCTTGATTGGGGGGGAGGGGAGGTTTCATTCAACAGTTATAATTTGTTGAAAATAGTAACGATTCTTTGTATTTTGTTTTTCCACTTTGAATGTACATAGACTTTTCAAGAAACATTTAATCAATACTGGCACAAGGAATGGGGTTTGGCATGTATAAACTGGGCTTCAAACATCTGAAAAACATACTGCCATCCCGAACAGCTATATGGTGTCACTTACTTTTCATCAGTGCTTAACTTTTAGGAGTCTAGACTTAGTAAGCATGTTGTAGATTGACCTGGAAGTTCCTAAGAGATACTAGTCTAAGTTGATGGGCATGTTTTCTGTTCTGGGACAATAAGCCACAGTCACATGGGACATCATTGTACCAGCACCTGCTTTTGCATAGAAGCCTAATACTTACAGCACCTGTCCAGTAATTGGGAAATCTGGTTTGCAGGCCACTTCAGCTTAAGAGCACTAGAATCAATGACTTAATTGCTGGGTTATGAGGTGATTTGTGTTGGAGGATGATACTTTATTTTTTTCAAGGACATTTTGACCACACACTTCAATTTCCTCTTCACGTGTGCCATGGGTGTAAGGAGATCATGGAAGCATGTAATTTCTACTGCTCCAGATAGACACAAAACCATGAGTTCTTTCTCCCTAGGTTGACACAACATATGTCATGAAGAATGCAAAAAAGCTCTGTCCTACCTGAGTAGGATGCTCGCTAGGAGGGGTGACCCTTGCCTGGAGGCCTGTTTCTGATAATCAAATGCAAAATACGCACGTTCCAGTGGACGAAGCCTGGAACCTGAGAGTTCACATGATATCTTCCCTCTGCAATCTTTTTGGCTAGGTTCAAGAAGAGAAAGGGGATTTGTTGTTGCTATTGCAATACTCCACAGCCTAGTTGTAGAGCAGTGCCTGAGTTGTGGGAAATTAAGTTAAATCCATGCTTGAGGATTAGAAGAACTTAAAACTTGGGTCTCCCACTTCGAGAGCAAAAGTTCTACCATTACACTATTATGTTAAAAGTGTGTAGGGGTCATGATCACTGTTTCCTTCACCTCTTTTTTTTTTTTTTTTTTTTTTTTTTTTTTTTTTGTTTAGCAGAGGTTGGTAAGGACTAATTTGGTGTGGAAGAGTGTTAGATGACCATCTAGAGGTCTTCAGAAATACCTGTTTCCATTGACTTTACAACAACTTGGATACTAACTTTGTAAGAAGCTTGTATTCACACCACTGACTGAGGCACTTAAAGTAGAGGCACATTTGCACCTCAGCTAAATGCCTAAGTTAGACATGGGGCCCCAACTTGCACATTTCTTTGAGACATTAGCTGTCAATTGAACATCATCGGGTGTAGACCTGATGCTGAAATTTTTAGATGATATCCTAGTATTTGCACTGTGAACTAGCTCAGATAGGCAAACAGTAGCCTTTTTTTGGCCGTAAAAAGATAAAAACATGAGAAAGTAATTCTAGGAAGGCCTGTGGAAGGCCTCATAATTTTAATTTGCACATTGGTGATAAGCAAGGTATAAATGGGTAGGCAAAGCCCATTTCAATACCTAGTAGATCTCACTTTGCTACAGCCACTTTTTCCCCAGCCACTTTTGCCTATTGTTTCTTTTTAAACCATTTTATCAACGTGGCAGAGGTCCATTTCTCTACAAATATGTCATATTTAGCTTCCTTTCTTTGGGAAATTCCAGCCAAGGAATAAGTCTTTGGCTTTTTTAAGAAGTGTGTAGCCTCTTTATTTTTAGTATTATACAAGTGGATTAGATCATCTGTCCAAATCAGCTTCTGCAGCTAAAAGCCCAAGAGTGTTATGTGCTTCAAGAGTGAGTAACAGGACCCAGGAGGACAGCTCTGATTCCAGTGCTGCTTTGAAATCATAGGTAATCCTGGACTTGTGTGATAGGGCAGAAGCATAATGTTTAATGACAGTCTACCTTATAACCAGTGAAAGCTATTTGCTTTTTAAAATGGGAGAAATTGCACATTAAAATTAGAATCCGTTAAAGAGTACAGGCTCTAGATTTGGAACAAACCTGAGGAAGGCAGAGGGACCTTTCCCCCCGCCCCCCCGCCTTTTTGACAGGTACTGCCATCAGTTTTCTTTCTAATTTTATTCCTTGTCCTGTTTCTAACTTCCATTGTCCTTCTTTCAACTTTCAATTAAGGTTTATTGTTATTGCCCACACTTAGTAAAAATTATACTTGTGATACGCTGTTTTTTGGTATTTGTTTTCAGGTATGAACTGTTTTTTCAGTAGTGCTTTGCTTCATGGTCATTAAACGTGCCCTTGCCTGAGATCACTGTCAGGACAATGAATTTGTAAATAATGTTTTCCTTGAATTTAGGATGAGTTGATGGCAGAATTAGAAGAACTGGAGCAAGAAGAATTGAACAAGGGAATGAGAGATGTCAGACTGCCAAGTGTTCCATCCACGTCACTACCTTCTCGCCCTGGTAAACTGCTTGCTTGCTATTTTATGTTTTTCATCATGAAGGCATGCTGTGAGTAGGAGGAGAGGAAGAGAGCTCCAGATATGTATTTAACTGTGTTTTAACTTTTAAAGTAGTATAGGTTCCTTTTCCTATTTTTGTACCTGTTTATCACAAAAAGCAGAGCGGAATTCTGGTTTGCTGTATGAAAGCATTTAGGATCAAATTCTGTGTAGATTTGGGGAGGCAAACTCAGGGAACTTGACCTTACACATACAATAATGCATCTTCTACTGAAATGTAGTGAGATCGCTGAGGAATGGGAAGACATTTTTCTCTTTTTGGCAATTAAATCCTTAGTCTTTTTTAATTAGAGTCTGACCTAGATTCACAATGTTTGCGTCAAAGATCCAGTTTTGTAGGGTAGTGGTTTGATATTTGCCACTGGTATTTTAATTAGAAATGAAGGAGGCAGCAGGAAGTACACATTTAAAGAAATATTGTCACTCCTGTGCTTTCTTTCTACAGAACAGACTTATTGCTGGCATTAAGCAGTAGTCTAATTTTTCTTTTAATTTTGTAGTTCTGCCCTGTTCATTTTGAATTAAGCCAGAGACAGTCAACTTTTAACTATACCTTTTACTGTGTCCCTGTTGTCTCTATCAGCTGAAAGACTTGCTGTGTACTAATGCTAGTAAAAGAGTATAAATATTTGGTGGCAAGGGCAGCACACACGTGGCACAGGTTGTTTATGGTGCATTCTGCTGCAGAACAAGTTATCTAGACCAGCTCAGCTCAGAGACTTTTGCATGTATTTTGGCAGACGGCACTTAAAACCCTGAGAAGCAGTTTAAAATGTTCAAACTGCGATTGTTGCCTCATCTACTTAAGTCAATTGCAGAACAGCTAGTAAAAAAATGGATTTAGGAAAACCCAGTGCAAATTGCAGCCTGGGTGTTTATGGCTTGTTCATACAGCCTCTTCCAGATCCAGCTGTGCCAGTTGACATTTTTATTAAACCCAAGCCATCTCCATGTGCTTCTCACTATCTTAATTTGCTACTTCATCTGTCTGTATGACTGCTTCAGGCAAAATTAGCTGGTTACATTTATACAGTTTAAGGCCTTGCAAAACTGGCTTATCTTTTACGAAACTGGATGCTTACTGTTACACAGCAATGGGAAAATAAGAACAACAGTTAATGGTTCTATAATGCTTCTAATTGGAGATGCATGTTACCCTCCTGATTTTGGAGATGGGGAAACTGAGATGGAGCAAGGCATAGTGACCTTCCCCCGTTGCACACTGAGCCAGTGGCACTTGCCTCTAGAGTAGGGACTGGACCCCTGGTCTCCCATGTCCTCTTCCCACCTTTAGTCCCCAAAGGTGGTAGCTGCAGCCCTTCTCAAGATGGTGGCTCCTGGCTGTACAGCTGCCACAGGTGGGAGCCAACTGGCTGCTGTAAACGTACGCACAAGGGTATTGCACCCAGTAACAGTGTTCCACTGATATTTGAAGGAATGCAAATCCTGACACGCAAACCCCACAGATGGAGACAGCCCGCAGTTGAACCTGGGCTGTAGGGCATGCAGTTTGTAGGTCAGTGAATGAAGACTATTTGGGTGAGGTTTTAGTTCAGGGAATGCAAAAGATGTGTGATAGGAGATTGGGGTTAAAAAAAAAAAGAGAGAGAAAGTGCGTGTGGGACCTGGTACAGAGCTGGGAATTGCTGTTGCTGTGACCACAGCAGTTAACTGATGTCACCTGAGCAAAGATAAGTTCAGGAATTTCTTTCTCCCTTTTAATAAATGACACCTCTCATTAAAATGGGGTGAGTCTGTTTGGAAACTGGACCTGCACATGCAGAACCCTTCAGCACTATTTGGAAAGGTAGAAGGAAGCATAGCCGGCCAGGGGTAGGTCACTCGTGCCTGGCGCAAGTGGCAGTGAGAGAACTGGCAGCATTCTTGTGGACACTTGCTCTTTGTGACAGCTTTTAGAGATTAAATGTATTTTCTGTGGGACTCTTCCAGTAGGAGTTACATCAGACCTATATTGTTAACCTCAGGGTTATATGTGAGATAATGGGGGGGCAAAATAGTCGCATCTCTCATCAGCTTCATTACTGCATTACCTATGTTTAGCTTGCTACTCAGTAAATTGATCTGAAATCTTCAAATTGAAAAGCACTATGCAAGTCCTCATGCTAACAAATAAAATGGTTCTGACTGTTACATTAGTTGATGGTTATTGTTAATCTCTCTTTCTCTGCAGCATCGACCAGGAAGAGAGCAGAGGATGAAGATGAAATGAAGCAGCTGGCTGCCTGGGCTTCATAAGAGCATGGTCTTTTTGTAACACTAAACAGTACAGTGCAGATGTAAAAAGCTGTAATGCTGTTCTATAACCGTACCGAATTAGTGTGGTTGCATTTCATACAGGCTGGGATTTTTATGGCCAATCTTGCTAAGAATAGTGTTGCTGCCATATTACAAAACTAGTTTAAAAACAAACAAACAAACAAAATACAATAGTTGCCAAAACCTCCAAGCATCAAAGTTTTTTCAGCCTTGGCCAGAGGTTTGTTTTGTTATTACTATCAGTTTTTATTAGGTAATGTTTTACTATATCTGGCTGGTTTGTAAAATCTGTGTGCCTCACTTATGCACACAGCTGGATTAATTGTTGAAATGAAAAAGTTAAATAAGTCATCAGGGCCCTATCCTAGAGGGTTATTTGGTTCAGACTATTTGAATATTAGCAAAACAGCTTTATACATGTCCTGGCTTGCAAGTTCCTTTGAGCTCAAGAGCTAATAGCCATTCATTTGGGCATGGAGATTTAAACAGTCTGCCTGGAGCAACTTATGGTGTCCTAGATATTAAGAGGAGACTCTTCTGTGGGTTTTTTGAAGTGGGATAGGTTTTTTGTTTTGTTTTAAGTTTGGCCGGAATATCCCATGCACTTCTATAGGTCAACTTGAATCGTATTTTGAACTATTTCCATCTCAGTTAAAGAACAGTTTTACAATGACTGGGGAAAATGAAATATCCACGTTCTTATAGATCCCTGCCAAACAAAACTGCTTTCTGCTAACCCTGTCAAAAATGCAGAAGAGATTTGACCTTCCTGTGTTGTTCTCCTCCACTGTGTCTTTCTAGGGTGAGTGTTTACTTTGTATGATAATACCCATCCTCAAAGGAATTAGTAGCACATTTTTTTAATTATACAATTTGAAAATAATTTTAATTTCTGAGCATTCAGTTCTGCTCTCTTATTCAGTTTCCGAACGGAAATAGTACGAGCATGTTGTATTTGAAAGGCCTTTTTAACCCTGGTTAAAAGCTGATTCTGGATTACTTGTAAAGTTGACTGTTATTGTCCAACTGACAGCTTTTTAGCTTAAGGAACAAATGCCACTCTGAGTGCTAAACTACTACATATATAGAGAAATCACTGTTCAAATACAAAACAAAAATTAAAAAGGCTGCTTTGTATTAACAAATTTTATTAAATAAGACTTAAGCTCTATGCTAGTAGCCTGCTGTCAGTCACAAGGAAATAGTAAAACACTGTGGAGTTCCTAGGGATGTGGGAAGCAGAGTCACATAGATCTAGGTTTCTTGTTTTCAAATTAATTTAAATTTACTGATGATTGAACCACTTGGGGAATAGTGGGAGACCTGGTTTCTGACCCCTGACTGAGCCCTTCTCCTGTGGCCTTTAGGCTGTGATTTGCTGGGTGTTTAGCTTCGATAGGCTACAATAGGCTTCAGCTGATTGGATTTTAGGTTAAGCATAAGCTAATGTGTGTTTCTGGACATGGCGTGCTGGTGTGCTCAGAACCTTTCAAGTTGAGTTCCGTGGATGAAACCCAAAATTTACAAACCCTGTGGAGAGATTCAGTTTTTCAGGACTTTTTCATTCTCTGTAGTGGAATTGCTTTTGGTTTGCATCCATATGAAAGGAGAATTAAGCCTTGCCACTTCACTTCGGATCAATTTCCTACTGGAAAAAATTAAGTGTGTTAATTCTGTCCCAAAGTTTGGAGGTACCAGAAAAATTGTCCCTTTCTGTTGAGAGTAGAGAAAACCTGGAACTATTCAATTTTTGTTTTAAAAACAAAAAAATCTAAAGAACTGCCTTAAATTAAAGAACTGCTTTAAATTTAAAAATACATTTTGAACTCTCAGTAGGAAACCAAACACTAATAAAATGTTACTCAGTTTCAATGCTTGCTGAAATTCAGGATGAGATGCCAGCTGAAAGCAGGCATATTTAATAAAATAACAAATATTCTGAGTTATTTAGAATCCATTTGCTAATCCTTTTGGCTGGAATCCTGTTTTCAAGGTATGCAGTCTGTGCAAGTCTCTGAATTGGGTACAGAAAGTATTAGCGTATACTGATTGCATAGCCATGCAAGGCTGGCCGTGTGCTTGTGGACACATCTGGTATTTCTAAAGGTGAGGCCATGCCAACATAGTCCCGTGCTTAGCTTGGAAAAGCTGGCTTCTAGCATCTGTTCTTGGTTGAATTAGTAGTTTTCCAATACTTGGCACTTACATAGCACTTAGCATATTTAAAGTGCTCTACAACCTAACTGAAATAGGTCTCTAAGCTTCCAGTTTGAAACTAAAGTGATTTTCAGTCTGCTTTGGAAAACGTGGACCTGCTGGTTTTGTGCAAGAACTTCCCATGTGAACACCCTGCGGGGGAGAAGAAATCCTAGGAAAAGTCTTCTCCTTTGCAAGCTAGTATCTGACTGCTGACCTCCAGCAATGTTTTGGCCAAGTGTTGATCCTGGTGTCTTCAGCTTATTGATTTCAGACCAGCCACTTTAGGAACAAAATTTGTGAAGGGTGAGGAAAAGAAACTGGTCATTTGGATGAGCTTCTCTGAAAGCTTGTGTGTAGTGGCTGGTGATTCTGGAGGACAGAATCATATACCAGTTCACAGGCTAGGACATGTGTGGTTGGTGAAGCTATACTCAGAGATACTATGGTCATGTACACAAACCAAAATACAGTATGGACCTCCAGAACTGGAGTGCTTGTTGCCATATTTGTTTGGGAGACGGCAGATGACTGGTTTTCTTCAAAAGCAAAGGGGTTCTAGGGATTTAATTCAGCTGAGGAGGTGGCTCTTTCCTGTGTAAATTCAGATGACACTGGGACAAATGGCTCTTCCTTTTTGAACATATGTCTCTCTTCATGCTAAGATGGTATTTGTTTAGTATGTAAGCAGATGAGAGTGAATAGTGTCAACGTGTTATTGTAAATGTACTCTCTATTAGCTGGAACATATTTTACAAGAGGACTGTGGAAGCAGATGGTGTACTATAGCTGACTTCCTTTCTTATTTTTTATTTATTTTGAGAATGTTTTATTCTCGTAACAGACTTGGACATTTTTAATCTGGATAGCTTTAAAAGGAGGAAAATACATTAATAAAAAGTGAAAAGAATTAATATATATATGCTGTAAATAAATATTTTGGTGTCATATTTGTGCTATATGATTGTATTAAATTTATTTTCCTGTCAGGCAAAACTGTAAGTACTCTCCTTACACTGTCATTAGGATACAGTGCTCTTTAGAGGATGTGAGGATATTTTGAAACATTTTTTGATGTATTAGTCTTTCAACATCAGGTTAGAATTAAAGAATTCTTCAAAGTTGATTCAGTTTAAAAAAGAAAAAAGCATTATATGCTATGGTGTTTGGACTGCATTCCTTCGCACTTACAGTTGTGTTGCAAGAGATTCTTTTATTTTAACCAAAATACCTACTTCCCCCTCCTTCTCCACCGCCCCAGAGATTTCATCATTGTTTCAGAAATGTGTGGATTTCACTTTCCAGGCCTTAGTTGAAAGGAAGAATGGTCAGGTCTTTTAAACATGAAAAAGAAAAATCACTATAGGCAAGGAAGTATTAAATAAAATACTGCATTTTTTCATGCATCTCATTAGAATCTTCTTAAAGTAAGTGTGTATGTGTATGGCATCTCACATTTTATGTAGAAACACATGTATATTTACACATATGTATAAAGTGTTGGAGCAGTGATTTAAGACCATCATTCATTATCTGGTCTGGAAAGGCTTCAATTGCTTGGTCAGCTCGTCTTTGCCTCTTTGTAGAGCCTAAAGGCTTCATCACAAAACGTCAAGGAACTGTTCTGGTACATACGCATGCCTGCTGTGTATACAGCTTTGGGGGGGGGGGGGCGGGGCGGGAAGAAGAGGATGGGCATGTGCGGGCAATATTTCCGATGAGAAAATCTCACAGTTTTACGTGATGTAGAGCCTAAATTATTTTAATGATGTTATTTTTTAGAAACATAAGGAGGAAGCTTTACTCTCAAAAAATTACTTAACAGCAGGGACTAGCTTGAACATCTTAAGAAATGCCAACTATCATCAGTCTAATCTTAGGTAGCTGTCATATTTTGTCACATCTGTCCCCGTTGCAGAGACTGTTGCAAAACCCACCATTGTAGCACTGTTCAGTCAGATGTATATTGTAGGGAAAACCTGCCCGATTCATGTGACTGATCACGATTTAAGTGCTTTATTGTGGTTTATTGTTTTGTTATCAACATGTAATTAACAGCCCTTGCTGAACTATACACTTGGGGTCAATACTTGCAGTACAACAGATACAACAGATAAAGCTAGACAATATAGTTATGAAATATTAATATGTGCCTAGAAATTTCTAAACATCATTGTATAACTAGGATGGCTGTGTCTGGCAGGGTCACGCCGGCTCCTCTGCTGCCCTGCTCCCCTCTTCTGCACACTACACATCCTCATGTTTTCATGTTTTGCTTGAATGTCTGCTTAGCTGACTTACCCCCCCCTCCCCCAGCTAAAAGTCTCCTGGTAATTCCCCGGCTGCTGTTTAATACAGTTGATCGTTGTATTCCTCTTTACCAAGATGAGCTTTGGGCAAATGCCATCTCAGACAGTTTGGGCATCCCACTCACCCAGCCGCCTTACGCCCCCTGTGCTATCTCACCAGCTGCTGTTACCCAGGCCATTTTTAAGGCAGCGGGCTGTGTAGGTACCCGCTCCGCTGGCTTTCTCAAAGAGTAGGCATCTGATTCTCCTAGACTTGAATGGTAACATGTGTCTAAATTGAGGATCTGCAGTTTACAAGTGAGCTAAATTTATTAAAGTAGGTGGGAGGCTAAGTGGTCTGAGCTAGCGGTCTTTTCCCATGTAGGTAATGAGTCTCGATACCTCTCCTTGGTATGACATCAGCTTTCAAAGAAAGAGGTACTGTCTTACTGGGTGAGGAGTGTTTTGCAGGTTCAAACAGGATTTACATGGACTCCCCTCCGCCCCGAGTTGAGCACCCTTTCCTCAAAAAATAAAATGTGCACTTTAGGAGGAATGTAAGTCTTCAGATACATTTAATATGTAAATATATTCAGATGTATTATCTTTACTTTTGTGATTGGATTCAGCTTACCAAAGGGACTTCGGTGCAGCTGCTGAACTAACGGAAGTAAGCTAGGACTGCCTATGTATAGGCATACGTAGGGTTACTATATTACCCTATACCTACCTATTGTACATACCCTATATGTATATAGGGTTGTTGAAGTGCCTGGTGCACTGCTGTTTGTGCCAAGCAGCAATGATGAGCTCCGTCAGCGGCAGGGCTTGGACTCTGTGGACCTCCAGGAGGAGCTCTGGATTCAGCGTACAGCAAGAAACTCCAACAGGCTCAGAAAGCTGCGATTTTCACACAGGACCTGATTTCAGTCTTATTGCTCATGCTGGAGGGAAAAGGGCCTGCTTGGAAGTGCTGCTCAAAAAGCGGGGGGGGAACCCTCCCTCCCTCCCCATTCCCCCGACAAATCCCCACTTTTTCAAAGCTAAAATGCTCTTTTAAATACTAACCCACCTGCTCAGCTGCTTTTCTGGCCTCTGTCTCTTCTCTTACCTTCCCCTGTCTACGGCTACCTTGGCACTCTGCTTGGTTCCCTGCTTGCAAACAAGCAGGACAGCAGGATCTCAGAAGCAGACCTTTATGCAGAAGTTTACCAGCCCCCTCCTTACATACATACTCACACCATGACAAACTGGAGCTAAGACAAAGATTAAATCAGTTCAAAGTACCCATTTTCAAGGAGAAGTTCAGCCCAGCATGATGAAGGAACGTAACCTCTTTAATACTGGTTCAGTGAATTGTGCTTTGCAGTCACCAGCTGCAAGCTGGATGTCATTGCAGTACATTGAGGACACTGAACTGTGAAGAGGGATTTCTTGGTCAAGTCTGTGTCTCTCAGCCCTTGCTAGGGTTCAGAGCACGTCTGTAGTTGTGTGGTAATGTCAGTGCTACGTGGGGTTAGGTGAGAACACATGGGACATGCTGATAGGAAGATATTGCAACTGTTGGTTTTGAGGCTGTTGAGGACATTCAAGTGTAGAATTAATCACTTTTTGATTTATTGAGGATTTGGATCTTAAAAGGTAATTTTACCAAGAAGGAGAGGTCTTATTTGTCACAGGAAATGCAGTCTGAACTGACACGTTCAGCAGATGATTGGCCCCATTTTCAGGACTGGCTACACGGTAGAGCTGAATTGGGTTTGGGCCCTTTGTCCACTAAGGAACAAACTCTGCAGCCCTGTTAGTTGTTCCAGTGCTGTGTCTGTGTGTAACTAGGGTCATTTATTGAGCTTCTGGAGCAATCATTATGACGCTTGAAGAAGTATCGCTATACTGTGGAGCATCTCATGTATCCCCCTTCAGGTACTGTAAGAGTACCTGAAGTAAGGCACTACAAAATGTTCCTCCTGAAGGGAGATAATAGGCTGGAAAGAGGAAACCGTAATAGGAGATTATCAAGAACAAGGAGAATAAATCATATAGATAATGCTTTGATTCTTTCACCATGCTTTGCAAACGTACTTTTTACCCTGCACAAGCAAGAGCTTGAGAGAAAAAGCCCTTCAGATCTTCTGCATCAAGAGGCTGTTAGAGTGTCTTGGCTAAGCTAGAAATGGTGGCAGTGGCAAATACCACATTTGGTCACAAGAGCAGGTAAAAAAATAATGCTGCCTTTGGCTCAGGTGATTTCTGCGAAAACAAAACCAAATACAGTGGAAACTGCGTATGGATGCACAAGTAAAATGGATTATGTTACTAGTGACCTTCCTGTGGCTGTAAGGCAAAGTTTCAGAAGTTAATAGCTGAATGTGGGTAGCAGAGACCACCTCACACTTTTCAGGTTAAAACCTTCAGCTCCCAATGCTTTGCCAGCTCTGTCAGCAAAATGTGTCTGATCGATGTAGTTTCCTGAGCTAGGAAAAAAATCCCCCTGCATGGACCAAGCAATTCTGGAAAAGGTTTTTAATAGCACTAACCTGATGACAGATCTTATCTATATGTTGTATCAGACACTTGTGGTTGAACACAAAGGGGTTTATTTCACACAGAAGACAATAGGAGAAAAAAAATGATGGGGGAAAATGATAAGTAGTCGAGACATTAATTTATGTAGCCTGAGAATCTGTCTAGAGCACATACTGTGTCTGAATAAACTGAAATCTGTGCCAACAGCTGCTTCACTAGAACAGAACAGAGCAGCCTCTTTGTTGAGAGACGAGATCTCGTGCTCTGACCTTTGGACGATCATGAGTCTTGTGTAACTCACGTCATTTGAGAAGTGAAAGATGTTGGTCTTTCCGTGGTTTTCTAGATTCAGAACTGAAACAAATATCTCACAGAGGATGCCAGTAGTTGACTACAGCATGCCGACAGCAAAGAAAGAAAGATAAAAGTAATTATTTGCACATGTTCTGTCTCTCAGGTTAACTCCCAGCAACGTTGAGCTTAATTTTTCATTGTTTAATACTCCTTCATAACACATTACTTTGCACATTAATTTTGCAACACTCTCAACTTATTTTTTAATTGCCTATTTAAGTAGGGACAACTGAGTCAGAACTGACTGGTGTGAGATGAAAAAGCAGTGATCTCCACAAGAAGCTGCCTTATCTGGGCTCTTGTACATGTAAGCAGAAACAACCTCTATAGGCACATCAACATCTTTCCTACTGAATGGCTGATTTTACTGTTTTTCAAAAGATTACATAGAATGAGACAGTTTTCTCATCTCATTTCTCCCACGCAAGTTATTATCCCCTTGCCCAACTCAAATCTAAGAGGAATCGCGTGATGGTTTTGTTAGGTTTACATTATCCTACAAGCTATGCTGTAAGATTTCTAAATTAACACTGCACATCAACACACAAAAAATAAACTTCTCAGGGCAAGATTTTCTCTAAATGTACAAAGCAGCCACCATAATAGGGTAGATCTCTTGCCCGATGCCTCTGCTTATCCCTGTAATAGGCATATTTATGCTACAGAATGAGGGGGAAAAGGGAGACACCTTCACATCACAAACTATCCACCCCATAACTCGGTTATCAGAAATGCTGAGAACATCTAGGAAAGAGCCACAGGAAATTTGGGAGGAGAGATCCTGTAGGAGGTTTGCCACATGTTGCAACTGCTTCCTAAACTACATTTATTTATCTGTCTAGCTATTTATTTGATTATTTTTCGAACATGCAAAGCAGTAATGAAATCTTGAAAGGTTAATGCACAACCTTCTCCCATTAGGCACTTGCCAGATGAGCAATGCTTGACAAACCCACATTAACTCCCAAACAAATGAGCAGCATTTCATAGTCATCCTCAACATTTCCATAAAACAGCTGTGGCAGCTGTGGTTTCTTCTAGATGAAAAGCATTAATCCACAGGGGCTTCAGAGAGCAGAGGCTTGTTTCTCCACCACGTTAATGCAAACGTCCTAATGTTTTCAGTTGGAACTGGTAGAAGAAAGGAATATTATAAAATCTAGAAGAAGCTAATAATTTATGAACAAGGATATTTAGACCTACTTGAAACCCAGTCAAGATATCCTAAGACACAGTTCCTGTAGTATACAGACAGGAGTCTCACCGGATCAGCGAATCATCTAATTTTAACCTGCTGACAAGTCTATGGGATCAGCAGTAACACTAGGACTACACCAACTGACTTACTGTGCAATTAGGGTGAATCATGTAATTGCTTTCTTCCTCATTTTCCCTATTTGCAAAGCAGAGGGAAATACAATACCTACCTCTCAGATACAAAGTGGGGACAAATTCATTGTTTGGAGAGCACCTTGATGATCCTTGAGTCACAGAAGTGCAGAGTATGAATCAGCAAGCATTTAAGATCTCCATGAAGAGCTTAAAAGGGGTAAAAAGGGGAAAGGTCTCCATGACGATTGTGTTGAAAACCATGAAAACATAGGTTAGACTACTACTCCTGAAGGCTTAACAAAGGCTTGTGCAGAACCTGCCAACTTCCCTTAAGACAGGTGAGACTCAGCCAGTGCTGGGAGTTGAGCCCAGAATCCCATTTATTAGGCCAGTGCTTTAATCAGATGAGCCACAACGCCCACTGGCAGGCAAGACCCACGCTGATGGTTTCTGCACTGCGGGGGGTGATCTCTTCTCTGATCATGCATGTTCCTGTCTCCTGAAGCTGAAGGGTTCAGCTCTGCCCAGCAGTGACAGCACTTTTGAGGACTGGACTGAAATTATTACTCAAGTTTACCACTCCCACTTCCAAGTCTCCTCTTTCTCCAGAGCTGTGCTGCCTTGCTTGCAGTTTGGGATCTTTACAAGCAATACCAGAACTCCAGCCTGGGCTGGTCCCTGGCTGGTCCCCTGTGATATCCTTGATGAGACAGAAAAGGCACAAGTCACACAAACAGGGACAGGCAGAGGGTAAGGATCTGGGTTACACACGAGACAAATGCGTTGCAGACTACTTTTCTGCCTGTCGGTTGGAGGTATAAAAAGAGCAGCTTTGCCAGTTCAGCTAGAACATCATTAGCTTTCCTGAATTGTAATTTTAGCGTCAGGTGCTGTTCTGTTGCAGGAAGACTTCATGCTAAAAATTTTCATTATCTGTTAAGTAAAAATGGCCTACACACCAGGCTTTCTGAGTTATCCAGCTACACAGATTTACATTTGAGGACTCGGTAACTTCGGCCATTTGCATAGCTCCTTCAGCCTTCCTGTTACCTCTACCTGATAGTGAAAAACACTTGTCTTTCAGAAACATCCTGCCTGTGCACATCGTGTGCTCTGGGCAGCCTAAATGTAACTCTGACTGACCCTTGTTAAACAGGATCCTTCAATGCTAGTATCAGTTTATTTTGATGACGCTGGATAAAACTGCAGTTTGGAGCTTTAAAATGTGCCCACCAGAAGAAAGGAGCAGCTTTGTATGTCACATACAGGGTTATCCTTAGACACATCTCGTGACAGCCTTCTCCTGACTGTGGAACAACCATCACAATGGCTCTGAATTCATCAACCGAAGGAGAAATTTAGAAAGAAACATTTCCTATTCCAGTATAACACTCAAGCTATGCAACTGGAGAATAATCTATAAAGCAACAGCAGGACAGATATGGCTAACAGTCACTATTACTCAGAAGTGGGGATGACATAAGTTTGTCATTTAGATCTATTACAAGATAAGAATATGTTAATCTTTTTTTGTTTAGAATAAAGGACTGCATTTTCCTACCTTTCCACTCTTCCAAATCTGTACAGTTGCATCAGATAACAAAAGATACATCAAACTTTGGAAGAAGATTGAAAACACTTAACAAAAGCTCTAGCTCAGTTTGTTTTCCTTGCAATGCACAACCTGAGAAGGACCAAATAGAAAAGGTTGCCCTTTGAAACAAGATTACGATAAAGGTTGGCACAACGAGGGATTGCAAAGCAACCCCAGCGCTATGGAAGAAGAAACCCTAGAAGGAGGTTCCTGAATGGGTTAAGCTAACACAGAACCTAAACCAGTCATAACATAGAAACTAACATTTAGTGGAGAAGCAATTCTGGTTAGCAAATGATTAAACCAATTTTCACTTTCAAAGGGGAAAAATCCTCACGTGTAAACTATGGACAAGGCAATCCCCTCTTTCTCCTCTGCTTTTTCCACTTTCTGTCTCATCTTTTCTTTCAGCTAGGAGATTGAGATCCTATGCATTAAAAATGCGACGAAGATAAAAAATCAAAATGTAGAACAAAAAACTCCACTGGTCAGTACATTGACTGCTCACCCAGAATACAAACTGTTTAAAAGAGACATCTTTTGAAGACAGCTGCATTATCAGTATTCCAAGTTCAAACAAAGAAACATGGATGTGAGGATATAGTTTGGTTACCCTAGCATCCCTTAAAGCAAGTCCTGTATTCCATAGGAAAAGTACCTATCTAGATTTGAATGTTGGACCTGTCTAGAAATCTGAATGTACTGATCTCTGGGACAAAGATTTAACTGAAATATAGAAAGGAATGACAGGAAGAAAGAGCCCTAGACCTGATATTCCATAAAGGGAGTGTTTACGACAGGAGTCTTCCCTTCCTTGGTGATTCATGACCTTGGACTATTTGTGTCACCTGACATTTCTTAAAAAAACTGATTGCAGCAGCAGCAACTTCAGAGCGTAACTCTTCAGAATTCCTCCCCCAGTGTGTATTAGAGCCTGCTGTAGCATGGGGAAAACACACCTCCACAAACAAAACCATGTAGAACTTCCTACAGAAAGTTGCATTTGCTATCAGTTTTACTAGAAATGCAAATTTCTGGCAGGATAATTGCTACTGCTTCATAGCTACATTTAAATGAAGGAATAGAAACCGCAGAGAGAAAAATCAAACTACATAGTGGTCTAATGAGATGCACAGAGTAAAAATAATTTGGGACAGACATACCACCTGGAACAGGAGCTTTCCATGTCCCTTTTCTCCGCAACTGTGACCCCCCCAGAGCAAGAAAGAGATGCTTAACATGAAGAGATGAGTACAGTAGCCTACTGGAAAACACACTGCGTAGGCTATTCTCTCCTACAACTGTCAGGTGCAGTTTTGTGATTTAGTGAATTTGCTCCCTTCCTTGAGCTGGTTCAACGGGAGTATTATAGTCACAGTAATTAATGGTTGTCACAGTGGGAAAGGTATGAAGTGGGAGTTTCATATGGACTCATTCTTGATTCAAGACTAGTCAGCATTTTAATTGATTTAGGAGTACACAAATCAAAAGCACAGAAGTGGTGTGGGCAGACTGCAAGTGCTAAAGAGGATAAAAAAATCCTGCAAGATTATTAAATTTAAGATGCAGTATAAAGAAAAAGCAAAACCCCAGTAAGATGAAGCTGGGTACAATGTATTAAAATCTAAAACTAAGGGAAAAAAAACCCCATTGTAAATCAGTGGCTGAACTATTAAGACAATTACCTTTGGAATAATTTAACTACAACAGAAAAGAACAAAGTGTTACTGGTTGCAATTCTTGTAATTAGTTCACTCCGCTACAATTCCAGTTTGAATACTCCTCTGCTCATTGTGAAGAGCACAGAATTCCACTGTCAAATTCTCATGAATGAAATAATTGAAAGTTGGCTGCTTCTGTACTAAAATTGCAGCAGCGAGTGAAATGAGAAGGAAATGGGTGGAAAATAGTGCCAGAGTGGAAGCAAGCGCACCAGAAAAAATTCAATATGGGACAGACTTGGAAACCACCACCATGGTTTGTACACCTCAAATTTTGCATGTCCCTTGGGGGGTAACCATTCATTAACCAATAACATAGGCCAAGTCATACCACGTGGCTGCTGAACAAATTCACATTTTTCAGCTCAGTTTAATTAAAAATCAAGGTCTAAAATTAAAATATCTATTAAAATTAAAAATGTCTATTCATGTGATACTAAATATTTTGGGTCAGCAAAATATCTTATAAACCTTAAAGACAGAGCACAAAGTTTCCATTCCTTTGCCCTCTCATGACTAAACTGTAAATTATATTAATTCTTTTTAGATTTGCAGATTTACCTGAAGTACTTCAGAAATTCCTGGCATGTATGACCCAAGCACCTTATCAAGATTTTTAAAACATTTATAGTCATAAACCTAACCCTATTTCAATATACATAGTTCAACCTTCTTTTCAAATATGTAAGTGACATCTGACAAAAGATTACATGAATTTTCAATAAGGTGTCAAAACTTTATTGAGTTCACTCAACATCTATGAAGATTCATGTAGAATATAAAAAAAGATTAGTTCCTTTTTTATTTTAATCTTCAACAGAAGTACAGTAAGTTTTCTGGTCTCTCGTTACAGACTTCTCATTCATTTTCATGC